>NC_058132.1:218175172-218278749 GCF_016433145.1 Gracilinanus agilis
ATAGCTGCGCTTTTTGTGGTGGCAACAAATTGGAAAAGGAGGGTATGTCCTTCAATTGGGGAATGGCTGAACAAACTGTGGTATATGCGGGTGATGGAATACTATTGTGCTAAAAGGAATAATAAACTGGAGAAGTTCCAGGCGAACTGGAGAGACCTCCGGGAACTGATGCAGAGCGAAAGGAGCAGAGCCAGAAGAACTCTATACACAGAGACTGACATTCTGTGGTAAAATCGAATGTAATGGACCTCAGAACCAGCAGCAATGCAATGACCCAGGACAATTCTGAGGCATTTATGGTAAAGACGCTGCCCACATTCAGAGGAGGGACTGCAGGAGAGGAAACATATAGGAAAAACAACTGCTTGAACGCATGGGTTGGGGTGGACATGATTGGGGATGTGGACTTGAAACTACCACACCAATGCAACTACCAACAATTTGGAAATTGGTCTTGATCAAGGACACATGACAAAACTAGTGGAAATGCGCATGGGTAGAGGGGGCGCGGGGGGGGGGGGGTTGAAGGGGAAAGGAGGAGCATGAATCATGTAACCATGTTAAAAATGAATATTAATAAATGTAATAAAAAATATATGATGCTTTTCTAAAAAATAAATATTAATAAATGTTTAAAAAATATATGATGATCCTCAATCGACAACAAATAGTCAAGGCATATGAATAGGTAGTTTTCAGATAAAGAAATCAAAACTATCAATAAACACATGAAAAAGTGTTCTATATACCTCCTGTTTAGAGAAATGCAAAATAAAACAACTTTGAGGTACCACCTTACACCTAGCAGAATGGCCAATATAGAAGCAAAGGAAAGTCAGAAATGTTGGAGGGGATGTGGCAAAATTGAGACACTAATACACTGCTAGTGGAGTTGTGAATTGGTCCAACCGTTCTGGAGAGCAATTTGGAATTATGTGCAAAGAAGTTTAAAAGAATACTTGCTCTTTGGTCCAGCCATGCCACTGCTGGGTTTGTACCCCAAAGAGATAATAAGGAAAAAGTCTTATACAAAAAATTTTATAGCTGTGTACTTTGTGGTGGCAAAAAAATTGGAAAAAGAGGGAGTGTCCATCAACTGGGGAATGGCTGAACAAATTATGGTATCTGATGGTGATGGAATACTATTGTGCTGAAAGGAATGATGAACTGGAGGATTTCTATATGAACTGGACAGACCTCCAGGAATTGATGCAGAGTAAAAAGAGAAGAACAAGGAGAACATTGTACACAGAGACTGATACATTGTGGTACAATCAAATGTAATTTTCTACTAGCAGCAATGCAATAATCCAGGATAATCCAGAAGAATTTATGAGAAAGAATGCTATCCATATCCAGGGAAAGAACTGTATATGATCAATCATGTACTTTGATAGGGATATAATTAGGGTTTTTATTTTAAAAGATCATTCTAATGCAAATATGAATAACATGGAAATAGGTTTTGAACAATGATACATGTATAACCCAGTGGAATTGCTTGTCAGCAGTGGGAGTGGGGAGTAAAGAGGGATGGGAAAAAACAATGAATTATGTAACCATGGAAAAATGTTCTAAATAAATAAAATTTTAAAAATTATTTTCTTTAGTGAGATTTGGAAGAAGACATGAGATCTCTACAAGCCATCTCTATGAAAGAAATTTAAGTTTAAAATGGGATATGAATAGACCATCAAAAAATCAAAATCATGGGTTGTCCAAAGAACAAGGAAAGATGCATGATAGGCATTAGTAGGCTATGACATACCGATTATGTACCAGAGATGGCTTTCACTTTTTAAAATGGAGGAAATATATAAAATAATTCTCCACAAAATCACTTGTGATTACAAAAGCTAGAACCAAAATATATGCTCTCAAATTGGCTTATGGATAAACAAACTGTGGTAAAAATGTAATACAATATTAGTATGCCATAAGGAATAATGATCATAAAGAATATAAAGAAACATAGTGATATAGGGTGAATAAAATAGAACAAAAAGAAACAAAATGTACGCAATTATAATAATGTAAATAAAGACAATACTAAATCGTACCAGAAATTGGGTCAAAGACAAGTAATATTGTACCTACCTCACTAATCAAAGCTGAAGAACACATCCATCCTTTATTATATTAGTTGGTAAACCAATTCAGCAAAAAGTACCAGATACTCTCAATTTCAGTCATGCTATACTTACTTCAAAGTTGTTTCTTTTTTAGGAGAGTTGGGGTTGGGTTTAGCTGTTGACTAGACTGGTGAGTCAAAACAAAATGTATCCCAAAAAGTAATCCATATAAGACATGAACTAAAGAGGTAGAGGAAAACCAGCACATTGAATAGTTCTTTGAAGAAAGAGTTATGAAAGGCAGCTAAGTGATTCAATGGATTGAGAGCCAGACCTAGAGACAGAAGGTCAAATTTGGCCTCAGAAACTTAACCATCATTGCCTAACTCTTGTTGTTCTGCCTTGGAACCAATGCACAATATTGATTCTAAGACAGAAGGTAAGGGGAAGAAAAAGAGGAAGAAAAGGAAGAAGAAAAAGAAGAGGAGGAATAGGAAGAGGAGGAGGAAGAGGAGGAAGAGGAATTGTGCTATTAAAAATGAAGGAAAATTATTTCAAAGAGACATGGAAAAACTCATATGTACTAGTGCAGAGTGAAGCAAATAGAATCAAAAGAACATTTTATATTATAACATCAATATTATAAAAAATAGCACTTTTGAAAGAATGCTGATCAACTAAATAACCGGCCATGATTCTGCAGAACTAATAAAGAAGAATGAAAGAGAAATGAAGAACCAATATGTAGAATAAGAAATTCATTTTTGGAGGTCAACAGTGTTTTCACTTGACTAGTCTTTTTTTTTTTTTTTTTTTTTTTTTTTTTTTTTTTTTACCCTTGTACTTCGGTGTATTGTCTCATAGGTGGAAGATTGGTAAGGGTGGGCAATGGGGGTCAAGTGACTTGCCCAGGGGCACACAGCTGGGAAGTGGCTGAGGCCGGGTTTGAACCTAGGACCTCCTGTCTCTAGGCCTGGCTCTCACTCCACTGAGCTACCCAGCTGCCCCCCACTTGACTAGTCTTGATTAACATATGGTTCTATATTTCATTTTTTTTCAGAGGGTAGCAGTAAATGGGAAAATTTTTCACCTATCCCTACTTACCAAATCATCATCATCATCATCATCATCAAGAGAAATTTTACCATCAATAAGGATTCCTATAAAAGATCCAATTTTAGTTGGGGCTTAAAGGAAGACAATGAAGTCAGTAGGTGGAGATGAGGAGGGAAAACAAACAATCTAGGTAGAGGCTATAGCTGGAAATAATGTCAGAAGCCCAGAAGTGGAGAGATCTAGTGTCTTGTTCATGGAACATCAAGGAAGTTAGTGCCACTGGATGAAAGTACTTGTTGAGGAGGAAGATGTAAGAAGCCTGGAAAGGTAGGAAGTGACTAAGAATAGCCCTGGGAACTTCTACTCCACTATAGAAAAAAGAATGACATGGAGGACTCATCTTCTTGATTATTCCATGAAATTGTAACTGTTAAATAAAATAACAGCACAAATGAGCTAATCCTTTTTATAAGTGTCAACATGAAATCTGGATGCCCCAGTTTACTACTGTCCTTTTGAGAAATCCCCAGTGCCAGACACCCCATGTTTTGTATATAATGAAATGTTAAGTACTTTTGAAGGTTCTCTATTGGGTTAAAGTTTCTTCTCAGGAAGCCCAGTTTGACCTTTGCATTTTATTTCTTATAGCTGTCCAGTCCCTAATACCATAGCTATTGACTGCAAAGAGGTTTACACACCTGTTTATGATTAGTCTTGGTAGGTTTCCCAAAAGGTATAAAGAGTTGGGAGCTATACTGCCTGGAGCATGGTATCCAGGCTGATGGGCAGATGCCAAGTGACAAGACCATTGGGGGGATGGCGGACATGATTCTTTTAATACCTTCTTTAGTGAAACAGGGACTAGCAAGCATGTTCCCCATGGTATGTTTGTAGACCTGGAACCAACTGTTATTGATGAAATTCAAACTGGAGCCTACTGCCAGTTCTTCCATCCTGAGCAGCTGATCACTGACAAGGAAGATGCTGCCAATAACTATGCCCGTGGACACTACACTATTGGCAAGGAAATCATCGACATGGTTCTGGACAGAATTCAGAAGCTTGCTGATCAGTCCACGGGTCTTCAAGGCTTCTTGGTTTTCCACAGCTTTGGTGGTGGGACTGGCTCTAGTTTCACCTCTCTGATGATGGGAAGGCTGTCTGTTGATTACGGTAAGAAGTCCAAGCTGGAGTTCTCCATTTACCCAGCCCCACAGCTTTCCACAGCTGTAGTTGAACCCATACAGCTCCATTCTGACCACTCACACCATGATGGAACACTCTGATTGTGTCTTTGTGGTAGACAATGAGTCTATCTATGATCTGTTGCAGAAACCTTGATATTGAATGCCCAACCTACACTAATCTGAATCGCCTTATTAGTCAAATTGTGTCCTCCCATCACTGCCTCTCTAAGATTTGATGGTGCCCTGAATGTTGATCTGACAGAATTCCAGACCAACTTGGTGCCCTACCCCCGAATCCATTTCCCCCTGGCCACATACACCCTAGTCATCTCTGCTGAGAAGGTCTACCATGAGCAGCTGACTATAGCAGAGATCACCAATGCTTGCTTTGAGCCTGCCAACCAGATGATGAAATGTGACCCTCGCCACGATAAATACATGGCTTACACCCCCTGCTGTACTGTGGGGATGTGGTCCCCAAAGATGTCAATGCCGCCATTGCCACCATTAAGACAAAGCATAGCATCCAGTTTGTGGGTTGGTGCCCAATTGGCTTCAAGGTTGGCATCAATTATCACCCTCCCACTGTGGTTCCTGGTGGTGACCTGGCCAAGGTACAGAGGACTGTATGTATTTTGAGCAACACCACAGCCATTGCTGAGGCCTGGGCTCACCTGGACCACAAGTTTGATTTGATTTTGCCAAACATGCCTTTGTTCATTGGTATGTGGGGGACGGCATGCAGGAAGGAGAGTTCTCTGAGGCACAGGAGGATATGGCAGCCCTGGAGAAGGATTATGAGGAGGTTGGAGCAGATAGTGCAGACAGGGAAGATGAAGGTGAAGGTGAGGAATATTAATGTGTATTATTTTTCTTCGCATGCTAGGTCTTTCTCTTTTTTTCTGTTCTGTGAAAATGTCCTCTGTGGTCACTAAAAGTCAATAAAAATGAAACTCACCTTTAAAAAAAAAGGTGGGTTTTCTAACTACTTGGTAGTTATTTACAAGTTAACATAAGAAACCAACAAGTAGAAAAATAAGTTTTAGCTTGAATTTAAAGTCGATACCTATTGTCTCCTTTCTCTAAATTTTATTTGCTACCACTCACTATTTAACAATCTTAGTTATAGTTTTTTTCCAAATCCTAATGTAGACTCAGAAGACAAAGAAGATGGATGGTACTGCTCTAGCCTTTATGAAAAAAAAAACAGCTTGCAAATTGTTTTTAAAATGGCATGTTCTAAAGTAGGTTTTAAACTTAGTTTTCTTTCCACTTTTCTTTTGCTTTTCCTAGATAGAAGAGAAAAAAGCTCTAGGTGCTGATTAAAAATCCACCCCCCCCTTCTTTGTAGTTAATTACAGTGTTAAGAGTGGGGGAAGAGCCCATTAAAAGTAATTATCTTTTGGAAACTAAGAGGATGCCCATAAATTGGGGAATGCCTGAACAGGTTTGGGATTTGAATGTGATGGAATGCTATTGTCCTATAAGAAATGACAAAGGGATGGTTTCAGAGAAACTTAGGAAAATTTGTATATATTGATACAAAGTGAAGTGGGCAGAATCAGGCAAGAATTTTGTATAGTACCATCAATATTGTAAAGAAAATCAACTCTGACTGACTGAAGACCTATCAACTACAATTCCAAAGGATTTATGATGAAATATACTACTCACCTCCAGAGAGAGAAGTGATATACCCAGAATGCAGATGGAAGTTACATGCTCTTTTCATTCTTTCTTTCAACATGGCTAATGTGGGAATTTTTTTGAATGACAATACTTTTAGAATGGACTTTTTATTCTAGACTGTGATGCTAAAAATAATATAAAATTTAAAAAAACATTTAAAATAAAAATAATTATTTTTGCCAGTAGTATGGGAAAAATCATTGGAATTCTATCCTTACAGAAGCTTCCAAAAATTATACTGGCTATACCTAGTATCATTCCACATTAAGTATACTTTTCCAAACCAGAATGAAAATTAAACTAAACAACTACTATTTTCTATAGAGTTAGTCTTACCACCCTACCCCAATCTTAATTAATTTATCATTACCAAAGCCCTAAATAAATAAGAATCTCCACCGGAGACATTCACTTGATGTTGGAGTGGGCAGGCAATCATCTCCCTATAGGAATTTGGAGTTGGGGCAAGAAGCATTACACGGAGACAGTTTAACTTAAGATGAAGACCTAAGAAAAGAAGGCAGACTGTCTCCTCTCTCTTATCCCTTAACTTTTAAAGTTAGAAATTTTGCCTGAAATATTGGTGCCTATGGCAAAATCCAGGGCAACCGTGTGGCTCAGTGGATAGAGTACTAGGCACAGAATTGGGAAGACTGATCTTTCTATGTTTAAATCTGCACTCAGACACTTATCTCAATTCATTAGAAATAAACATTGGACTACAGAATTAGAACCAAAAAAACTCTTAGAAGTCAGCTAGTCCAACCCCTAAGAAATTGTGATTAAGAAAGTTGTTCAAGAGCACAAGGGTCTTAATGAAGAAGGACTTGAAACAGTTGTTTTATTTTGTTTTAACTTGAATAAAATCTTGGGCCAATTTGCTTTTCTATCTAGCTTTATAGAAATAGATATAATGACCTTTTCTTTTATTCACCTCTAAGTAGATTTTGACACTGTCAAGCAAAGGGCAGCTAGATAGCTCAGGAGATTGAGAGGTAGGTCTAGAGATAGGAGGTCTTAGGTTCAAATATGGCCTTATATACTTTCTGTGTGACCCTGGGCAAGTCACTTAAATCCTCATTATCTAGTTCTTACTGCTCTTCTGCCTTAGAACCAATGCACAGTATTGATTCTAAGATGGAAAGTAGGGTTTAAAAACAAAAAGTACTGTCAGTCACCCTTTCATCTTGGATGTTTTCCTATTTCTAGATTTTCATGGCAATATTCTCTCTTGGATCTCTTCCTATAGGTCTGACTGACACTTCTAAGTCCCTTTGCTAGATCTTTACCCAGGTTATTCTCAGGAACCATAAATGTCCCTGTGGCTCTGTCCTTGGCCAGATTTTCTTCTCCCTCTATTACTTAGCTTGGTCAGCTCATCAGCTCACATGAATTCAATTATTATCTTTATGCAAATGATTTTCAGATCTACTTATTCAGCCCTAACCTCTCTGCCAACTTGGTTCTTTTGCATTAATGTAATAAAATTTAGCTGATTAATTGGCTTTACATTTATTTTCCATTAGATTATACGGACAATTTAAAGAGACTGAGATTTTCCCTACTTGAAATAATTTGAAAGCCATCTTTAACAATCCTTTGTTCATGTGGGAGAAGAAACACAGAGGAAAAACAACTGCTTGAACACATGGGCTGATGGGGACATTATTGGAGATGAAGACACTAAACAATAACTCTAGCCCAACTATCAATAATATGGAATTAGGGCTTAATCAATGATACATGTAAAACCCAGTGAAATTGTGTGTCGGCTAAGGGGGGCTTAGGGGATTTGGGGAGAGGGAAAAGACACGAAGCATGTAAATATAAGAAAACATTCAAAATAAAAATAAAAATAAAAAAAGAATGTTTTGTTCAGATTTATTTTTATGTTATTTTTTTTTTTAAGAATGAAAAAGATAGGGGGCAGCTGGGTAGCTCAGTGGATTGAGAGTCAGGCCCAGAGACAGGAGGTCCTAGGTTCAAATCTGGCCTCAGACACTTGTCATCTGTGTGACCTTGGGCAAGTCACTTGACCCCCCCCATTGCCCACCCTTACCACTCTTCCACCTAGGAGCCAATACACAAAAGTTAAGGGTTTAAAAAAATAAAATAAAATAAATTTAAATTTAAATTTAAAAAAGAATGAAAAAGAGAAAAAGATAGTTTGACGAAAGGAATAAACATATAAATCTTAAAGCAAATTTTATGTCCTAATCCATATCTTTCTATCTCTGAAAAAAAAAGGGAAGGAGGCCCATTTTTTCATCTCTTTAGAAAGTAATTCTTTGAAAAGCATGAGAAATATAGGATTGATTTCAAGGGTCTAAAAACCTATCATTGTACTTCAGTTTTTACCTAAACTAATGAGAAAAAAATGGAAAGGAAGCAAAAACCTGGCCAATATTCAAGTTGTTGAAAATTTATGCCCACAGAGTTAGAGACTAGTAACTGTAATCTGTCATTCTTCCCAGGAGACAATGCAAATAATATTTGGCCTTGTGACTTCATTTTATGCTTAATGGGTGAACTGAAAGCTCTGTCCATGTGGAAACTGAATCATTTTTAGCAGCAATATACATGTAATGTACCCATCTTAATAGCATATAATCTACCAAGTCTAACCATGTGCACTGAGTAGAATAAAAAAGACATGAAACATTTTGGTTCATTATTTGTAATTCGTTGTTCTTAGAGGTTTATCAGTTTTACATATTTTGGTTGCTTGGTTGGTCAGCTGATAATGAAATATATAAAAATATACCTAAGGAAAAATGATAGTAATATCGTTTTGCCCATTGTATGCGTTTCTTAGCTTTTCCAGAATTCCAGGTTTTGCTTTCCTTTTCTGTCTCCACTCATGACTGAGAAATCAAAATAGTGAGGATGTGCCATATACTCTCACACATTTTTGTGTGAGAGAAATACTTTGAGAGAAAAAAAGTCTCATTATGGATGAATAAACCAGAGGCACAATATGTAAAATAATAAAAATATACAAAACATACATAATTCCATAAGCCCAGCAACATTTTTCTTTTAAAAATATCTTTGGTCTCTTTTGTCTTTATATCACCTTCATTCTGTATATATCTCTCCCCTTCATTGATGTTTGACATTAGAATTTAACTCCTTTGAGGTTAGCACCTTGCTCATTTGCTTGTATTTGTATCCTAGGTGGTTAGCAGTGGATCTGGCACATATTATACACTTAATAAATTCTTTACTTATCCAACTATAAGTTATTTTTCCCCTGTAATTTATTTAATCACTTTCTCTATACCTTTTTATAGAATAATTACACTATTCTATAAAATATATAGTAGGTAAGAATACTGAATTTGAATTAAGATGAGGATTATTTCAGTTTCTATGACGTACTAGCTGTGTGACATGACTCCTGGCAATTAACTTTATCCCTCTTTGACTCAGGTGCCTTCTTTTGTAAAATGAGTGGTTTGAACTTTAAGATCCTTTCAATCTCTACAATTATCATTCTGCATTCCATAGCTTTGACTGCAGAAGTTAGAATCAACTATGAAGATTTCTTTTGACTGGACTGGTCACACCTTTGTCCACTTAGGTGGTGATAAATAAATAGGTGGTTCAAATTAAACACTATGAGAAGTCCAGTAACAACTTCCAGACCCTTATCGTCATCTTAGAAATCAATAATAATGACTCATTCATAAAGTACATTATAGTTATAAATCATATCATATATGTGTGCATATAAATAATTATGGAATTAGGTCCCATATTATTGTAATACAAGTATTATTATCCCTAGTTTACAAAATTAGAAACTGAGGCTCAGCGAGGCTGAAACTTTGCCTAATATGGCACAGTTAATGATGGGGCTGGAACTCAAATCTAGTTCTTATGATTGCAAAGTATAGTATTTTTCCCCTTTAAGAGAAAACCCTATTACACACAGACATACACACACACACTGCTTTAAGATTTACAAAGCATTTTACACACAAGAACCTATTTGAGGTTCATAAAACCCTTGTGAGATAGATGGTAATATGATCCCTATTTTATAGATAGGGAAACTGAGGTTGAGATTGGTTCAGCAATTTGGTCAGGCTCATAAAAATGACAAATAATAGGAATGGGATATAAACCCAGATACTCCTGGCTCCAAATCTAACATTCTGTTCTCAGTCAGTCAACAAGGATCTACTTAACTACAAAGGACACGTGATGAAAAATGCTGCCCATAACCCTAATAGAAGGAACTGTCATAACTTGAATACAGATCAAAGAATGCCATTTTTCACTTTATTTCCTTCATAAAATTTTTTTTGCATGTGTGATGTGTGTATATATGATAGCACTAGTATAATCCATATCAGATTATTTTCCTTTTCAAAGATGGAAGAGGGGGAAAAGGGAGGGAGAGAATTTGGATCATGAAATGTCAGAAAACAATTGTTAAAAATGGTTTGTATATGTAATTAAAAAAAAAGAAAAAGAAAAGGAGAAAAAAACCCTAATATTCTATTAAGCATTTAGTAGGAGCCAGGTCTTGCACAAAACACTAGAAATCTAAAAAAAAATTCTTTTTAAATAGCCTCTGCCCCCAAGAAGTACAGATTCAAATAGGGGAGACAACATATAAATAATTAAGTATATATACAAGAAATTCAGTTTATAGAAGGTAATTTACATGGGGAAGGCACTAACTTGGGGGATCAGGAAAGAGCATTAATAGAAGTTCATATTTGAACTGTGTCTTGAAGGAAGTCTGATCTGTTTTAGAAAAATCACCTTGGCTTCTGAGAGGAGAATGGATTGGTATGGGGAGAGAGACCTGAGGTAGAAACAGTAAGTAGTGTTGCAGGCATGCACCAGCATGGAGGCAGTATGAAGAAAATGTGAAAATCTCACTGTCTTAACACTATGGTTGCCAGTTCTGAAAATAGAAACTATAACATTTTTGTAGATAACATATGCATTTTCAAAATCTAGTGTTTATTATCAGAGTAATTTTCAATTTTGCACAAAACCACCATTTTCTTGATAAGTTTTATTTTTTTTAGTGATAGTGTGATTGTCAGTTTAATTGACTAAAATGAACCCATTCTGCAGTACTATAATTTACTAGGTTTATGATTTTCTTTTACTAGTACTCATATTGTTGGACTAAGGCTTTGAAAACTACCCAGTCTAGAGAGGTAATTGCATCTCTTCAATGAGAAAATATTGCAAAATTTCACAAAGCATTTCCTGTGTTTTAAAAATTGCATTGTTTGGGGCAGCTGGGTAACTCAGTGGATTGAGAGTCAGGCCTAGAGACGGGAGGTCCTAGGTTCAAATCTGGCCTCAGACACTTGCCAGCTGTGTGACCCTGGGCAAGTCACTTGACCTCCATTGCCCACCCTTACCACTCTTCCACCTCAGAACCAATACACAGAAGTTAAGGGTTTAAAACAAATTGCATTGTTTTATTTTGTTTTTTTTTTTTATATTCACTTCACTAAACAACACCCTCATGCTACCTTCTAATATAAAAGTTAAAACTGTCTTCTAATATGATTATGATCAACATATACTTTACTCTCTTAGAGTTTACCATTTTTTTAACAGAAGGGGAGAAAATGTATTTTAGCCTCAGTTACCTAGAACCAATATTGTCCACTGAATTTGATCTGAATTCTCTTGTCTATTAATGCCATCTCTTGTAATTTATGGTTCGTATGCATATTATTTATTTGGTCCTGCTTTCTCTGATCTGTATATTCCTCCAAGTCTCCCTAGTCAATCTGAATTCTTCATATTTATTATAATAACATTTTATTACATTCTTATGCCACAATTTACTCAGTCATTTCCCCAGTTTTTGTACACACAATTTGTTTTTATCTTCTTGCTACATATGAGAAATTTCTGTCACTTATTGCCTTTAATTATGGATTCAATAGTGGGGTAGCTGTATCAAAAGGTAAATAAATTAAATTCTTACCTAGCTACAAGTTATTTTCAAAAATGCTTAGTCAAATTCTCTGCTCAGGTATTACTGATATTCCTGACTTCTCCTAATCCTTTCTAGTCCTTCCAGCTTTGACTTTTTCATCTTTGCCAATTTAATATGCCCGGAGTAATACATGGAGTTAATTTAATTTGCATTGCTCTTAAAACTTGGTACTCAATTTACCCCTTAAAAGCCAAAAAAAAAAAAAAAAGACAACTAATTCCCTATTTCAGTGAAAAGAACAATAATTGTGGAGTCAGCAAATCTGAATTCACATCCATCTCTGATTGCTTATTACCTGTGTAATCTTGGCCAAGTCACTTGACCTCCCAGGCCTTAGTTTCCCCATCTGTAAAATAAGGGAGTTGTACTAGATGGACTCTGAAATTCTTTCTGGTTGTAGATATATGATTCTGTGATCTCACCTTTTGTTCACAGATAAGCATATTTTGAAACCACTTCTTACAGTCTTACTATGCACTTGTCCCTCCCTCCCAACTCCCCCACCTCTCAGGAATCCACCTTCCACTTCCATGCCTACATTACTGAAATCTCTTTCTGCAAAGTCACTAATAACCTAACTACCAAATCAAGAGGTTTTAATGTAATTTCCTAAGTATGAAACACTTGGGACCATAGTCTTCCTCCCTTTTCTCTACAAACATGGTGGGGGGTGGGAGGAACAGTTTAACACCTTAGATACACTATAATCTAATAATCTTATCCAGACATCTTAGATCACTGAGGAAGGAAGAGCCTATCCTTGAAATTTTCCTACTATATAGCTATTTTTCTCTGTCTTTCTTACTTCTGCCTTTCCTATAGATGAGGGAAAGCTATAAGGGTCAGAGATGAGTCGTTTCTCTTCTCTCTTCTTACCTAACTTCAACTTTCAGATGCAAAACCTTCAACTCTCAAATACAAAACCTAATGTTTCTCTGAAGCTTCAGTCCTATATGTCTGAATGGTCCATCTCTTGACTATACATCCTTCTGTCATCTTAAAATGAACCTTTTCCCTAAAACCAGCTTTTTCATCTCCAAATTTACCTATTTGCTTCTCTTTCTCCTCTTCTTCAGATATGTATACCTAAATACCAAATCTTCACTGTCAGACCCCAAGGAGAAATTATTCAGGAGCTTATCAAGAACCATAAGACTATGTATAACCAGCTCAGAGCCAGAGAGCGTGTGGAGCTCTTCTTTCCATCTACAAACGTGGGGCCCTGTGTACAGTTGGTCAATCCAGAGTTCAGCCAGTTATGCTAATAAAGGGAACCCTTGCTTATAGTTATCCTGAAAAACCTCTTTGATTAGACCCACCCATCCTACCCCTGTGCACACATGCACATGCGCCTATACATACATCCTCCTCTCCTCCCACAATACACACATTTCCCAAGCTTTTGGAGAACAAGAGAAAATCTGTCTTCTATTCTACTTTCCCCAGGTTGTATGAGGACCTGCTTCAGACCACAGTCCCAGTGTGGTCTCTGCCCTTGTCCCAGCATGGATTATGATGGATTGGAATTTGTGACATGCAGAGGGGACAAGGAAGAGCACAGGCCCATGGGTTTTTCTGAGGTAGATCAAAGGTGGGCCCTAGTGACTGGCCAGCTGGAGTAGCCATTTCTCTTGCCCCAGGTCATGTGGAAATACAGCCTAAGAACTGGAAGAGAGAAGGGGACCCAGTATGGAAAGAGGCATTAGCCTTGTTGCCCTAGAGAGATTAAACCAAGAGTGTTTGGTAAAAAATAAATAAATTGTGTGTGTTTGTGTGTGTGTATCTTTTGTATCTTTCCCTTTTTTAATATTTTCATTGACACAATCCTAGTTCAAGGCCTTATTGACTCATGTTTAGACTATTATATTACTAGTAGTATCCTAACAAGTTTGTCCTCCCCTTACACATCCTAAGTACAACCACTAATTTTCCTAAAAATCACTTTTAACATATCATCTTCCTTCTCAAAAAATGTTAATGATTTCTCTACCTATTAGGTAAAAGCCAAAATCATCATAATGGTATTTATTTTTGTCATTATTTTTCTGTTTGTACTTATTATTGTTCTGTTTGGAGGCAGCTAGGTGGTCCAGTGGATAGAGTAATCTACAAAAGCTCTACATAGTCCTGATTCTACCTCAGAACAGGCCACTTCTTTCTTCTACCTGAAATGATAACTATTAGTATTTTTAAAGGCTTATCTTATCTTAAATTCTACATTCTACCATTGGAGAGAGGTCTTCCTTTACCTAAATAAAGTCTTAGTCCCAGATATTCCCTTTTACCTTTGTATTTCTATAGTTGTCACTAAGTAAAACTCTCATTTGGAATTCAAAATATCCTACTTTTGTTTTGCTTTTAAGAATTATAATTAGTGAATAGGACCAAAGTCCTCTAGTTAGGCTAGAATCCTTGAAGGGAAATATGAGATAAAGCAGTAGTTACCTCCTCACTGCCTTTTGAATGAGTACAGTTGATATTGCCATATCTAAGAAGTTATAAGGAAAAGTTTTAACTGCATTTTAAATATTGGCACTTTAAAAACAAACATTTCAAAAGATGGAGGAGGAAGTACAACACTGGGAGGCAGAAACAGTATACAAAGTTTTTATTTTTCTTTCTCTCTGTGTGTGTGTGTGTGTGTGTGTATGTGTGTGTTGTTATTGTCATTTCAGGCATGTCTGATTCTTCCTGACCCCATCTGGGATTTTCTTAGCAAAGATACTGGAGTGGTTTGCCATTTCCTTTTCCAGTCCATTTTACAAATGAAGAAACTGAGACAAATGGGGTGAAGTGACTTGCCCAGGGTCATACAGCTAATGTCTGAAGTCATATTTAAATTCTGGTTTTCCTGACTCCAGGTCCACTGCTCTATACACTACCCCTAATTATCCTGTGTTTATATACATATGAGTAAAATTAATGTTGAATTGTATTATTTACTACCAGTATTTCTTTGTGAATCCATCCATTTCCTTAGACTCCAACCTCTGAAGGTCAGGTAGTTCCTGAAGAGCCTCATTGAGTAAGGTAATTATTTCCAGACAATTCTCCCCACCCCCCAGTCTGGCTAGGCTGGGACTCTTGCTTTTCATTCACCTCAAAAACAGGAACTTACCCCTGCTTCCAGATTCTTTGTATCCCAGCTTCTTCTAATCAGATTGATCCAGAGGATTAGTCTTGCCCTTCACCAGGAGGAGCTGTGAACTCTTGGTTTACCTCCTCATTAAAATATCCATCAATCAGGACTGTCAGGGACAGTTCAAATGAGAGTACTGTCAAACCAATCAGAAAGAATAAACATCTGGGCTTAAAAGACTCTGGCCCACACTCCTGGTTGTTTGAGACTCATAGAGACCTGCCATTGACCTACCCTTTAACAGTCACCAGCCCGTATTAATAAATGACATCTAGTTCAGAGATTTGCCTCAGTCTGCCCTTTGTTAAATTCTAGCCACTACACATACAGGTACATATCTATGATAGTCTGTGTATATATATATATGTGTGTGTGTGTGTGTGTGTGTGTGTGTGTGTGTACATAGATAAATAGCCTGAGAAAGTCAAAGATAGAAAGATTCCACCAGACCAAAAATATTTATAAGTGCTGTTTTTATTGCAGTCAGATCATAGAAGGACTTAAATGGAAAGCTAAGGAGTTGTGTTTAATTTTATGAGCAATAGGCAAGGAAAGACTTCAGCAATAAGGTCAGACCTGTGCTTTAGAGAGCAATGTTCAAGAAGAAAGGAAAATGGGAGCAGCTAGGTGGCTCAATGGATAGAGAGTCAGACCTGAAGATTGGAGGGCTGGAGTTAAAATCTGGATTCAGATATTTTCTACCTGCGTGACAGTGGCAAGTCAATTAACCCCTGTTGCCTAGTCCTTACTGCTCTTCTACTTTAGAACCAATACTTAGAGGGCACCTGGGTGACTCAGTGGATTGAGAGCCAGGCCTAGAGGCAGAGTTCCTAGGTTCAAATTTGGTCTCAAGACACTTCCTAGCTGTGTGACCCTGAGCAAGTCACTTAACTCCCATTGCCTAGTTCTGACCACATTTCTGCCTTGGAACGGATACACAGTATTGATTTTAAGTTGGAAGGTAAAGGTTATAAAAAAAAAAAAGAACCAATACTTAGTATTAATTCTAAGAAGATAAGGGTTTAAAAAAAAAAAGAAGAAAGAGCTGATATTATTACTGCTGATAGGGAGTATCTGGAAGCTGAGAATCCACAAGTTAGAAAGCTATTAGAATCCAATTGAGAGATAGTGAGGGCCTAAACTAGGCCAGGGCAGCCTATATCAACTTTTAGTAGACCCAGCAGCTAGAAAAATGCTCTAGACCTGATAAGCATTTAAATATTTCTACTTGAATGCTAATGTTGATATTCTGAGAAGAGTTCATAGGTATGAAGGTAGCCTAATCAATAAAGAGAAGCACCATTGTTTGGCAGCATTCCTTTTAACCAATCAGAGCAACTCATGACTGATGGGAGATAAATTCCTTGGAGGCAGGAATTTTTTTTTTTTTGTCTTTTTTATCCCAGGACCAAGCATAGTGCTTGGCAAATATTAAATACTTAATAAATGCTTATTCAATGATTGATGCTTGGGGTGGGTCAGCATGAGGCTTTGGGATAGAAAATAATCCTAAAAAAATACCCAAACAGCCTATCACAAAGCATGAAAGCTATAATATCCAATAATATCCTCTATAAGCTAGAAGGCCTAAGAGTGATAGAATGGAGAGATTTCACTTTAAAATTTCATATGATACAAAAAAAGGTTTTTTTTGCTTTTTGTTTTTTTAAACCCTTAACTTCTGTGTATTGGCTCCTAGGTGGAAGAGTGGTAAGGGTGGGCAATGGGTGTCAAGTGACTTGCCCAGGGTCACACAGCTGGGAAAAGGTAGGGTTTTTAATAGCTTGGAAGAGAAAGTATTCAAAAATACCTAGAAAACTTATAACCAACCACCAAATATTTTACACATATAGAGGCTGGAAAATGAATGGATACAGTTAATATTATATCTAGGTTGATTATTGTATCTAAGAAATTGTGGAGAAAAGTTGCAATGTCATTTTAAATATTAGCACTTAAAAACAAAAGGGGATGGGAAAGCATACAACACTAAAATGAAGAAATGGAATAAAGTAATATGTATACAGATATATACATTCATGAATACATTATGATATATAAATAGAAAAGATTGTATAAATATTACCTAGAATACACATGAATAAATTATGAAATATGAATATAATAGAATATTAACACACAATAAGAAATTATTAAAGGGACCGATTCAGAAAAACTTGGGAAGATTTCCATGAATTGATGATGATATAATATAATATAATATAATATAATATAATATAATATAATATAATGATGATATAATAATATGATGATGATATAATAATATAAGAAAAAGCAGTTTTTAAAGACTGATCGATGCAATGACCAATCAATACTTCAGAAGACTAATGATTAATCATGCTTTCCACCTCTTGGCTTAAGAGTGATGGTTAAAAGCTGA
Source organism: Gracilinanus agilis (assembly GCF_016433145.1). Taxonomy (NCBI): domain Eukaryota; kingdom Metazoa; phylum Chordata; class Mammalia; order Didelphimorphia; family Didelphidae; genus Gracilinanus; species Gracilinanus agilis. Next base: position 218,192,700 of record NC_058132.1, read on the forward strand.
AGAATGAGATATACTTTTTAAACATAACTGATGTGAGAACTTGTTTTGGTTAACTATCATTGATACAAAGAACTTTTTTTTGAGAGTAGCTAATAGGATATGATAGTAATTTTAAAAAATAAAGAGAAAGTCAATGAAACATTTTAAAATAACAGAAAAGATCAGAAAGAAGTTCAGAAGGGGAAACAGAAAAAAAGCAGTGTCAGAATTATTGTGTAAAATTTAATATTTATTTTTTAAAAAGCCAAAGTCTGTAATAGTTTCATGATAGCATATATAATCTCCTTTTGTTCTTTTTATAGAGAAATGTTCAAGTTTGTTGATATACATTACATTAACAATTTTTAAAAATACAAGCTTCACATAATTCTCCATTATATTTGGTTAGACTACACCCACTATTCTCCTTCCCTTTCCCTGCCAGATTTTGTATATAAATAATTCAAATTTCAAATGATTATTTGAAAATTAGGCAAAGCCAATTAAGGATTAGAAAATATAATTGAAGAGCAAAAACTAGAAAGGCCAGATAACAATTTTAATAACAGCATATGAAGAAAATTTCATGAAGATGGCAACTAGTTGTTTTTTCCACTGAAGAGAGAAGGCATTAAAAAAATGTGTAATTTAGATTAGATAAGGTAATATAGTGGTATTTCCTGACAATAAAGCTGGTTAAATATAACCAGAATTAAATTTAAGAGAAATTAATTCTTCCCTCTGCCATTTTAAAGCTGAAGCTCAAGGGCATAAACCATTTCTCTAAGTAAATTATATGTAGGAAGTATATAGAAGCAAATCTATTAATGCATACCTGATTTATACGTGATGCATGCAAAAGAACATCTCGCCTTGGTTACCACTGTTCCAGAAGTGGCTACTATTTCAGAAGCTGCCTGGACCACTCTAGTACAACCCTATGAAGTACAAAGACACAGACCTGATTCTTTCCCTCCTTACCTGGAGCAAAGCACAATGCCCCTCTCATCGTTTTGGTTCTCCATTCTCATCAGAACTCCATTCCCAGCTTTAGAGAACTAGCTTAAAGAAAATTGTCTTTCTTCAAAGCAAAACTTCCTCTAGTGAAGTCTGACTTTGAGTTCCTGACTTATTGCTTCCATATAGACCACAGAAATCCATTTTCACAAAAAAACAATGTTACATAATGAGTAGTTGCTAGTATCATTAGCAATTTAGTTCCTCATAGCTATGGGTTTAAATTGGCTTTTTGTGGACTGACCTGGAAATCTAACTGGCCTTTGCAACACAGTTTTTAGGAGGAAATGCATTTAGAATGTCTAACCACAAATCTATCAGCAAACCTCAGAAGACAATTCTTTTTTTAAGTTGGGGACCACCTTTATGTTTATCTATTGCAGATGAAGAAACTGGGGCTGAGGAGTTGTGATATTCCAATGGTTATAACAACTGGAAGGGTCTGCAGCCAGGTCACTTGGTTACCCACAATCCCCCATGAATATTGCAGAAATGTTTACATTTAATGTGTCATCAAATGATCAGTTCTTAGTCAATTTAGTTTGCTGGGCACCAAATATGTGCAAAACCCTGTGGTAGGTGTTATTCTAGTCACAAATATTTATTGAGCACAAATTGCTAGTTGACCTAGGGAATGCAAAGATACAGACTTGGTTTCTTGCAACTTAGTTAAGCAAAGACATCATACTCCATGTATAAAACAATCAAAGAATATCTTTACAAAACAAAGCAGAGAGACATTGTGTTAAAACACTGAGAGAATAGACCTAAAGATAATGGCCCTCCTACTAAATTGCTATTTGACCTTGGAGCAAGGCACTTAACCTCTCTCAGACTCAATTTTCTTTTCACTAAAACAATAATTACACATAAGTGTGTTGTCATTATTACCATCATACAACTCATTTATATAGTGGTTTAAGGTTTAAAGAGATTTCCTCACAATCACCTGGTAAGGTAGGTAGTCCAATCATCATTAACCTCATTTTAAAGATGAGGAAACAGGCTCAGAGAGGCTAGTCATCTGCTCATGGTGACTTGAATGTGATCATAATGGCTGACACTAAAAGTACTTTAAAGATTTGCAAAGCAGTTACCTCCCTTGGTTCTCAAAACAACAACCTTGTGAGGTAGGTACTACTGGCATACTAATTGGCATTTATTTACATTCATACCTCAGAGGTTTAGGTTTGGTTCCAGACCACCACAATAAAGTCACACAAATTTTATGGTTTCCCAACGCATAATAAAAATTATATATTTTTATATTGTCGCCTATTAAGTGTATAATAGTTTGAAAATGTATATTCCTTAATTTAAAAAAAATTTCTATTGCTAAAAAATGCTAACCATCATCTGAACCTTCAGCACGTCTTAATGTCTTAATCTTTTGGAGGGTCTTGCCTCCATGTTGATGGCTGCTCTGTGAGCGGGGTGGTGGTTGCTGAAGGTCGGGGATAGCTGTGGCAATTTCTTAAAATAAGACAGCAATGAAGTTTGCCACATAGATTGACTTTTCCTTTCAATTAGACACTTTGAGGCTATTGTAGGGTTAAGTTGACCTTATTTCAATATTGTTGTGCCCAAGGAGAAGGCAAGAAATGGGAATAGCAAATTGGTGGAGCAGACAGAACACACAACATTCATCAATTAAATTCACCATCTTATATGGGTAGTTTGTGGTGCCCCAAAACAATTCCAATAGTAAGATCAAAGATCACTGATCACAGATGACCATACCAGATATAATAATAATTAAAAAGTTTGAAATATGGAATTACCAAAGTGTGACACAGAGATATGATGTGAGCCCATACTATTGGAAAAATGATGCCTATAGACTTGCTCAATGCAAAGGTTGCCACAAAACTTCAATTTGTAAAAAATAACCCACCAACCTCCACTCCTCGCAATATCTGTGAAGCTCAATAAAGTAAAGCACAATAAAGTGAGGTAAGTCTGTCCTTGCCTAAGTCATAGCTTGTAAGTGTCAGAGGTAGTATTTCCAACTTAGTTCTCACCTGACTCTGGTCTCTTCCAGCACCAAAACTCTATATTATTCTGGGCCAATTCAAGCTGTTCTGTTGTATGATCACTAAGTCTAATCTTCAATTCAGTCAGCTATCTCACAAATGTATGCCAGGGTCATGATTAGGAGGAACCTAGTAAGAAAATATGGATAATTCATGCCTGTCAGCTCTGGGAGCGGGGAGTGAAGAAGAGAGGCAGACAATAGGAATCATATGACTTTGAAAAACTTATGTGGAAATTTGTAAATAAAATAAAAATTTAATAAATAAAAAAAAGAAAATAGGTATTATTCATAGCAAACAAACTCAAAGCATATTGGTGGCTTACTCATCTATCATTATGCATATCAAGGATGAAAACTGAGTTAGAGGAGTGCTGAGGACAAAAGTCAGGGTTTATTTTTTTTTATAGGGCCTTTGGCCTACATATTGACTTTGAAAACTACATATTTATGTTATCTATGTTCTATAACCATCGCCTTCCTGGAAGAAACCTGGATTTCTAATGAAATTGTCGAGATTCAAATGAAAACAATAGTATATAGCTTTTAAGGAATAGTATCAATAAATCCTTAGCCTATTTGTTAGTTTGTTGTCTTAAAGTTGCCTGGGTACTGCAAATAGTTTTATCTACTTCTGTAGAATTACTGCAGAGAACCATTTACTTCTCTGGGTGATTAACTGAAAATGAAATTCAATCATACAGTCTACAACTTTAATCTGTTAAACTTCCATTTTGTTAAAATGTTCACAATAATTATTTTCCTGAAACACTCTTTGTAAGAGTGGAATCCCCTGCTAAAAGCCTCACTTAAAAGAACAAAAAGAAAAAAAATGCTTTAAGAAATGAATTTCCTCTAAGAATTTTGTTGATGAAAAGTATCTTGACAAAAAAAGTTACTAAGCAGTTTCAAAACATTAAACAACTTAAAAGAATATGAGCACAGGAAACAAATGAGATCAGTTTTAAAATGCATTCATTCAATTGGGTTTACATGCTTAGTAAGCCAGTTTTTAAAGACAGTGAAAAACTTTCATGCATAGATAGGAGCAATAGTAGAAGGAAACAATGTAAAGGGTAAGGTAGATCCACAGTCTCAGAATTTGATATGGGGGCTGGGAGTTGGGGGTGGGGGTGGGGAGATAGAAATTCCTTTTATGCTAATCCAAAGAGGAGAAAGGTTTTGACTACTCTGATAGAAGGGAAAGTTTGGCTATCTCTTAGCAAGAAATAAACATTAGTTGAACCCTCCAGTTTGGGGTGAAAATAGAGTGTAGACTTGTGGAAAGGAAGCCATTGCATAATGCCCCTGATAACAGAACTATTTATAGAACTAATCAATCCACTTACGCAAGGATGTGCTAGGCTTCATTCACCCTACAAGGGCTAAGTTGTTCTCTCTCCAGGCTTCCTTAGGATGAATGGGAAGGCTTTTCTGCTCAAAAGCTACACCTCCCTCCACAAGAATGCTTGCTATCTCCAAGGTTGTTTTGTAACCCACAGCAGTTAAAAGGAGCTGTATCAACAGGTTTTCCCTCCTTCCTAACACAGAACTCCTTGTAAATGCAGACCAGGAAAATAGACCAAGTTAAACAGTTATCTCAGAAACAAAAAACCAGTTTTGTCTTTGGTTTGTTTGTTTTGTTTTGTTTTGTTTTTTTAAATAGGAAATCACAATTTACATTTTTTATCAGTTTGGTCTTTTTGAGCCCAGAGTTAGAAGTAGAGCAAAGGACTATTTTCCTGATGGCATATATATGTAATACATTTTCCAAAAGCTTGAACATTAACTTCAGAATGCCTGTTAGGACAAGGAGAGAGAACTGATTCTTTTCTAGATGTAGCTGCTAATGTTTTTGAGAAGACTAAAAACTTGGATTAAAAACTCCCTTTTCAAAAAAAGTAAAGAAATAATAATTCTGCAAGGGCAGTGATAGATAACACTCACCAAACTTCACTTTTTAACCTTTAAAAGTCAAAACCAAAAAGCCATTGCAATGGTAAAACAACTTACTGCCCCTTGGATTTATAACAAAAAAAATCATTTATAATAAAAAAACAAAATAGTAATTTGGGATGACAACTTGACTTTAAAGGTTTCCTTTTATTTTGGGGCCATTTTCAATTTATTAAGCTGCAATGCATTGGCTCAGTTTTGGAAATAGTCTTAAATAATTTGGTAGATAATTTCCATTTAAAAATTATTTTTTCAGTCTTCTTTACAGTTTAGGCCTTAGTCTTGTTGTAATTGGGGACAACTAGGTCATGCAATGGATAGAGAGCCAGGCCTGGAGTCATGAAGACCAGAATTCAAATCTGGCCTCAGACAGTATTAGTTGTGTGACCCTAGGCAAGTCCCTGAACTCTTTTGGCCTCAGTCTCCCCATCTCTAAAATGAGCTAGAGAAGGAAGTGGCAAACTACTTCAATATCTTTCCCAAGAAAACCCCCACAGGGGTACATGACTGAAAGACACTGAATAGGAGCAATACTTAATTAGTATCTTATCTCCAAGGACCAAAAAGCCTTATTTCCAAAGACTCCAAGAAAGGGGCTAATGAGAAAAATCAGCTAAAAAGAAACAGTTGCCAATCACTTTTTTTAAAAAAATAAAACCCTTTCCTTCTGTCTTGGAGCCAGGCAGAAGAGTGGTAAGGGCTAGACAATGGGGGTTAAGTGACTTGCCCAAGGTCACACAGCTAGGGCATATCTGAGGCCAGATTTGAACCTAGGACCTTCCATCTCTAGGCTTGGCTCTCAATCCATTGAGTCACCCAGCTGCCCCTGCTAATCACTTTCAATTGAAAACAAGCATTTATTAATCTCTTACTAAATAACAGACACCCTTAATTGGGGAGAGGAGGGAAAGAGAAGATACTCATCAAGGATTCATAGTAGAGAAAGAAGGAAACTCAGGAGTACCTCCTGGAGAGGAATGAACACATGGTTAACTTGGACATCATCCTTAAAAAGGAGGTTCTGGGAGATCCGGGAAATCAGAGGAAGAAGCTATAGGCCATTTCCAATATATGAAGTCCATGAGTAAGATTCTTCCTCCAATACTTTAACCAGAGCCATGCTTTCATTCATATAAGCAGTATAGTTTATTAGGAAGAACAATGAGGACCTGGTTCAGATTTGGATTCAAGTATATAATACCTATGTGACCTTAGGGCAGTGATGGTGAACCTTTTTAGAGACTTCATGCTGTGCCCAGACCTCATGAGGTGCCCCACTCCCCCCACTGGGTGCCAGGAGTGCCCTGTTCCCCACCCCTCACAACACATAGGGAGGAGAAAGTGCTCCCATTGGGCTACTTGTTGGAGGGGCAGGTGAAATGAGGAATGTCCTCAGTCTGGGTGGAGAGGGGGAAGGGAGCAGCTCCAACAAAGTCCCTCTGCCTTTCTAGTAACTAACTCTGGAGATGGGTGGCAGAGGGGAGGGTGGCATGAGTGCCCACAGAAAGTGCTCTGTGTGTCATCTTTGGCACATATGCCACAGGTTCACCTTCACTGCCTTAGGGCAAGTCCCTTTGGCATGTGATGTTGTACACCCCAAATTATAGAAGTGTTTCAGGCCAAATAGTAAGCATGAAAATTCCTTTGCTTCCTTACATCCTTGTGACTACTAATCCTAAAATATCTGATAACTCTGGATAAGACCTAGCTACATCAAGGGCAAGTCCCCTGAGAAGATTATCCTCCTCCAATCCTCCTTTAGGTTTTGTGATGGACATAGAGATACACCTCCAGGCTATGCCTAGATACCTAAACTATGAGGGTCACCCTTTATATCTTCAGGCTGACCACCATCAGATGACCAACCCTCAACTTGTACCTGAGCACATACCCTCCTCAAGTCACATATTGCCTGTTGTAAAAAGTATAAAGCCCCCAGAAGTGATGTCTTCTGGGAGGCAGCTTTCCACCTATGCTGTTCTCCTGGCTGGATGCAACATTACCTCCTAAATTAAAACATTTCTCTTTTTCTTTTTAAGCTGAGTTTTGGAGTCTTGCATTCTTGTAAAGAGTACCCTTCCCAAACCCAGGGAGTTCACCTCAAGCCCCCCAGAACACCTTGATTTCTTAGGGAGCCCAAATTTCCTAATCTATAAAATAAGGCATTTGAACCAGATCTTCTCTCAAGACCTTGGATTGAAATTTGAAAGGGATCTTAGATACTGCATGGGCGAAGTCTCTCATATGGATGTGGAAAAGTTTTTTTTTTTTTTTGAATTGCATTCATTAAAAAAAGAAAGTTACTTTCCTATATAGGATCCTAATCTAGGGATTTAAATCAAAGGGAACTTAATTTATCACTTCCAGTTTACTTATGAAGAAATTGAGTCCACTGAAGTTAAATTTCCTACTCAAAATATTAATTATCAAAGCCAGAATTCAGAAGCAAGTCTTTGGTTTCCAGATGAACTCCTTCTACAACATCCTAACTCTCCCTGTGGCCTAGCTATGGGTCAAGAAGCTATAGCTATCTTCACAGGACAATGAGGGATAAGAATAGTCCTTTGGGATTAGATTGCTAATTATTATATTTTGTAGCATAATGGATAAAGTATTAGACCTAGAGTCAGGAAAATTTAAATTCGATTCCTACTGAGATACTTTTATTAGCTGTCTGATGTTAGGTGAATCGCTTACTCTCTCTACTTTGTTTGCCTCATCTGAAAAATGGGAATCAAAATAGCACTTACCAAACTTGTTGGAAGGGAAAAATATAAGAGATTTATCTTTGACTCTGATCTAGATTTCAAAAATTGAAAAGGTAATTTGGCAACTAGCCAGTTATTCTGATTAATGTAAGTAAATGAGATCATGCTTGGGGAGAATTGATTAAAGGAACTGGAAAGATTTAGGCTGGATTAGAAAGAGGGAGGAGAAGAACATTTCAGTAATCCAATGTATTAAGTCTTATAATATGCAAGACTACTTCCTAGATATTGGAAAGACAAAATGAAATTGGAAATTATTCCCTGTCAGCAAGTTTACATTGGAGTGGGTAAAATAGCTATCTCCAAGGAGAAGAGTTATACTTGTTCTGCTTTGCCCCAGAAGAATTAGGTAGAAGTTGAAGAGGCAGACTTAAGCTTCTCATAAAGAATAAAGGAGGAAAAGAATCTGCCTAAGACTTCCAAATAACTAGATGTGAGGAAAAGGGGAATGAGTTGGCTCTTGAGGTAGTGTTCCTTTCTTACTGGAAACTTTAAGCCAAGGCTAGATAGATAGCTAATTAGTCATGTTGCAGGTTGGGGAATCGGTAGTATTCTTTCTCAGGCATGGTTTCAGCCAGATGACTTCTGAGGTTCCTATTAACTGAGATTTTGGAATATGCAGACCAATCAGTCAGGCAATAAATATTTTTTAATCACCTACCATTTGCCAGGTATTTGTGCTAGGCTTTGGGGATACAAAGAAAATCATGGGGGATCAAGAAAGGTTTCTTGTAGAAGGTGAGATATTAGCAAAGTCTTGAAGGAAACCAGGGTAATTAGGAGGGAAGAGATGAGAATTCCAGGCATGGGGGACAGACAGTGAAAATTGTGTGTGTGGGGGGGGGCGGTTCAGGGATGGTGTGTTATGTGCAAAGAATAGCAAGGAGTCCCATGTCATTGGATCATAGAATATATGGTGTCAATAAGGTATAAAGTCAGGAAAGTTTAAGGAAGGGGATGGTGGTGGGATGTAGGGTATGTTATAAAGGGTTTTTAATGACATAGGATTTTATATTTGATCCTGGAGGTGACAAAGAGCTGATGGAATGTAATGAATGGAGGTGAGAGGAATGACATGATAAAATTTGGGGGAAATCACTTGGACAACTGAGTGGACAATGGACTGGAGTGGGAAGAGACTTATGGCAAGAAGTCAATAGACAAGCTATTGCAATAGTCCAGGAGTGAGATGAGGGTATGTGCCTCGCTAGTGTGAGTGTAAGAAGAGAGAAGGAGGTATATAGGAGAGATATTATGAAGGTAAAACTGCACATGTTGAATTTAAGATGTCAAAGGGCCAAAAATTCTACTTTGGAACCTGAGTTATGGCTGCATTAAAGAAAGGCAAATCATGATTACAAGTGTCATTGGCAATTATAAATCAAAACCCCCTTTACCTTTGGAATTGAAGGAAGATAGAGCAGAGAGGAGATGAAGAAATGGGGGAATGGGAGAACATTAAATTGTAAGAGGATTTGGAGGCAATACTCCGAAAACAAAGTAGGATTTATTCTTCCTGCTAGTTTTCCTCATTCTTCCAAGGAACTGCTCTTACCTATAGACTCTTGTAACTTTTCCTGAGTCTTTTGGAAATGTTTTTTCTGGAAAACACTCAGTCATTAAAACTGTGCAACAAACTTGGCATAGCAATTTAAATTTAGCATTGCCTTTTCCCTACTACTTAAAGTGACAGGTGAAAAAACATTCTGGATTCACAGTTAAAAATCTGTTGTTCAGTTTTCAGTAGTGGAGGAAAAAAATTCTTTATGATGCAGACCATAATGTTCCTGGAAAGGGAGTTGGAGAAAAATCCATTTCTGTCCTTTTCCCACATCTTTGAACTGACTGGAATAGTTCCCCTCTTCATTTTTGCTCTTGGGACCCAGTTTGCTTCAGGATTGAGTTCAAGTACTGTTTCCTTCAAAAGACTTTTCCTGATTTCCTTCAGGTTAATTCCCACTATCCCTTCCTTCCAAATTCCTAGGCATTTGTTTTGTGAATCTCCTCTTAGAATGACTACATAATAATGTAAGCTCTTTGTTAGCAGTGATACTGTCATTTTTATATTTAAGTTATCCCCAACTTGTAGCATGGCACCCAGTAGATATCTAGAAAATCCTTATTATTCCAAATTATTATAATGACATAATTATAATAATTCCAAACTAAGATTATTAAATGGTTTGAAAATATTGGAATTATCCTGCATTTGGGATCTGAAGTATCATTATTATTTGTTTTCCCAAACTTCTTAAATTAGGGGACAAGTAGGTGAAGCTTTGGGTCTCTCCAGTCTTTGGAATTCTGTTGGGTTAAGGATATTTAACATTGTGTTTCTGGCCCCTATTCCCAAAACAAAAAATATAGCTTTCCAATATTCGACATAACCAACAGTCCAAAAAATATTGGAATATTAGTCAGGTCTGAAGATAGAGATATGGTTCAAGATATGTATTAACAAATAAACTGGTGACTGATGATAGAAGTTGATTTGAGGCTGCCTGGACAATATCAAGAAACCCAGTAGAGATAGAGGCAGCTAAATAACCTCCTAGACAGTATTAGACCTTGGATAGCTTGAATTTTAATTTCTCCTCAGATAGCTAGGTGACCTTGGCCAAGATACTTAACTTCCTCGAGTCTCAGTTTCCTCAACTGTAAAATGGGGATAATAGTACCTGCCTCACAGAGTTATTATGAAATTTAGATTGAGATAATAGAGACATTAAAAATAATATTAAAGCAACATGAAAATGTTACCTATTATGTTACTCAAGAGTTAAAACTTTTTTTATGTATTAAATTATATCAATTGGCTGATTCAAGTCTACATCTTTTCCCTTGATCCTCTACACAGAAAGAAAAACTGACTTACACTCTTCTTCAAAATTGCATTATATGTACCTAAAGATCATTAATAAATTACTCTTAAGTTTTCTCTCCAGGCATTATGCTGATGAAATTTTACCTCTATAATATGTTACTCCTCTGAAATTTTTTCAGTTCTCTCACATAATTTCTAAAATGTTGAGATTGTAACTAGTCATACTCATCTAATAAAGGTCTGACCAATGTTGAGCATTCTGACAGGACTTCTTGGCACTCTTCTATCATAATCATATTCCTTTTAATGCAGCCAGGCATCAGGTTTGTGTTTTAAATAATTGGCACTACACTGGTGACTCACCACCATGCCAGTATTCATGACCTGAGTTTGAAGGATTTGGAAATCCTACAAGAAAATAAGTAAAATTAAGATTGTAATATTGAATTGAACCAGTAATACCAAACCTTAGGACTTTGGGTTAAAAACAAAACGAAACAACCTCATAGTTGCTAAGCTCACTTTTTAAGAATGACTAGACATTTTTCTTGTAATTTTATTTTTATTTTAAGCTTTTAATCAGGTTTTAATTCTAAAACCTTATTCTTCATTTTTTTAGATAATTCCTGGCATTGAGTCAAAAATAGTCTATTTACCTTCAACTGAAGTAAAAATCTGTTATTGAAAGAACTGGGGCCTAGGCAATTAAGAGTCATTGTTGTTGATAATTAAAATTCAAATCCAGAATTCTGAGAAGGTATGCTTTGTTATTCAGTTTCTATTAGTAAGATTGTATAGTTCATCAGTTACAGGGTCATATTTTTGTTTCCAAAAAACCCCTAAGATAACCTATGATAACAATTAAATTGTTTCAAATATAGCTCCCATTTCAAAAAATTCTTTCATCAGATACTACTTAATATCTTTTTATTTATCTCTTGGTTCAGCTCCAGCTGACAAAGTTACTGAGTCAGGAAAAACAGAACTTTTATTTTACAGCTAGCTAGCTTTCTAGGGATAATAAATCCATTCTTTAATAATCATTTAATTTATAGCCAGGATAAACAGATTTGACTTGATTATATCTGGGTTGGGTTCCTTACCGAACTTAAGAGAAATTCTGCCTTATCAACCAATAATCTTTTCTCTTAGTTGGATAAATGCAGGATATTGTCAGCCACGTTTCCCTCATTTTCTGTGATTAAAATTTACACCCTTTCTTTTTCAGGTATCTAAAAAGCCATTTCTAGAAACCTAGCTTTTTCTTCTTGGACCTGCAGAGATTCACAACCATGCCTTTTCCTCATAACTGCAAACTACATTCCTATGGGTTTTGTTTTGCAGTTTCTCCCAATACTTATGGCATTAAAAAATTAGCCCCTTCTCTTTTAAATGAAATTGTCCATAGGTGGTTTCATTTCTTGCTATAATTATTCCTTTGTGAGAACTTTGTCCAACACATAACTGTGCTTTCAATCTCAGAAGGTGAAGAGGATGAGTCACCAGAGATGGTACTTTGATTTCTCTGTACATGTACATTACTCTTTGTATTTGTACAAATAGACTGCACGGTAAAATCCAGGTGAACAGGCACAGAGTATTTATTTCACTCCCAAATATGTGCTCAGACAAGCATAGGGGCTAACGTAAGTCAAATGACCTTGGACAAGTCCCTTGAAATTCCCTTGGTCTCATTTTCCTCATCAGCTTAGCTTTTATCTTTGTAACCCTGGTATCTGGCACAGCACTTGGTACAAAGAAGGTGCTTAATTAATGCTTGCTGATGGAAGAATTGGGGAAAGGAGCAGTTTGGACTTAATTGATGCCTGAGGTTCTGTCCAGCTTTAGCTGTGTGATCTTATGCTTTTTTTTTTAATCAAAATTCCCTTTTAGTTCTGCCTATTTAGACAAGTTATCTCTCCACTGTTCAGGATCTTGAGTGAGTCTGTTCATATTTATAATTCTGCATCCTGCATCCTTTTTTGGGTTATTTTTCACACTATTCACACATATCCCCCATTCCAGATATTTTTTACCTGGTTTACTTATGTGTTTCCAACACAGTAGAGTACAGCTATAAAATTCTCCCTTTCCCCTAGTACATTTTCTCCTCTTTTCACAGCCTTTTTCTTTTATCTCCCCTTCTTATGTGCAGAACATTTGAACAGAAAGATGGTGATGTCAATCAACTATTTATTTAGTGCCCAATGTATGAGTCACTGAAGTCTTCAACTAATTGGAATTAACTCCCACATCCCACCTTCCCCCTCCCAATTATTTTAACCCTCCTGAAAAGGGAATTTTCAGTTATTTAACCAACTTTTTAATTCACCAAGTACATCATAAGGAATCAATAAATAAAAAAGGAACTTACCTTTATTAGAAAAGAGCTGACCTAGATAGATTGTGTCTTCTTCTTCTTCTCCATCCAATTTAATCTAACCAGTAGCATTTACAGAGAGCACACAGAACACCTGCACCCTGCTGGGGGCCAAGGGGCACACAAAGGAAGGGTAAGGAAATGTTCCTCCCTCTACATTTACATTCATTTAGTTTGGCTCTACAGTTACAATCAGCTGGCACTTTTCAATTCCCAATACCCGACTCAGGATTTATACTGGTTCCCAACAAGGGTCCCCACAACTTTCTGTATTGTTTTGTCTGGCCCAGGGCCTAATGTAAGAACTATTTTTTCCTGTTGAGGTCCTCCCTGCCCCCTTGGGGATTGTTTTGTAACCTTTAACTCTAAAAAAAACCAAACCACACTAAAATACAAATAATGATATTGATAGGTAGCATTTATATATAATGTGTTAAGGTTTACAAATGGAAATACTTCCCATACTTACTCATCATTTTCAAAACTATTTAAGTAAAGCTTGCATTTTTATACATATACCCAAAACTTTAGCAAAGGTGTCATTATTTTAATTGAATAAGTCTATTTAAAAATATAGCAAGCCTTGTTCCACTGGATTTGGTACTTTTAGTACACTATGACTACTGTAAGTTGGAGATCCTCCAAGCATACTCCAGCTCCCCTTCTGTCCCTCTATTTCTGCCCACCCCTATTCCCCCCGACAACAGGGTTGAAATTGCACTCCTTTCATGTGACCTCTTTCAAAACTCACAAGATCCTTTTCAAAACCTGATGGCCAAGATTATGGTCTTTTCCCCCTGGAATAGTAGTTTGTGTGCAGGTTTTCTACCTGATGGGCAAGAGGCCAAACAGTCCATTTCATGTTAGAAGAGCAAGAAAGCCTAGCTTGGAGGCGCAGTTTCAGAAAAATTTGTGTCTTGTTTTTATCTTGCTCCCAATCCATATTCTCTGACCCCTACTCTCCTTCCTTTTTTTTAGCTGTTTGAATTAGAAGCAGCTATTGCTTGGTAAACCTTCTAGAAACTGAGGTACTGGACCTTCCAGAACTGAGCAGCAGACTTTCTAACTGGGTCTCTAGACCCCTTCCTGCCTCCTTTCTTCCTGTGTGAAATAGACTTGTTGGTTAAGTTATGGCTTTCCAACTTTGGTTTGCCTCTGGGCACCAGCCCTCAACTTTGGGAGGCAGTCCTCGACTTTGGAAGCCAGGGACATTTTTCTGCTTTAAAGAGGGGCAGGGGGAAGTAATAATTGTGGTGTTTAAAGTCCTTCAGAACCTAACTCCTTCCTATCTAGTGACATTGGCTTCCTACTTGTCTGGAAGGAAAGGAAGGGATGGGGATGAGGGAGGAGGGAAAACGAGGAGGGGGGAGACAGAGAAAGGTAGTACATTGGCATATTTCAAAAGAGGGTCTAAAAAAAAAGAGGCTCTAAATATATCTAGCCAGAGTATTTCATGGGAGAGAGAAAACTTCTTCCATACTTGACCAGAATCAGCCTTTCTCTTTTTCTCCCCTCCCCTAGTAGCATCTAAAGCAGGGGTCGGCAACGTATGGCTCTTTTGAGGGCCAGATACGGCTCTTTCTGCAGGAGCCATAAAGTCAATTTTTTTTTCAGGCGCTGTTACAGGAGCGGCACTGTGAGCACTGTATGGCTCTCATGAAATTACATTTTAAAAAATGTGCCGTTTATGGCTCTCATGGCCAAAAAGTTTGCTGACCCCTGATCTAAAGGTTAAGGAATTTAGCCTGGAGCAGACGGTGATGACTGAAATGGGGAGGCCCACCCATTCCCATTGGTTTCTACGTTTCAAGTCTTCTCCAAGTTTAGGAGATGATGGAAATTGCAAGAGTAGGGTCAACAAAATTCACATTTGCTCTAGATGTAAGAAATCTAGACCACGATGAAAATACTACAGAATCTGTCCAACCCCAAGTTAAATTCTACCAGACGCCAATGGATTAGAAACTCAGCAATTTGAGTTTCAGTTGCAGATTGATTTCTAATCTAGCCTGCAATTATTTGGTGAAATGACTTTCAGAAATGTCATTGATTTTTAGAGCTGGAGGGACCTTAGGGGCCATTTAATCTAACTCTATCCTACTCCTATTTTACAGATGAGGAAACTAAGGCTCAAGAGTTCAAATTGTCAATTCAATAAGCATTTATTAAGCATCAGTTATGTGCCAGACACTGTTCTAAGTGTCAGGGTTGGAAAAAAAAGGCAAAAGACAGTCCCTATCCTCAAAGAGCTCATAATACATGGGGGAGAGGGAAGGAGGAGGGAAATAATAAGGAAACAATCAAGCTATATATAGAATAAATAGGAAATAAATGTGAGAGGAGAGGTACTAGAATTATAGGAATTGGAGAAGATTTCTTGAAGATGATAGGATTTTAGCTGGGACTTGAAAGAAGTCAGGGAAGCCCGAATGGGGAGATGAGGATGCAATGAGTAATTACAGTCATAGGGGGCAGCCAGAGGAAAAAGCCTGCAGTGGAGAGAGTATGTCTTGTTCATGGAACAATAAGGAGGCCAATGTCACTAGATAGAAAGGGACTAGGTTCTGAAGGACTTTAAACACCAAAAGAGAATTTTTATTTGGTCCTGAAGGCAAAAGGGAGCTACTGGAATTTATTGAATAGAGAAGTCACATGGTTGGACCTGTCCTTTAGGAAAATCATTTTGACAGTTGAATGGAGGATGAATGAATAGATTGAAGTGGGGAGAGACTTGAGGCAGGCAGACAGACCCACCAACATCTGTTAAAATAGTTCAGGTGAGAACAGAGTGGTGGTAGTGTCAGAGGAGAGAAGGAAGTATATTTCAGAGATGTTGCAAAGGTAAAAAAACAGGCCTCAGCAACAGATTGGCTTTGGGGGTAGGGAGACAATGAAAGAAAGTGAGAAGCTGAGGATAACAGCCAGGTTTTGAGCCTGAGGGACTAGAAGGATGGTGTTGTTCTTTGTAGTTATGGAGATAAGGAGTGTTTAGAGGGAAAGATGATGACGGATTTTGGACATGCCGAGTTTAAGATATCTATTGGACATTCAGTTTGAGATGTCTGAAATATTGGAGGAGATTTGAGATCAGTAGAGAAGTTAAAGTAGAATAGAGAGTGAGATTTGAGAATTCTCAGTATAAGAAGAGTAATAAAGAGTTCATAATATTAGGGGAGAAGGAAGGAGGAGGGAGATACTAAGCAAACAATCAAGCTATAGATAGGATAAATAGGAAATAAATATGAGAGAGGAGGTACTAGAATTATAGGAATTGGAGAAGATTTCTTGTAGGAGAAAGGATTTTAGCTGGGATTTGAAAGCAGTCAGGAAAGTCCGAAGGGGAGATGAGGAGGAAGAACATTTCAGTCATAGGGGGCAGCCAGAGGAAAAAAACCTGCAGTGGAGAGATGGCATGTTGATAAATTTACCAAGTAAGAAAAGACTAAGCTATGCTTCAAAATTTCATACTTTACAAACACTATGAGTTTTGTTTATGTTTTCTACACTCAATAGACATAACTACAAAAATATTTTCATTTTTTGTGGTTTTAGTGACTTAAAATATAACTTATCAGGGGTTTTTTACCTGAAATTGGTGAACTTTGGCTCATGACACTGCCAGATCTGTTTTACCTATCCAGATATCAACAAATTTTCAATTTTTAACCAGATCTATAATACCCACCTAGAAATTTTATGTGTAGAGAAATAGGAACGTGTATTAAGAAAATCCCTAGGTAACTAGGTGGCTCAGTGAACTTGGTCTGCATAGGGAAGATCTGAGTTCAAATTTGACCTCAGATACTTGCTAGCTGTGTGATCCTGGGCAAGTCACTTAATCTCTGTTTGCCTTAATATACTGGAGCAGGAAATGGCAAATCATTCCAGTATCTTTGCCAAGAAAATCCCATGGATACTATGGTTCACGAGGTCATAAAGATTTGGAAATTACTGAACAATAACTATTTTAATGCAATCTCTTTGCCCTATCTTAAAGAAATCTAAAGTCAACATTAGTTGTATGAATACAAGGAATAAAAAAACTCAGTGACCCAAATCTCTTAAATCATGCATGAATAACTTCAACATAATTTGTTTTAAGTGCTAAGATTTTCTCAAACAATTCCTTGTTGCTTGCTTTTATAAGACAGAGAAATTTGTGTGCTTTTAAGGAGTTATTTGGCTTACATAAATGTATCTTTGAGTGATTTTTAAAATTTCCTTAAAAATCAAAACTATCAATAAGCACATGAAAAAGTGTTCTAAATCTCTTATAATTAGAGAAATACAATCAAAACAACTCTGAGGTACCACTTCACACCTAGCAGACTGGCTAACCTGACAGCTAAGGAAAGTAATGAATGTTGGAGGGGATGTGACAAAATTGGAAAATTAATGCATTGCTGGTGGAGTTGTGAATTGATCCAACCATTCTGGATGGCAATTTGGAACTATGCGCAAAGGGCTTTAAAAGACTGTCTACCTTTTGATCCAGCCATACCACTGTTGGGTTTATACCCCAAAGAGATCATAAGGAAAACGACTTGTACAAAAATATTTATAGCTGTGCTCTTTGTGGTGGCAAAAAATTGGAAAATGAGGGGATGTCCTTTGACTGGGGAATGGCTGAACAAATTGTGGTATCTGTTGGTGATGGAATACTATTGTGCTGAAAGGAATAATGAACTGGAGGAATTCCATGTGAACTGGAACAACCTCCAGGAATTGATGCAGAGTGAAAGGAGCAGAACCAGGAGAATATTATACATAGAGATGGATACACTGTGGCACAACTGAATGTAATGCACTTCTCTACTAGCAGGAATGCAATGATCCAGGATAATTCCGAGGGATTTATGAGAAAGAACACTATCCACATCCAGAGAAAGAACTGTGGGAGTAGAAACACAGAAGAAAAACAACTAGTTGCTTGATCACATGGGTTGATGGGGATATGCCTGGGGATATAGACTCTAAGTGATCACCCTAATGCAAATATTAATAATATGGAAATAGGTCTTGATCAACAACATATGTGAAACCCAGTAGAATTGCTCATTGGCTATGGGAAGGGGGCAGGAGGAGGGGAGGGGAAGAATGTAAATCATGTAATTAATTAAATAAAAATTTAAAAAGAATTCACTTCAAAGCAACTTTCATTATTAATATTTTACCTCTTTGTAGTATAGACCCTATTATATATCTAGGTTTGGATTTTTTTTTCTTTTTGAGTATATCTTCATGATGCCCAATACTATGAAGAAGTCATAGAATCATTTGAATGTTTTACCTACATGAGACATTTTCAAACAATCATGAGATTACATGTCTCAATTTTTCCACATATAAATTAAGAAAGGATAAAACAGCTGGTTCCATCTCTACTAGTTATGAAAAAAAAAGAAATATTGATAATGGATCTGCTGCATGTATGAATGGAACCATGTGATTATTATTTTCTAAAGTAGAATTATTAAAAATCTATCACTTGAGGTTAATATGAAGACTAGCTATCAAGTTCTTTTTTAATTCATAAGTACTAGAGATGTAGGTACTTAATGATTTAATTTTGAAATCCCTTATTTGTGTTAACAGTTTTTACAAAATAAGTTTCAGTTTTTTAGAAAAAGGTTATTATTTAGCATTATTGTGGTTCAGTCATGTGACTCTTTGTGGCCCCATTTTGGGTTTTCTTGGCAAGGATGCTGGAGTAGTTTGCCATTTCCTTCTCCTTTTATATATGAGGAAACTGAGGCAAAGAAATTAAGTGGTTTTCTCAGGTTCACATAGCTTGATTAGTGTCAGAGGCCAGTTTTAAACTCGGGTCCTTTTGACTCCAGGCCTAGTTCTCTAGCCACTGCACCACCTAGCTGCTCCCTTTTTAGCCTATGAAAGGTTATCCCTTATCTTTGTATCCCATAGGGAACCTAGCCTTGAGAAGGGCCTTGAATTAAATAATTTTTTAAAAGAATAACTATAATTTGGCTAGGTTAACAAATTATGACCTATAGACTATATCCAGTACCTGTTTCTCTCTGGTCCCTCAAATGGAATAAAGTTTTATACTTTAAAATACAATAAAACTTTATTTTAGACTGTAAAAACTTTTTTACATAGTTTGTCAAACCTTGTACGAAATGGCTAAAGGTCAGTCCTAGAGCATTTTACAAATGTGAGTTGCTATCTGAATCCTAAATAACCACTCTATTGTGCTCAGTTTGCAAATGGCCTAGGATAGATGTGATAGTAAATAATTTTGGAAAACATTTTGAAAATTGAGGGAATGAAGGAAATAAAAGGCTCTGCTAATAGTTTGAAATAAGTGGTTGGTGCTGCCTGTTTTTTTAACCTGAGGCTTTCTCAAACTAGTAGGGCACAGGCCCAATGCATCAACACAGTTCCAAAACCTGAGGGCGAAGAGTGTTGCCATTTTCAGGAGCTATTAAAACAGAAAAGGAGAAAAGAAGAAAAGAAAACAACAATCCCCCCCACACAGCCTTACATGCATACTCCAGTTAAATCCTAAAGTGGAAAAAGTAGCTCCCTAACTTCAAGATTGAACCATGCTTCATAGCTGAGCTATGCAACATGATCTCAGAGTCTATCCCTGAAACTAAGAAGCAGCTTGCACCTGGCACAGAGATGTGGTCACCATGCAGTAGATAGTTCTGCTGGCAACTGAGAAAGCAGGATCCTTCAATTCAGGAAACAACACAAGGTAATAAAGGCTGAGAACTGGAAACTGTCTACCCGCTCTGACTCAAAGGCCAAATTTGCACTGGGACCATAATGTCCAAGAGCTAAACCTATTTAGGAATATTCCAAATGCCATCTTCTTGAATTGTTTCTTTGATCAGTTCTTACATTGGTCATTCAAATAGGTATGCCAAGGAAGGAAAGAAATAAACATTTATTAGGTGCCCACTATATAGTATACTAAGTATATAGTCTTAGCCAATAACAGAAGTAAGGGACAGTCTGACATTCTTAAATCCTCTTAAACCATTCTTTTATTGTCAAATACCTGGTATTGGGCAACATTAATAATAATAGTAATAATAATAATTAATATTTATATAGCGCTTACTACACACCAGACACTACTTAAGCACATTACAATGATTATCTCATTTGATCCTAAGGACAACCCTGGGAGATAGGTGCTATTATTCTCTTTATATTATAGATGAAGAAACTGAGGCAAACAGGATCCCATAGCTAGTAAGGATCTCAAGTCATATTTGAATTCTAGTCTTCCTGACTCCAGACCTGTCAATATATCTACTGTATTAAGGAAATTAAGATCCCTGTTTTCTCTAGTAAGGAACCAATGATGAAGAGAGCACATTAAGGATTTCCCCAAAGGCCTACTCCGGTGCCTCTGGCTGGGTTGTAGGTGCCCCATGAATCTCAGAGTAGAGCATAAAATTTTGGAAGGTCCTAATGATGGTTTTGATTATTGTCTCATTGATTGAATTTGTGTGGTCCAAAGACCAGCCAAGTTAAATTTGGAGAGGGACATTGCCTGGTTGACCCATGATGTTGGATTTTTATTTTAACAATAGCATTTCTCGAAGACTTACTAATTGTTGAATGGTGGAAATAGCCTCCTCCATTCTGCTAGATAAAAAAGCTTATGGAAAGTTCAAAACCTCTGAGTTAGGACCAAAAAAAGCTTCTGAAAGTCCCCCCCCACTTTTTTTCCCCACCAGCAGGGAACTTGAATATGAACAAGTACTAGTTCCCCAGGATCTCTTCCTACTTCCCCATATTCCCCTCTCGTCTCTAACATGAATCAGCACCAGTCTCCAAACCATGACCTGCCCATTAGGTCCAGGCTCCATCTTCCACTTCCCTGCTACTTACACTGGTTTGATCCAGATTAAGGAACCTATGCAAATTCACCAGTACTTACTGTAGGTCTGGGATCTTCCACCTGGGCCTTCAGCAGACCTGACCTATGTCTGTCCTCCTTAACCCTACTTTATTGTATTTCGCCTCAGTAAAGAGGACTTGTTCTATTTTCTCCCTGCTGTCTCTATCTTGTGCTACAGACTTCCTTGGGCTGCATTTTGAAATTCCAACCCTCATTTCAAACTGCATTCAGTTGGTGACTATTTGTTCTTGTGGAGGGAGTATTTACAAAATCAAGCATTTCCCCATAGAAATTGGTATAAAGGGGCATTAGATATCAGTATCTAACTGAACTAGAGTACTGAGACTGCAGGAACAATGACACTATAAAACCCGACTATGCTTTGTAGCATCATTTCTATGGTAAAATGAGTAAATTTCAACTTGAGATTCCTTGAGTAGATTTCCTCAGATCTCATCATTAGGAGTGGGGAGTCTCTTGCACTTCTTATCCTATGGACATTAAAAACAATGGTTGTTTGACAATTATTTCCTGATTCCTGTACCCACCTCCTCATTCCCTAGCAACCCTTTACTCGCAAAGGTCCCCATTCCCACAGGAAGAACTCTTACTGCAAGATATAATTATTGACCACTGGTGCCTTTCATAGTAGCTTTGGCTCCAAAAGTGGTACCTAAAGGGGCAGCTTCCATGGGCCTTTCAAGACATATGTACAAAAACAGTTAAAATAGAAAGTTATCTTATGGCTTCCCTATGCTCTAGGACCAGGTGAAATCTAGAACCCGAGTTTCAACCTTCTCTTCCCTTTCCAGGATAGCCTCCTCTGCAGGCCTTTGAGATGGTGGCAACAACCTACATTCTCTTCTTGAATGATCACAGTTATATACATAGTGAAAGAAGAATTCTGGACCTGGGGGCAGCTCAAATGCTTCATGGATTCACTTATGTGATAGAGTCCTGGTATGTCTTTGGGGAAACTTGGCTCAGTGTAGTAAGACCCTTCCATAAATAGGATCTTATTCTCATAGTGAAACCTAATGTATCAGATCTTTATGATATTTAATGATCCAAAACCAATTTTGGTTACTTAGAAAAAGTGATGGCCTCCTTCTGTGAAAGTACTCTGCTTCATGTGGCTGTATGAATGCCACAGGATGACTGCTGACCTGCTCATTTGAATTGACTGCATTGAAATTATCTCCATTAAAATAGCCAGTAACTCAGCAGAAGAGGAAATGAAGAAAGAATTCAAAGGAACTTTAATAATTCTGAAAGCGTATCCCTGATGAAGTCTCCTGAAGCTAAACTGAAATGTCTAATGGAATTTGGTTTATGTAAAATAAAAGTGAATTCTTGCATTTCATCTGGTTTTGTTTGAGTAAAGGGCAAAGCTATATTGTTTCATTAAGAGTGAAGCACAATAATTGATTGAGTCATTCTAGCAGTTGAAGTGTTTGTTTTATTATACTTTTTGGTACTTTTTGGCAATATAATATGTTGTAAAGTATTTTGCAATTGTTCTGATTACCATGAAATGAATATTAAAGCTATCCTAGCTTCTGAAATAAAAAATTAACAAAAATGCTGCCTCCCTACCCACCCCCAACATAATAAGAGCTCACATTTATATAGGATTTTCAGATTTGTATAAACTATTGTGTATGTATGTGTGTGTATGTGTGTGTGTGCTTGATTTAATCCTTACATTTTGAGATAGGTGCTTTTATTACATATTTTAGAGAAGGAGAATCTGAAGCTGAGAGAGGCTTAACAATTTGTTCAGTTAGCCAGCTGGAAATATCTGAGGCAGGATTCCAACTCAGGTCTTCCTGATTCCAAATCCAGTACAGTTTCTATCCACACTTCCAAAGAGTTTCTCTATTTCAGAAAGTGAGTTAGACAGGGGAAAGAGAAGATCTGGCATGAAATTATTCAAATCAAGTCTTAGAAAAGAGTTTCAAAGCTTTAGAAAATATTAAAAGAATTTAAAACTTTTAAAAGAAAGTAGGAAATAAATATCTTAGTTTTAGTTCATTTATACTAAGGATCCAGGGTATTGTTAGAATCAATTTTATAATAGATGAATGTCTAGACTTCAGATCAGATATGCCATGTGACCTGTGACTCAGTTATTATACAGCTCTAATGACTGTCCTATGTCAGAAAAAATCCCATTTTATAGAGTGATTCTAAATGTTCATTAAGTAAGAGCCAGATTACATAATGAATAAATGAGTTGTTCATTTATTCATAATGTCATTTATTCATGAACAAGTCACTCATTTATAATAGCAGTTCAGTTTTTTTTCCCTCTGTTGGAGATTTTTGGTAAAAGGTTTGAGTAGACCTGACTTAAAAGGGATTTCTGGCTCTCCCTGTACAAGATCATGGGACAGACTTCACATGCACATGATCGTTCTCTAAAAATATAATTCCTTCTTCCACAAAGCATCTGAGTCAAATAACTGTTTCTACAAAGAGAACTTGATTCTAAAAGGCACTTTTGAAATTTTTACATTGTTTATGCCAAAAGAAAGATCAATCCCTATGTCCTATAGCTCAAAAAGACTGTGACGAGAGTAATCTCACAGAATGAAAATTTTTCATGAGGGAATTTGGCTTAAGGAAGATTTGGGGCAACAAAGTTACCTCAACTCTTCTTCCTCCTCCCACCCTTCCTATCCCATCCTCCTTTCCCAAGAAAGATAGTCTGTGTTGCAATTAATTAACCACCATGTATTTATTAAGCACTTACTGTGTACTGAGTACTATGTTAGGAGCTGAGTATTCAGGTACAAATAATGAAACAATCCCTATTCACAAAGGGCTTGTATTCTAATATGGAAGGTAACAAATACATTTAAAAATATATACAGCACACACAAAAAGTTTATACATATATACATACATATGTCTACATAGTAGATAAATACAAAGTAGTTTGGAACAGAGAACAGTAACAGTTTATGGATGAATCAAGAAAAATTTCTTGCAGAAGATGGTGTTAGTCTTTCTGATTCAGTTTTCTCATCATTAAATTGGGAATAATAATAGCACCTTCCTCCCAGGTTTGTTGAGGATAGAATGAGGTAATATTTGTAAAATGCTTTATAAATCTTAAAGCCCTATATAAGCAATACCTATCAGATCATCATCATCATTAATTATCTTCCTGGAAGATAGGGATTCTGAAAGGGAGATAAGGAGGGAGTGTGTTCCAGTGGAAAGGCATGGAGATAGGGCATTGAGTATTGTGAAGTCAGTCTGGAGCAATTAAAGATTTCAGGAGAATGAGTAATATCCAGTGAAGCTGGAAAAGTGCTTAAATAATAATGATGATAACTTACATTTATATGTACTTTACATATAGACAAAGAATTTACTCCAATCACTGTGTGAAGTAGCTGGATATTGTTATCACTCTTTAACAGATGAAAAAATTGAGGCACAAAGCAAATTGTTCCCAATCACACTGGCGGTTGGAAGGATGGCTCCAATTGAGATACTCTAAGTCCAGTGTTCTTTCTCTCTCATAAAAGGAATAATAATAATTTTTAAAAAAACTTTTACCTTCTGCCTTGGTATGAATTCTAAGACAGAAGGTTTGTTAAAAATGTTAAATTAAATGACTTGTTAAATACAATATTAAATGCTATAACTAATTAAATTTGCTTCATAACTATTTACAGTTATATTCATTTCAGTGTAAAAATAGAGCTTTTTAGTCATTCCCACTAAGACCTCACAAACCAGAATTTTTTTACCCACTTATTTTTACTTTGGTTTTTTCATTTTGCATTGTTTCATAATGGTCTTTCTAGATTTCTTTTCACTCTTTAGTACTTAGTACTCAGTATTCCTTTATGTTTCTCCTTAGTGTCATTTCTAAGACAGAAGAGCATCAAGGTCTAGGCAGTTTGGGTTAGCTAACTTAACCAGAATCAAGCAGCTAGGAAATGTCTGAAGCCCAGATCCTCTAAACCCCAGGCCCAGCGTTCTATCCACTGTGCTACCTAGTTCCTCTCAGGGTAATTATTATTGACTGAAAAAATTATTCAAGGAAAAAAAAATGATAGAGAATTTTTTTCCCTTTCTGAGAAAATGTTTTCTGAGGTGACTACTTAAATAGGCTGCCTCAATTTCACAGCCACCATCAAGTTGGCACCATTGGCTTTGTATTTAACTGGCTTCTGTGAATTTGGGTAAGTAATTTCACTTCTCAGTCTCAGTTTCCTCAAGTATAAAATAAGGAAATTATGCTAAGCTGATCTCTAAAATTTCTCCCAGCTCCTCAGAAACTAATCACTTAGAAATCTTAATAAAGGTCTGTAGGTGACAGCATAGGGACATGTTGCATTTATAGCGATATCTGAGCCAGAGCCACTGAATTTATTTTGGGACTGTTAGGCTAAAAGAGAGAACCTCTCTTCTGATCATAATGGAAGAGTACCTCAAAGAGATTTAATAACATTTTGCTCAATAACCAGACAGCTCTTTCCCAACTAGATCTGAAAAACATAATGTAGTAGAATGAGTGTTCGATTCAGTCAATGGATATGGGTTTAAATTCTGGCTCTGCTGCTTATGACCTGTGTGACCTTGAACAAATTAATTTTACTTCTCTGGGACTTAGTTCTCTTGTAAGTGTTGCCTTGTAAGTGTTGGACTCTCCCTTCTAGGTCTAAAAAGTATGATCTCTTTACTCTTCGGTTTTAATATGTTGAAGAAATTATCAGAACATGGGAGAAGACAGAAAAAGGACATGACCAAAAAAATAAAACAATGTAGTTTTACTATATGGGTACAAAAATTATTTAATTAAAATATTTCCAACCCCCAAACTGGGGGGTGGTTCAGGGAAAAAGCTCCCTTATTCTTACCAACTGAGTCCAGCATACTGAATCTCCTAGTTATTCTTGCATGTCAAAACCTGAAGTTATGCAGACAGGTTCTCAGGCCAAGACAGGTTTTGGCCTAATTATTTACACCTCAGTCTAGCAAGCAAGTTCCCTGGTTCTAAAGATATTATCACTTAAGGCGTACACTAGCAAAACTTGCCTGACTTGATTCCCATCATTGGAGGGAATGGAAGAGAGAGGAAAAAAAAAGCAATCTCCCACAGAGTTAAAATGGCAGAAATCAGAGCTGGGCATCTACCAAACATGAATTTTATGTGGATTATGTTCACAGCCTTAATGAAAAATAAAGTACCCCCACACAAGAATGGAGCCTGCAAAGGCCCTAAAACTGATTAGAGCTTCTCAGATCCTGCTGGGTTTGTGATGCCCAAGCCTTTAGTCAATTCTAAGAGAAATGCAAAATTCCCCCTATAAAATTAAAATCATGAAATTAAGCTGGAAGGAACTTTAGAAATCATTTAGTCCAATCACCTCCATTTTATAGCTGAGAAAAAAGTGAGGGCCTGAGAAATGAAATGACCTGGTCAGAGTAAGTTATTGACAGAATGAGGCCTAAATGGAGGTCTCTCTCAGTCCTGTGGTACTTCCACTATACCTCATCACTTTAGTTTTTAAAAGACATAGACTATACTACATATCATATTTTCAGGCAATCAATGAGCATTTATTAAATTTTTACTACCTGTGAGGCAATGGAGATACAGTCTCTTTTCTTTTTGTAGCTCACATTTTAATCTGGGAGGCAACATGCACATAGTAATGCACATACAAGATATAATCAGGGTAAATGGGAAATAATCTCAAAGGGAAGGCCCTAGGTGGAAATTGAGGGAAGGCACAATGAAGGCATCTTGCAGAAAATCAGATTTGAATTGAGTCTTGAAGAAAGGCAGGAAGGCAAGAGGCATAGAGGGAGATTATTCTAGGTCCAGTGGATGGGTTGTCATCATGTGGAAAGCCAGCAGTGCTGGATTATACAGTTTGTGGAAGTAAGTAAAATATAAGATGACTAGAAAAGTAGGAGGGAGCAAGGTGAAGAAGGACTTTAAAAGCCAGGGGATTTTAACAGTTGATCCTGGTGGTAATAGGGCGCCCTTTGAGTTTTCTGAGCGGGAGGTTAGGAGGTTATATAGTCAAGCTTACCCTTTAAGAATAACACTTTGGAGCTGAGTGGAGGAGAGACTTGAAGCAGGGAGAACAAGCAGAAGTCTATTTCAATAGTCCTAGCTAAGAGATGAAGAGGAGATGAAGGTCTACACCAAGGTAGTGATGGAAAGAGGGTGACATATACCAGAAATGTTGAGAGAGTAAAAACAACAAGACCTGGTGACAGAGTGGATATGTGGATTTATTTTTTTAACCCTTCCTTTCTGTCTTATTACCCACTCTAAGACAGAAGGTAAGGGCTAGGCAAATGGGGTTGAATAATTTGCCCTGGGTCACACAGCTAAGGCTGGATGTGTAGATATTATTGAAAACTTAGGATGTCACTGAGGCTGAGAGCTTGAATGACTGTGAGGTGACCTTGATAGTACTAAAGAACTTAGGAAAATGGGGTAGAGCATTTTGGGGGAAAAGATAAGTTTTGGGCCAACAGTGATTAGGATGTTACAGCTCCAACTAGGTTCAATTTAATTCAACAAGTATTGGTTAAGCACATACTGTTTTGCAAGGCACTATACTTGGAGCTGGGAATACAAAGACAGAAATGGCAACTGACCCTGTCCTTAAGAGGTTTACATACTCCTAGATCAGTGGTTCCCAAACTTTTTTGGCCTACCACCCCCTTTCCAGAAAAAAATATTACTTAGTCCCCTGGAAATTAATTTTTAAAATTTTAATAGCAATTAATAGGAAAGATAAATGCACCTGTGGCCATCACCGCCTTTCTGGATCGCTGCAGCACCTACCAGGGGGCAGTAGCGCTCACTTTGGGAATCACTGTCCTAGAGGGATATAATATGAAAACAGATTAAATGTAAAATATTTGAGGAGGAAGAGAACACAATTTAAATGGACTGGGACAGGCTTAGGAAGTGGCACCTGAACTAAGCCCTTAGGGAAGCTGAAGATTCTTGGAAATGGAGGTGAAGTGATAGTATATTCCAGGCATGAAGAACAGCCTAGATGGAATGTCAGGTTTGGGGAACAGCAAGGACTATAGGCTAGTTGACTGGAGCATGGAGTACACAAAACCTACTACTGTGAAATAAGTATGAAAATATAGACTGGAATTAGATCGTGTAGGTCTGAGGAATTTTTATTTATTTTAGAGGAAATGGGGAGCCATTAAAGGTTCTTGGTTGAGGAAGTAACCTGATAAAGTCTGTTCTTTAGGAAGATTATTTTGGTAGCTAAGTGGAAAGGCCTGAGGAGAGGAAAGAATAAAAAAATTCAAACCAGTCATGAGGCTGTTACAATAATTAGAGTGAGAGGAAATGACCCAAATTAGGTTGGTAGCAATGGGAATAGAGGAATGAGGTGCTAGCATTGACAAGATTTGGCAACTCATTCATTGCATATGGAAGAATAGAGTGAGAGAAGAGTCAAGGATGATCTGGGTTGCAAATTTAGGTAAATGGAAAAAATGGTAGTGGTCTCAGAATTAGAAGTTTAGTGGTGGGGAGTTTAGAGGAGGATGGAGGAAAAATATGGTTCTTGGGTCATGTTGAATTTAAGGTATCTAGGGATCACTTACATAGAGATGCTGAATAAACAAAAAGACTTGATATGAAAAATGTAGAAGGAATAGAGTCCAGATTAGAGCAGTTGGTAACACCCATGACTGAGGGAATGGTTACATAAATAATGGTCCAGGAAAGGAGACTGAGGAGTGTTTAGATAGGGAGGAGGAGAACCAGGAAGAGGGCAGTATCATAAAAGCCAAAGGAAGATTTAGTATCCAGGAAGAGCTGGTGGTCAAGAGAATCAAGAGCTGAAAAGACATTCAGGACTAAGATATCTTATTTATCCATAGTTAATTTTCATATTGCCTCCCTTGTTAGATGATATCCTTACCAACTTGAATTGTGTGCATGCCTTCAGTTTCCTGGAATGTATCCAGATTTATGACATCTCAGTTATCTTTGAAGCTACATAATGACCTTGGCTGTTTCCACATATGGGACAGAAATTATGTAAGTGGCCACAAGATAAGAAAACTTCACTTTCTTAAAGAAGAAAACCTCCTAGAAGACAAAATTCTGGTTATCCTTGGCCTGAGATGAATAACATTCAACTTACTCCCTCTTTCTGGGGGAAGTTTATGTTATCTGAATTATTTTGCAGACTAAAAGTTTGGGCAGTTCAAATTTTAGTGTCTTAGTATGTATTGGGCATATCTTTGACCCTGGCATTATGATTTACTGATCTAACAATAAATGTCAGTTTAGCTTGGAAAATTGCTTCCTAGTATTTATTTTTCTTTTATACCAGGTGACTCACTACTGGAGTTCTAGGATCCTTGAACTTGATTTAAAAAATATCTTGATGATTTATTTCAATAGATTTGGTTTCTTTCATAATCCTATTTTTTATCTTATGCAGTAAAAAACAAAAAACAAACAAACAAAAAAAACACATTACTCTGAAAAGGAGTCCATAGGTTTCACACGCCAAAAGCATCTCTAACTCAAAAAAAGGTGAAGAATCTTTGTTCTAAGACTTTAAATTTCATGGCAAATGCCAATCTGCTTTGGAGAAAGTTTCTGAGAGAGAGCTCCTTATTTCAGTGTAATCACAGCCCTAGTCCAATAAACAAACAAGAAGACAAACAAATACATTGCAGCAGGTCTTCTTTGAGTGATTAGGCCATTTGCAGTCTTAGACAGGTTCTGGACCCACTACAGAGGAAACAAATTCCTGAGACTACAACCCACAGGCAAGTAGAATGAATGAATGATAGTCAAACATAATTTGAAAGATCCTGATAATGAACTCTTCCCTGAAAACATCTTCTTCACCAAAACTTCAACTATTAGAAATTTACTTCTTTGGTCAAAGTACATTCACTTAAAATGTAAACATCCACCACTGACACCCTAGACCACCCATTGACCACCTAGAAAGAGGTTAACAGATGAGATTGAATTCCTATTCCATATCTTGATACAAATGGGGGAGGAAAGGCAAAGGGAAAGGTAATAATAGAGCAAGTACATTTTGATGGGGGTGTGGGTGGGGAGAAAGGTAGATTAAGATCTTGATTCAATAGAAAGAACACTAGATTAGAAGTCAGAGACCCTAAATTCAAATCCTGCCCCTATTTTGAGGTGTAGAATGATGGGCCTGGAGTTAAGAAGACCTGAGTTCAAATTTGACTTCACATATTTACTAACTTCATGACCCTAGGAAAGTTATTTAACCTTTGTCTATTTCAGTTTCCTCAACTGTAATATGTGGATAATAAGAACACCTACCTCTCAAGGTTTTTCTGAGGATTGAATGAGGTAATATTTGTAAAGAGTATTTAGTACAATGCCTGGCACATAGTAGGTCCTGTATAAATGCTTCTTCTCTTCCACTCTCCTTCTTGGCTTCAGTTTCCTGATCTGGATCTGGATTAGAATAGATGGCCTCTGAGGTCCCTTCTGTATATAAACCTAAATCTGTAATCCTGAGAGGACAGAGCCCAGTGGACAGGTAGACCACAGGATGGAGTAACTCCTTACTCAGCAAAGTTTAACACCAGAAAGTCACATGATTATGAGAAAAATACAGACTGGAAATGAAATGTACGAGGCACAAAAGACGCTTACATCTTTAAAATTTGGCAGCGGAACTGGAAACTGTCATCTACCAGGAGCATATTTTTTTATCTGGCCCTAAGGAAATAGCAAACTCTTAAGGGTTTGGATATATAATGTGTCAGATTTAGCTTGCTTCATTTTATTCCTTATCTGTCTACAGTCCAATTTCAGACTGGGAACAGCCAAGCTTTGCCTATTTAAAAAAAAATCCTACATGGCACACTGCTCTTTCCACAGAGGCACTAAACCAACTTTACAAAAATGCACAAACATGTGAAATATGTCATCTAAACTAGTCATTATTATACTGTTGGTAGAAATAGCCAGACATTCAATTTTCAAGTGAAAAAGAAGGAAAATTAAGAAAGCAACAACCATCACTACCATGACAATCTTTCATAAATCAGATTTGGCCATCAGAAATGTCAAGGCGTAATTCCCTGGAAAGAGCCGCTACAGTTAAAAAGGGGGAGAAGCTGCCACATTGTTATACTTTGTGCTCTTCTATTCTGAACCAAAGCAAAGGAGCCATGACATCTTTCACAATCTCTTTTCAGCAAGAGATCCTGTATCTTCTTCATCAATGTCAAACTGTCTTCTTAATATTCCTATGGACAATGAACAAATTTTCCAGCAGGTTCTTCAAAAGAGCAATTTAATTAATAACACTGTCAAAGGATTAAAATATGATATTCCTCCAAGTAACTAAAAGAAAATCCCAAGTTCTGTTCAGAAAAGAGAGTGAAAGGAATAATTTGATAAGAAAAGTATGGATGACTCCAAGAAATCCTCCAATTACTAGCATGCCAAGAAAAGAATGACAGAAATAAGAGAGGATAATGACAGAAAAAGGTTTGTTTAAAAAAAAAACCTACCCAATTTAATGAAAAACTTATTTCCCAAGTTGATAAATTAATCCAACATATTAAAAAAAACACTTCTGAACTAAACCATGCCATTTCTAGTCCACTCTTTTCAGTGTGGGCTTTGAAAGCATCAGCAGAGTAATCTTTTTTAAACTAAAGTGGCTTAGTGACATTAAAAAAGGAAATCAGAAAGACAAATCTGAAAATTAAAATCATTGTAAAGCTAAAAGGTCTTTGGTGATTGGCATCAATTGTAAGGAGAAAAGATAAATCTTTAAAAAAATGGTGTTCACATAGTTAAAAGGAAGGAATTATAACCATCAAGATAAAGAAAAAAAAAGAATAGACTCAGAACCAGCTAACATATCTCTAGAAGGCTGAACTTAAAGAGAGGCAGAGAGAAAAACTCCAACTAAATGGGTCTCTTGGTTTTGGAGGGGGAAAATGAAGCTGTTTTAATAGTTGTGACTACTAAGATGCATAGGTCATTTTCAGAAATTAAATTCTGAATTAATTTGAATTTATTACCTAGAGATCTGACATTAATTAAAACACATTTTGCAACTTCTTATCATTTGGAACAGAATCTGTTGCATCTTCAGAATCTACTGCCAGCTACCAAATTCACAGGAGCATTTCTTCCTAGGGCGAAGGACTGCATTTCTAGTCTTGGCAATTAGAATCTCAACACGCTAGGGGATGAAGGTCTCCTGCAGATTTTCAGCAATTATGCTAAACTTATTTCTTACCACATTTGCTGCCCAGCACTCCCCTGCTGATCTACCAAGTCATTTCTGCCACTCATGTCTGATAAAGCCACAATCAAATGCTAAGGGAAATAGAAGGAATTTAAAAACCCAGTGTGAGGAAGTTGGAAGGGAAAATATTTCCAAGAGCAGAGATCATTATAACCTGTAATAACCCAAACCTACTGTACCAGGACTTTTACTCCTCATTTTTCAAACTGCTAAATAGGCCATGAGCCACCTGGTTTTTAATGATAGACCGTTAAGTGCCTGCTGTCTTACATATTTAAGGACCAATATTTAAGACAAAGTCTTGGAGAATAACATTGATCAAATATGCAACCAAAAGTCTAATAGAAAAAAAATTGCAGGTGCACTGAAATAAGTAATTATAATAGCCTCAATGAGTTCACACACATACAAAAATCTACATACCTTCATTCTTTTCTCTGCGGGCTCCCCTCCATCCCCCCAGGTGTTGGGAAAGCAGGTTGACATAAAGCCTTTGGAGAATTTCTAAAGGTGTTTCTTGGGGTTAGAGATCTGGGTGGTGGATAAGTATTATGTGCACATTATCTTGTGGGACTTCACAATCATTTCATTCACTCAACAATCATTAAGTTCCTACTATATACAATGCACTCTACTGTTGAGGATGCAAACAAAGGATAGTATCGACTCTCAGCAGGGCTTACAATTAGCTTCACTCATGTGTGTTGGGGGGATGTTCTACAAGTTGGTATAATGTGCCAGAAAAGAGGATAGAAAGTGGGCTTTTAAGGGACTCTCTAGAGTTTATTTTTCCAGATGCTTAAGCTCTCTATAGCTCTGCTACAAAGCTGAGAATGCAAGGGCAAGGTGCCATGGAAACATTTTTTTGAACAGTCAAGGTTGAACCAAAGAAGTAGGGAAAACCTTTTCCCTTAATGATAATGACCTCTTACATTTTTCTAGTGTTTATAATTTAGATTATTTCTTTCCCACTCTTGCAGTTTGCTAGTCCCCTTCTACTGAGGGAGGGGGTAAGAGGGTAGAAGTGGGGAGAGAATAGAGTTCTGTCTCCTAAGATACTGCTATGCTTACTACAATATAAGAGATCTGCAGTCCTTCATAAATACAGAGAGATCACAACCCCTCTCTGCCTCAGTGGACAGTTTCAGTGAGTTGTTGTAGCCAAAAATAAAGGGATCAGTGATCACCAGGTGGCTAATCTCTTAGTAGGGCCATGCTTTTTCCAGCTTTATGGAACCAGCTGGAGTTTCTATGGGATTGGAGCTGCTTTTGAGACCCAGAGGTTATTTTCTCTCTCTCTCTCTCTCTCTCTCTCTCTCTCTCTTTATCTCTCTCTCTCTCTCTCTCATTCTCTCTCTCTTTATCTCTCTCTTTCTCTCTCTCTCTCATTCTCTCTCTCTCATTCTCTCTCTCTTTATCTCTCTCTCTCTCTCATTCTCTCTCTTTCTCTCTCTCTCTCCCTCTTCTTTTCTCCTCTCCTTTTCTCTTTCTCTCATTCTCTCACTCTCTCCCCTTTCCTCCCTTTTCCCTTCTCTCCTTTTCTCCCTTTCCTTCCTTGCTTCCTTTCTTCCTTGCTTCCTTTCTTCCCTCCCTTACACTCTCATTCTCTCTCTCTCTCTCTCTCTCTAACAATAGGCCATAAACAAAGAATTTTTACAAAATCAGTATTTTTGCTTTCAAGAAAACCCTCCCACTCCATCCTCAAAAAAAAAACTGAACTTGGGGTTGCCAAAAAGGAAATACCTTGATATTCTAGTAAAATCCTTTTCTCTGACAGGGTCCTACATAGTCCCTCCCAGACTTATAGAGCTACACTTTGTTTCTCTTCCCCCAGGGTTATTTTCACACCATAGACTTTAGTGGCAGCTCAATGCTTCAAGGACATGAGAATTGGCATATAGGAAAATATTGTTCCTTTTCAGTTTTTATAAAGATTTTTCAGTGCCTCTGTGGAAAGTATTTCCCAAGGCTTTTGTCTGGCTGGAGTAGAAGCAGCTTTTACCTCATTAATTCCTTCAGTAAGGAAAACTCCTGTAATCTGCTATTCTGCTTAAAGCCTGTCATTATTACTTTTGGAATTTTCATACCTGGGGCAGCACAAATCATGCCTGGGGCAAAAGGAAGGAAATAGGACCCACAAATCAACCTTTTTATGCCAGGATACAGAGGAAAACCCTGCTGGAAAGGGATAGGGAGTG
The DNA here is from genome assembly GCF_016433145.1 of Gracilinanus agilis. Taxonomy (NCBI): domain Eukaryota; kingdom Metazoa; phylum Chordata; class Mammalia; order Didelphimorphia; family Didelphidae; genus Gracilinanus; species Gracilinanus agilis. The sequence goes on from NC_058132.1 coordinate 218,227,021, forward strand.
GGGAGAGGACAGAGTATTGTAGGAGAGGAGAACTTGAGAAGAACTTACCTTGGGTCAACTGATATTTTAGAAGGGTCGAGTGGGAAGGAAGTGGATCTCCTGGCTACTTCCAGTTTTAGTCCCTTGTTCTTACTATCTACTATAAGTGCTAAATTCTGTTCCTGTCTGGGGGAGCACTATAGATATTTTCAGCACTTCCTGAGTTCTGGACCCTGGGATGAAGCAAGCCACTGTTGAACTGCCTTAGTTACTTCTCTGTGCAAAATTAATGGGACTGCATATGATACATTATTTCCATTCCCTTTCACTAGTTCTAAACCATTAGTAGTTGACCTCACAAATGAGGATCATAATTTGAATGTAGATTCCCCTCTGGTCCCTGATTTCTCTGTAGTAAGGGGATGAAACAAGCATTTATTATTAAGTATCTACTATGTGTTGGGCACTATGTTAAAAGCTTCATAATTATTATCTCTTTTGATCCTCCCAACAATCCTGAGAGGTAAGTCCTTCATTATCCCCATTTTATAGTTGAGGAAATTGAAGCAAAAAGAGGTTAAGTGGCTCACCCAAAGTCATATAAGTTATTAAGTATTTGAGGAGGGATTTAAACTCAGATCTTCCTAACTCCAGCCCAGTTCTTTATCCATTGTGTCACGAAGTTGCCTTTATTAATAGTGAACATTGCCCTGGTAGGAATGCTTCCACAATTTTTTACATATTTGAAATTTGAGTATTTTGAGTTTATACATGAAGTCAACAATGGATGTTCTATTTCTTTTGAAAGAATTACTTCAAATCAGCATATACTACATGTTTTTTTTAATTGTGTGTGTTCCTGGTATAATACTGCCATTCAGAAACTTGTGTTCTATTAGATCCCATATCTGGGAAAATAACAGGAAAATCCTTAGTGCAAAATGTTAAGGTACACTGTTTAACTTTGTGTACATAGTACAGACCCTGTAGCTTAACAATGTTACAGATAGTGAGTTCGTTAAAAATAATCAATCAGCCTCAGCCACTTCCCAGCTGTGTGACCCTGGGCAAGTCACTTGACCCCCATTGCCCACCCTTACCACTCTTCCACCTATGAGACAATACACCGAAAGTCAAGGGTTTAAAAAAAAATAATCAATCAGCAAACATTAATTAAAAGAATAAGACAAAGAAGACAAATGATATCAAGATAGCAATGACAGAACATGTATCCTTCCTTCTTCAATAGTGCCTGGGGTGGTTATATTCAAGAAATGAGGTCTTTTTTTAACCATTAATTACCTTCAGACTTTTTCTCTCAGTATGGTAAAATTCCCTCCTAACCATGCTGTTAAGATTTATAGAATGCCACATCTCTATTATTTTCTAATAGATTGCCTGTTAGTTTCAAGGTCCAAACTAGAGTAGTCAATCAGTTTTATTCCACTTCTAACTCTGCTTCTATCTATCTGTTTCTCTTTTTATGTAATCATATGATCTCCCACTTTAAGAAGTAAACCCAAATAATATCCCAAAGCCAAAGGCAGTCTGATGTCCTGGTGAGTTACCATGGCAACATCCTGATAGCATCTTTAAAGTGCCATCAAGGGCTCAATCTTAATTTTATCACATAGCCTCATCCTAGACATTGAACCTGGGATATTGACAGGGCCAAGGCTAGGTGATTCTGTGTAATTGCTGATTATCTTTCCTGCCTTCTGTGAAAGTTAAGGTAAAGTCCAGACTAAAAGGCTGGTGGAAGAATGTCTATTTTATATGGAATAACAGCAACAAAAAAATTAAATGTATTAATACTTAGCACCAAATGATACTTAAAAGAAAATTTATTGCTTTAATGGCTTTATTGTCAAGAAAAAAAAGTCACGAGTATCTAAAGAAATTTTTTTTTAAACCCTTACCTTCCATCTTGGAGTCAATACTGTGTATTGGCTCCAAGGCAGAAGAGTGGTAAGGGTAGGCAATGGGGGCCAAGTGACTTGCCCAGGGTCACATAGCTGGGAAGTGTCTGAGGTCAAATTTGAACCTAGGACCTCCTGTCTCTAGGCCTGGCTATCAATCCCCTGAGTTACCCAGCTGGCCCCTATCTAAAGAATTTAAGCAAGGTAATTCACCCAAAAAGTAAATAAATAAATAAATAAAAATGTAGGAAGAGGCAGGTAGGTGGCTCAGTGAATAGAAAGCTAGATCTGAAGATGGGAGGGCCTGACTTCAAATCTGACCTCAGATACTTACTAGCTGTGTGTTCCTTGGCAAGTCATTTAACTTCATTTGTCTAGCCCTTACTGCTCTTCTGCCATGGAATCAAATATCTAGGATCAATATAAGACAGAAAGCAAGGATTTTTTTTAAGCAGGAAAAGGGAAATAAAAATAAAGAGCAAAAAAATATAAAATGGAAAATAAAAAAATGCTAAAGTTTAACCATTTAACCAGTTTTAGGGAAAACTGAATGGAGTTAGGCCTTACCAGTCCCTATAACCAGTAGTTGATTTTTAAAAAAAATTAACAAAATCAATTCTCTGTCAGTACTTTTGCCCCAGATTTGTTATATTAGGAATAAAAAAGGAGATCTTTCATTTACAATCTCTGTAAGTTTGAAATATATAATTACAGGGAACACAAATGAGTTCAAATACAAATATATACATGTTACTTTTGAACATCAAAGTCTAATAATTCATATTTCAAAGCAAATACAATAGAATAGGAAAACTTATCACACACATAGCTGATAAAAAAGTTTCTATCTAAAATATATTAATAACCCATAGTTAACCAGATTCTACCCACTAAATGGGTAAAGGAGATGAGCAATTTATACAAGATGAAATAATGAAAAAAGTTATTACATGCAAAAATGAGAGGAAGTGAATGACTTCACTGGCAATTAAAAGAAATATAGCCTCAGCAACATTTCTGGAACCTGATATCATCTCCTCCCCTCTACTCTCATTAGTATCACCCTACTAAAAGCTACCATTACTACCTGCATGAACTATTAACATCTTTTTAACATGCCTCCCTGGCTTGGATTAGTCTTTGGCTCCTGCCTTATCCCTCACAACTTAAATTAGTTGCCAAAGCTGTTCAATTTTAAACTGAAATGTTTATCAAATCACCCCAGCTTCTTTCCATTCCCATTGTTACAGGTTTTCATTACCATTTGAAAGGCAGCATGATGTGATGTATAGGGCATTGGACTTAGGAGTCTTGAAGTTCTAGTTTCAAATCCTGCCTTAGATATCTACTGGCTGAGTAATCCTATATAAGTTAGTCAACTTCTTTTCTCCTCAGTTTTTCTCATCTGTAAAATGAGGGGGATGTACCCAGCCTCTAAGGTCCCTACTCTAAACCTATGATTTTATGATTTTATTACTTGAGCCAGTTAAACTAGTCCTCCCACCTATAGGCTCCCTCATTTCCAGAGTAACTGTTCAGTTGCTGACAGATTATTCTTCCCAAAACAGAATGTCGATTTAATCATTCTGATGAAAAAGTCACTCATACAACTTTTTCACTTTCTTTGGTGTGGCATTCAGTTTTTTCATGCTCTATCCTCAATCTGCCTTTCCATCTTTGTATCTCATTATTTGCTCCATTCATGCAGTCTAAGTTTGGTTAAATGGCCATTCCACAGTTTTCTATCCTGGCAATTTTGCCCAAGATATTTATTCTTTCTGGATTACCATCCACCTTTAGCTTGGCTATCTTTGTCTACTGAAATCTTACCTATTCCCACCCCCAAACCTCAGCTATCACCTTTTCTTTCAGGTCTTCCTTGATTTTCTGACACCCCTCCACCCCCTGCCTAATTTTGTTACTATAAATTCTTTTTTGTATGGTCTAGTAACCCTTGTTTCTATTTGAATTTGATGCTGTTGTGTTATCTAACTCCATCTTATAACTAAATCCAGATCAGCCCAGTCAGTAATTTTACCTTATTTTAAAGTTATATATCCTTAGAGGATCAAATCATTTAGAACAGGAAGGAAACTTTGAGGTCATCTAAAACTGGCCCTTTCATTTTAAAGTTGCTATAATTGATGCCTAGAAAGAGGAAGGTACTTGCTTACAGTCACACAGGTAACAAATTTTGGAATTGGGATTCAAAACCAGATCCTGCAACTCTAAATTAAGTGTTCTTTCTATTACATCCTTCATGGTGGAACAATTAAACAATTTAAGAATGTAAATTGATTTCAGCAAAGAATAATATATCTATAAAATCCTTTCCAGTCCTGTAATAGCCTTGGTGGGGCATCTGCTTGCCTAAAACCTATTCCCACTCCAATCCATCTTCCGTTCAGTCATCAAAGTGATTTCACTAAACCACAAGTCGTACCATGTTACCCCCTACACAATATACTCTGGTGATTCCCTATCTCTCAGGGTCAAATGTAAAAATCCTTGTTTTGGGGTTCAATATCCTGCATAACTGAGTCTTCTCTTACCTTTCCTGTCTCTTTGTACATCTTCCTTGTGTCCCCCTGGTCCCCCAATCCCCCTTCCAAGTTACTCTTTAGTCCAGGCACTCTGGCTTGGTTGCTATTCCTCGAAGACACTCCATCTCTCCCAGGAATTTTTCTTGCTGTCCCCTATGACTCAAATACTCTCCTTCCTCATATCAGCTTGCTGGCTTCCCTGTTTTCCCTCAAGGCTCAACTAAAATCATATTTTTTACAAGAAGTTTTTCCTAATCTCTCTTGATTCTAAGGCCTTCCCTCATTTACTTATTTCCTATCTATCCTGCATATAAAAACTTTGCTTTGGATATATTTGTTTGCTTGTTGTCTCCCCTCTTAGATTGTGAACTCTCTGAAGGAAAACTCTTTTTTGTGTCTTTTTGTATCCCCAGTGCTTAGCACAGTGTCTGGCATATAGTAGTACTTAATAAATGTGTTTTGATCACCTGACTGCTTTTACAATTCTAAGATTAAATAAAATGTTATACTACTATCTATCAAATAAATCTAGTTTTAATGACTTAATAACATGTTCTTATATGACCCAGGATCATAGAATCATATATTACAGAACTGGATGGGACTTTAGACCATCTAATTTCAATCCCTTATTTTATAAAAGTGAAACCTGAGGCATGGAGATCTTAAATATTTTGATCAAGGTCAAGAAACTGTTTTAGAACTCAGGTCCTGTGACTGAAGTGAATATTCTTTCCATTATCCTAAACTGCCTCTTTTATTTGTGTAATTGTCATTAGCCAATATTCAACTCAATACGTTTTGAGGACTGACTTCAAGATACTTGTTTTTAAGACTATATAGTATTTTACTGACTAATATGGTATATATGTTTATAAGTACATATTGATATCAGCCAAATATACATTTATTAAAACTTTTAAAGGAAGCAACATCTACAAATAAAAATAGATTTACCAATTTGCTAGATTAAAATGACTATATTCAGAATCTCTGGAAAGAGTTTAAAATTTGCATAATCTACACTCTGTTGTGATTTATTTGCAGCCACTTTTTACTATCTGTTTTGCTTTTTGTTCTATTTCATTACTCAGAGGATCTTATAATTTGGAACAAACTTTCCAAATGGTGCCTTTCGATAGGGAGAAATTCATAGCAGTAGAATCTTTTTTCTTCTTCTGATTTTTTTGAATGCCTCCCATAATTCATGTATTTTGGGACTAATGGCTATGATGTGCCATTAGAGACAGGGTCATGCTAACAGCAGGTCTTCTTCATTACCATTTTGCATCCTTCACTGATTCCGCTCTATATCTTCCTAGTTGAGTAAATTTCTACATTCTCTTCCGATCAGTCTGAAGATCTTTACTGATCAAATGGCCCACTTTTTAGAGTAAATTACATACTTTACTGGTCATGCCACAGACTGCTTATCAAGTAAGTAGCTCAGTGTGTCTGCCATGTAATTTACTAGGATGCCAACTACGCTAGCTGAGCTGAAAACTTCTAGCAATCAGCTTACATATGCAGTGATACCTGTGGATAGAAAATGGCATACTTTACACATCAGGAGTTGCAAACTTTTGGATGGAAATAAAAACTTCCTTGAATTAAATTCTTTATTGTCTCTTTTTCAAAGGATGTGATATACTTTGCTAAAGCATTAGAAAAAAATGGATTCTTGTCCTCTTCTACCAAAGTTATAACATCTAGCGTATTGCCTTTAACTTAGTAGGAACTGTGTGAGTACTTGAGAATTATGAGTAGGCCAGTTTGTTTCTCTCCATAATCCTCAGTTTCCTCCTCTGAAAAATTAGGATTTGGACCCTAAGATCTCTTCTTGTTCTAACTTTCTACTCTGTTTTTTGTTAAAGAATTATTGTTCTATCTTTTCTAGTTTGAGTTCCCAGATGCCTACAGTATTAGCAATTGACATTCAGATCTAATCAATATAGTTATCATCTTTATTTTAACCATGGGGAAACTGAGGTTCAAGGGCAGAACCAATAAAGTGTGAAAGTCTAAGTGGCCTCCATATATACTAGACTGCTTGCTGAATAGTTTGGCCAAGGAAACTTTCCTAATTCCTTTTCTACTTAAATTCTTTAACATTTTTTCCTTATAATTTCAAGTTCAACAAATATACTCCTGGTTACTCAAAAGATACTTTCTGTACTTCATCAAGTTCACAATATGCTCAAGTTGTTTGAATGCTAAAACATTTGGACTGGGAATGTAGAAGAGCTGAAAACATCTTTGGTCAATATGATTAACATCTTTGAGAAATAAATTACATGAATATAGTTAATCCTGGAAATCCGATGTTTTATTAGTGATTCAGAATTTAAAAATTTCAGTGTTAAAAGGAATGTCTACTGATATCTGGAAAAAAAATCCCTCCATAACTGATGAAAGATTTTGTGGCACTGCTTGCAGACCTCAAAGAGGAGAAATCTGCTACCTCTTAATGTTTTCCATTTCATTTATGAATAATTCTAATTGTTAGTTAACATATATGAACTTAATATTTAAAGTGCTTTGGAAACCTTAAAGTGCTATGTAAATGCTAACTATCATTAGTAGTAATAGCTATCATTATTATTATTGGCAGCAGTAGTAAAGATTTTTTTTTCTGACACCAAGAATTACTTTTCCTTTTTGTAAGTTTTTTTCTTTTTACTTTTTAAAATACCAGTCCCAAATTTAAGCACTCTGTCAGCTTTGGAGATCAGTTGTTTCTTCTTCTACCAATAAAATAAAACAAATTTGACTTCACTGGAAAAGGGACATTATAAATTTACTTGACTTCTCTTTTATTGGTATGAACATATTACTTGTCAAAATGGCTGCAGAGTAGATACTCTTATCATGTATATACTTTATAGTTTTCAGGATCTAAGGGTCTGGACTTTGACAAGAGGGTATGGGAAAACTCAGAATTCTCCTTTATGCAGAAAGGTAAAAAGGTCATTCTCCTTCTCCAAAATTGACCCAGAGTGGAATATCTGCACTTACTTTGTATTGCCCTCAGAAAGAATATGTGTGAGTCTCCTCTGAGGCCTGGGCCCTCAATGATTGATCTTCCATTTCATTAAGACCTATCAGACTAAAACCAAGCATCACCATCCTATAATCTTACATTAACAAAATGCAGAAGTCTGATCCAAGAATGAGTTCCTATGCTTAATTGAAGCAATAAAAGTTTCTAGAGTCCTATTTGCCTTTAAGATGGAAAACTGAAAAACTCTCCTCCATAGACTGAGACAGACTGGGAAAAGTCATGCCATGGACACACTGGATTTCCTTTCAGCATTTTGAATAATTTACCTCTGGCAAGGGCAGGATGAGCATTAGAAGATTACTGAATGAGGAAGAAGAAAGGGGTTAAGTATAATTCTGATTTGGCCTCTAAGGGGATTTCCTTTGAATTTCTTTCCATTTATGGTCAGTATTTTCCACGGGGGAGAGTTTTTGAAATTATCAGGTCCAGAATAAAATCCCAAAGGATCCTTTATCATGTCTAGATCTTCCTCTCTTTTGTTTTATTTGTTTTTCTTAACTGTTATCATGCAGTTCCGTTTGCATATGAATCTATCTGGCTATAATTCATTTTATAATTCCAAAGGTCTTCATGTTTACATAGATTTGCAAAACATTCCTTTATGTTTATATTTTAGAATCCTGGCCTTCTTTAAGGATTTGCTCAAGCTCACTTTTTTTTTTTAATTTTAAACCCTTAACTTCTGTGTATTGACTTATAGGTGGAAGAGTGGTAAGGGTAGGCAATGGGGGTCAAGTGACTTGCCCAGGGTCACACAGCTGGGAATTGTCTGAGGCCAGATTTGAACCTAGGACCTCCCATCTCTAGGCCTGGCTCTCAATCCACTGAGCTACCCAGCTGCCCCTTCAAGCTCACTTTTTACCTGAAACTTTTTCTTATTGCCTAAAATGCTAGAGCTTTCCATTTCCCAAAATTATATGCATCTATTTTGTATATAGTTATATATACATTTTGTATTCTCTTACTAGACTGTAAACCCCTTAAGGGCAGCAAGACCTGTTTCCCTTTTGTTCTTGCATTGAGTGCCTACTAGATGTTATTATCATTCACTCATTTTAATAATGTCTGACTCTCTGTGATCCCATTTGGAGTTTTCACTGGCATAGTTTGCCATTTATTCTCTAGATCATTTTACAGATAAGGAAACTGAGGAAAACAGGGTTAAGTGACTGGTCCAGAGTCACACTCCTATACATGTCTGAGACTAGATTTGAACTCAGGAAGACGAATCTTCTCCACTTCAGGCCCAGCATTCTATCCACTGTGTCCTCTTTATTATATACATCTAGAACTAACAAAATTTGGGAATCTCTTTACTTCTCTCATGGAGCCCATACTCCTAAAGAACTTTTAGCAACTATCCCCTGCAGTGCTGGAGTGGCAGCAATTCTATCCTAGGTTTGAAAATGGAAAAGTAACTTCTGGTAAGAATGACACTTTCTAGAAGCATTTGGAAGGTCGCCTGGTGAGTTATCACGGATTCATCAATAACATTTATTCTCTACTCTCTCCCTGCCCTCTATGTTGGAGAAGTTTGTACAGGTGATCTAAAACTGAGATTGCCTGTACAGAGTTTATGAAGCATTTTTAAAAAAAAACTCTTAACTTTTAGTCGTAGAAGTAATACTGTGTATTGACTTCAAGGCAGAAGAGTGGTAAGGACTAGGCAAGGTGGGTTAAGTGACTTGCCCAGGGTCACATGGCTAGGAAATGTCTAAGATCAAATCTGAACTCAGCACCTCCCCCGGCTCTCAAACCACTGAGCCACCTAGCTACCCCCTGCTTTTTAAAAAAATTGTTTATTTTTTAAAGAATTTTGGACCACCTCCTTTGATTTTATATACTTGCCACCTCTTTCATTACAGGAAAAATTCCTTTCTTTCCTCCCTGTTTGCTTTTTATGCAATCCCAATTTTAGCTGCATGTCCACCCTAGCCACAGCTAAGAATTGATTCATATTTGGTCTTTTTCATTTTCATTCTGTCTTACTTTAAGCACAAGGGCTTAATTTACCCCATACTCATTTCACTCATCAAGGTTGATTACTACATTTTGGGAGAAGTAGAATGTCCTTGATTGTACCAATCACTCTATCTATCTCACTGTGGAGTTTGCAAAGGCTTCCTCTGATAAGGTTTTGTGATATTCATGAAAAATAATGTACTTGTTTGAGCTCTTTTTACCTGATTTTCCAAAAATGTTCCAAGATACACACACACACACACACACACACACAGTTTATTGTTGAGTGGAATTTTTTTTTCAGATGTTTATTTATTACTTGATTCCTTTAGGATTTTCAAAAGGTCAGTTTGTAATAGAATGTTGAGGCAGCTAAGAGAGGTAATGGGGAAAGAACATTCATTTGTCAATTGATTATTTATGGAAAATGTTTTAAAATGTTACATATTGTTACAGAATGAAATGACTTGGATTTGAATTCTGACTCACTCCCAGTGTGAACTTGAACAAATATCCTCCACTTAGCTGTCAAATTAATCACCCCAAAATGTAGCTCTAATCATCTCACTCTCTTATTCAATAAATACTAATCACTCTCCATCACCTTCAGGATCAAATATGAACTCTTCTGTTTGGCATTCAAAGCCCTTCACAACTTGCCCCCCTCCTACCTTTCTAGTGTTCTTATATCTTATTCCCTGCAGGACTCTAAAATTTCTCTCCCTTACCTGAACTCCTCCCACACCAACCTCCTGCCCCAGGAACTCTATGATCCAGTAACTCAGTTCTCCTTGTGATTTCGCCATCACCCAGACTCATCATTTTCCCTGACTTTTATTCTCACTCCTCATCTCCACTTCCTGGCTTCCTTCAACACCTTGCTAAAATCCCATTTCTACAGCAAATCTTTCTTCATCCTCCTTAATGCTAGCATCTTCTCTATGAGATTATCTCCAACTTATTTTGTAGAAATCTTGATTATACACAGTGGTACTCCTATTGCTTCCCTCATACAGTGAGTTCCTTCCCAGCAAGGACTGACATCTTTTGCCTTTTTCTGCATCTCTAGGATTACCATACTGCCTGGTAAATAGTAGGCATTAAATAAATGCCTTTTGACTGACTGACTAAATCTCTGGGTATAATTTCCCCCCACCTAAAATGAGAGAGGTTGGAATCACACAGGTGTCAAACTGGAGACCTGTGGGCCACAAACAATTCTCCTGAGAGCAGCCTACAACAGATTAAAATATAATTGGGTAAAGTTTAACAAAATAAATAAAAATACAGTAAAACATAGATAATGTTAATTTGATGTTTTCTAGGTCAAAATACCCCATACAGGGATCTGTTTCTATTTGAATTTGACACCATTGGACTAGGTAACATCTGAGGTTATAACTAACATGGCATTTTTGATTCTGTGATCTATATATACGAAAGGAATTTTTTCTGCTTGACTAATAACAAGACTTATAATACTAAAGAAATGGGATGTGACCCTACTTTGCTTTCAGATACTTATAGTATTGAATATTATAATTTCAGATTTTATAAGTTAAATGATAGCATTTGTCCAGAAATCCTAGTTGTTTATTGTGCTAGAAAACAATCTGGGTCTAAAACTTATTTTTCCCCAGAAGGAAGGCTGCTAAAAATGGATTCTTTCCAATTATCTCTGTATATCTCAGATCTCCCACTAATTTCTTTTGTGCATCTGTTGATCAAATTGTATACTTTTCCAAGTGGGATTAGCACTCTTTATAAACTCTAGCTATTAGCTATGAGTTTAGTGTCCTCTGTGGGTGTTTTGCTTATCCTTCTGCCTTAGCAAATGCCAGTTGCTTTAGTATCATTAGATATGGGTAACAATCTGGAATTTGCATCTTAAATGTGAGTAGATTTTGCATTTTTTAAAGGCAATAAATAAAACATTAGGGACAAATAGTAAATGGCTGCAAGTAATTGATTTCAGTTAGACTTTACTAATGATAGAACCATCTAATGAGAACTCCATTATAATCTTGAAAAGATATGTATTTAAAGTAGCAGTGAGGTATGGCAATGGATTTGGAGTTTGTAGATTTAGGTTCATATTCCCAGCTTTGCAGTATGTTCTGGGCAAATCACAACCACTCTGACTCTGCTTCTGCTCTGCCATAGAAATATCTCTTACAACAGGAGGGTCTAGACTGGTGATCTCTCAACTTTTTTTGAAAGTACAACCTATATCTTTATATCTATATCTATATTTATATCTATATGTACACACTTACTTATAAACTATAACTATATAAACTATCCCAAAAGTCTTAGTGCAGTTTTAAGGTTTAATAACAAAGAAATGTAGTATAGTACTAATAATTATGTATATTATGAAACTTACATAAAATAGAAATTTTAAAAATACATTAAAGATAAAATAATATTTGATCTTGGAGTTTTTAGGGAGTCATTTTAATTTACTGAAGGAGATAGGCTTTAGGAAGGTGATGTTGGAAGTTGAGTATTGAATGGATTGGAGAGGGGAGAGAATTGAGGAACAGAAAACAAGTAGGAGATTATTGCAGTAGTCTTGATAAGATATCATAAGAACTGAAACTGGGGTGCTGGCTATATGAATAAAAAAAACAAACTCAAAACACAGAACCTAAGGGAAAGATCAAGGGATAGAAATGTCAAGATTTGTCATCTAATTGATAGTTTCAGGAAGGAAAATGAAGAGTCAAGGATAACTCAAGTTTTCAAACCTTGGTGACTATGAGGATGGTGGGTCCCCCAGCAGAGACAGAGAGAGAGAGAGAGAGAGAGAGAGAGAGAGAGTTGGAAGGAGAGAGAAAGTTGGAGGGAGAGGAAGAAGAAGACGGAGAGGGAGAGGAAGGAGAGGGAGAAGGAGAGAGCATTTGTGTAGTTCAAGATGGAGATTTTATCAGGAGTACTTGTAGCATCTGAGAACAAATCTAGAGGGCAAAAATGGCATTGTTGGTGGGGAGAGTATGAAATTTTGCCTGGATTAGTCTATTTTTGTGAGGCTGCAAGTGGGAAGTCTATCAGCATGAGGAGGTAGAGGAGGAAGGGAAAGATAAAGGGATGGTATAGTTTCTTTGGAGACATGCCTATGATTAGCCTTGGGTGGGGAAAGATGGGATGCCCCATTTTTCTACCTTCTGACTGATTGATCACATACTTCTAGGAGTAAAGCCAGGGCCCTTTTAGGATCATTCTATGGCCCTTGACCCCCTACTTTGCAGACCACTGGACTAGATAACCCCTAAAATCACCTCTAGTTGTAAATCTATGGCACTAATCATTGGTATATCACCCATAAATTAGAGATATTAAGATTAGAAGTTAGTAAAGTATTACCCTGTGGCACAAAAATAGCATAACTGTTCCTTGAAAAATTATGAACATTCTAATTTCTAACAATATTCTAACTTCTCAAAAGAATTTGATGAAGAGAGGAAAGAGAGCTATTGAATATAAGACTTTCTGAACATCATCTTCTAAAATGCTTTACTATCACTATTTTAACTTACATATTGTATACATATATTGTATGACAGAGTTAATTGTTGACTTTTGAATAAAATACTATGAATCTTTCACTATTTGTTCAATTTGTATGGTTGCTATAGTTCACTTAAAGGAATATCAGATGTCCTCTTGGTTGTGTAATTTTGCTATTTATTATTGGTAAACTTTGTTATATTGTCAAGGATGACTATAAGAACTGTCTTATTAAATTTTGGGAAATTTTTCTTGAACCTTTAATAAATGGGAAGAGTGGAGGTAATATATTATAATAGAAAGGTAACTAGCCTGGAAGCTGGATTCGTGACCAAGAAATGTGGAGGAATTACAGTCCAGGCATGGGGGAACAGCTAAGAGGACATGGGAGATGGGAGATGGATGTTATGTGTTCCTATATATAGCTTGTGTCAGTCTGAATTACAGAAGGTTATCAAAGTAACAATAATAAAAGGTCTTTAATAAACACAGGAGGATTGCAAACTGGAGTCACTGGACTGGACTGGTGTATATGACTCTAGAAGGGCAAAGGAGGGTCAGGATTAAAAATATTTACTAAGTCTTTTGGGAGGCACATCCTTGAAAAGCTATTATAACTGTTGTTTTATGTAACAACCAAATGTCCATAAAAGAGGCTTGGGGGATGGGAGGGGATAGGCTAGCTAGAGGCTGGGTGGGGGGTAGTATGATAGCCCTCAGGCAATTCATATCTCTGGGATCAGTTCAAAGTCAGCAGCTCCATTCAGTCCTTGCTTTGAATATATTTGTTTTCATATTTTTTCTCTCCTCAGACAGTAAACTCTTTGAGGGCAAAGACTGACTTTGACCTCTTTTTGTATCCTTACAGCTTAGCACAGTGTCCGGCCCATAGTAAGAGGAGCTTAATAAATGTTGATTGATTGATTGAGAACAGTGTAGGTCTCTATGGCTAGATTTCAGACTTCAAGAAGGGAACTCTATGTCTATGATTTTGACATGGACATTGTGTAGAGATGGCAGCTATGCTGTACCCCTTAACTCAGGCAGGCTGTGAATAGGGAAATTCCCTTTCCCCTTTCTGTCCTTGTGACTCCCAAGGCAAAGACCATTATCCTTGGACTTCCTTTAGGTTGAGATGGACAAAGAGCGGGACACATCTTGATAGCCTAAGCCCTGAGGATCTCAGGCAGACCTCCTCCCCCCACCCCCACCCCCTCCACCGAATGTCTGAGTGCAAACTACTTTAAAGAATATAAAAATCCCTGAACTGGGGCACTCTGGGAGCAACCCTGATAGTTGCTCCACTCATGCTGCCATGCCGTGTCTTGGAGGGCAACTGCCCCAGGGTTGTTCCACTCATGCTGTCTTGCTGGCCATTAATCCTATCTTACTAATAAATGTTTCTTTTTACTTTTAAGCTAAGTTTGGAGTCCTCTAATTCTTGAGAAAGGTTTCTTCCCGAACCCAGAGGTTCACCATTTGTACCCCATAACAATTCGAGAACCAGTCTAAGTTTGGAGAAGCTCTTCACTAGAAAAAAGATTAATGCAAATACTATACTCTTGTGATAGTTTCAAGTCTATCAGAAATAATTTAATATGATTTTAAAATATAGTTTATCAATATCCAAACCATTTCTAACTTGGAAAGAGAGAGATGTCCAAATTGACATAGTCTCCCATATTCTCTGACATGATACTCTGACCCAAGGAGATTTCAGGCAACAATTATAGGAATCTTATATGAGGAAAAGGTACAGTGTAAGCCAATATCCATCCTTTTCCTCCTGGATCACTACCCTAAAGGAAACTCTAGGGCTCCTTCCAGAGTTCTAAATGGAGAATCTAATTGAATAGGAAGCATAAAAGTTGCCTTATAAGAAGATGGTTCTTCCCTTTTTCCTAATGCCAAAGGCTGGGAAGGCAATGATCTTTATCTAGGCAAGAGTAAAGAATTAAATAAGAGTTAATAAATAAAAAGTTAGTAAAAAGAGTTAATCCATTTCCCTAAGAAAGAACTTTTTGACCTCCACCTATCAGATACCTGTCCAAGGGCCTTTTCCCAGAAGTAAGAAAAGAACTCCAAAGAGAAATATTATTTCCTAATATTTTTAGGTTCTAAATATACCTCCATTTAGGTATTAAGAAAAGAGAATGAAAAAGAAGTGGTCTGAAAGAGAGGTTAATCAATAGATAATGTATAATCAAAATACCGAGTTCTAAGCTTGCTGGATCATGTCTCTTAATAGATTATCTTAGTAGCTATAGGTCAACACATGCATACAATCTCAGGAACAGAAACACACTCTCTGATCACATGCAAAGTTCTTATCCAAGACATTTTCTGTTTGAAATGAACAATGTAGAACACTAATGGTTTTAACACTAAACCAGAATATTTATAGATGATTGGAAATGCCAGTTATTGATACACTTTCCACACACACACATGTGTGTGTATGTAAAATCCAAAGAAAGCTCTTTCATGTTTAGGAAGTATTGCTTATTAATATTTTTGATTTCTTGATATTGGTGAGTATAAGTGCTATCCATTGCTCAAAAAAGGAGGGTCCACTTGTATTACTGTGCTTTATGTCCTAATTTAATTAGATGACAAAACAGGAAGTGCCATTGTTAATAGTTAGAAACATAAAAGCCATAGATTTTTTAAACACCTTAGATATTTCTCCCCATGGCCACATTCTGAATGCAGGAACTGTGGGTGGGACCATATGGCTTCCTGCATTTCTCTTTTACTCAAAGAGGTATTATTTATTTTTGTTTTTAAGCGTGGTTAAAGGAAAGGTACTTCGCCTGTTCAGAAGGGAATAGCATTCAGTTCCTGTTTAGAACCATACTGGCATAAGTGACTTTGTCCCATATGTGGCTAAGAAGAAATGGCTGGCATGGTTAAAATATCATCTTTTTTATTAAAAGGCCAGAGTTCATTTTCCCAAAAGAATGTTTAACGATTTTATCTGATGCTTTCTATGGAAAGTTTATACAATTTGTGGCCACAGTCTATATGATAATACAAGGGGAGAATATGTATTTCTCCAAAAATTGATGTCATCAACAGTCAACTGTTAGATATTAGGATAGCACAAAGACTGTTTAGATGAAGAGAAAACTTCATTTGAGCCCATAAATAATGAAGTGAATTGAATTGTTGTTTTAGGTATCTGAAATGCTAAACTATTTTAAACCTTGATAGTTTTTTATTTTTCTTGTCTGATAGGAAGCAATTATGTTAGGAAGAAACATAGACGTCTAAGTATGGATATTAGTTTCTTCGAAAAGGGAACTGTATCCATCATGCAAAATATTTTCTTCATTAAAAATGGCTAATTTCAGACAAGTCTGTTCTGAAACATTGAATAGAGTTTCCCAACTAAAATGTGTAATTAGAAGTCATTCTTGGCTTATAAACTGTCAATGGACTACACAAATTAATAAAGTGAAGGATGAAAACAAACTATCTTGATCATTGGGGCAGTTTGGTGTAGAGTGCTCTCAGGAAGATTTGGGTTCAAATCCAATTTTGGCCATTAAGTGTATGATCCAGGCAAGTGACTCAATTATTCTGAACCTTGTAAAAAGGAGTACTATCTCCCTTTTAAGGTTATTTTGAGGATCAAGAGAGACGATGTATGTAAAATGCTTTGCAAACCTTGAAGAACTATATAAAGGAGACCTATTATGATCGTTATTATATTAAGTGGACTGGATGAAACTCCCATTAAACAATAATTTATTGTTCAGTTGTTTTCAGCTGAATCTGACTCTTCCTAACCTCTTTTGGGCTATTCTTGGCAGAGATACTAGAGTGCCTTGCCATTTCTTTCTCCAGATCATTTTATAGATGAGGAAACTGAGGCAAACAGGGTTGAATGACTTGCCTAGAGTCACATAGTAAGCATTCGAGGCCAGATTTGAACTTAAGCAGATGAATCTTACTGATTCCAGGCCCAGCATGCACTCTACTACCTAGCTAGTATTTAAATAGTGCTTTAAGGAAAGCATTTGGCAAATATCAACTCCTTTGATTGCCATAATGATATTAAGAGGTAGGTGTAATTATCACCTGAATTTTACAGATGAGAAAATGGAGGCAAACAAAAGTGAAGTGACTTGCCTAGAATCACACAACTAGTAGAATGAGGCTAGATTTGAACTTGTTTCCTAGACTCAAGGCTATGAATTCAAGACTCCAATTTCAGCCTACCTTTGACACCTATTTGTTTTTTAGAAGAACCAGGCAAAGCCCCCAGAGAGTCTTTACCGAAGTCACCTTTTAACACTTTTAGAGATTTTTGGATTTATTTTATTTTAGCTTATGTTCATCATTTTAAAAAAGGAGAATTTCCATGATCACAAAATGTTAGAACCACAAAGGATCTAAAATATCATCTAATGAATCTAATATCCTAATTAAAAAAATGTAGAAACTGAGACTCTGAGGAAGGGCAAGTGACATAACAAAAATCCTCTAGCTAATTATCAGCGGTAGAGTTGGGATATATTCTAGAGTCTAGCTATAGCTCTGCTAGTGAGTGAGCAAGATTAAGAAGTCCTAAGTAAAGCTACTGAAACCTTTTAAAGGTAAAATGACCCATGGAACACTTAATAAGAACAGCAAAAATTTGAGATATTTTATCTCCCTGCCAAAAGGCATTGGAGGTAAAATCCCTTTAAAATAAACTCCACGGGACACCATGATTGTTCTCTGGTAATGGAATTTTGTTAGAAATCCCAGTCTCTGGGATTTAGACAAGTGCTTTCAACTAAAATAACTTCTGGATCCTTTTATATGCTTATTGTCTTGCAGAGCGGTTTGGAGCCTGTCACATAATAATTGATTATAAGAGTTGGAAGGGAATCTCAGAGATCATCTAGCCCAAGTCATCTTATAGATGAGGAAACAAAGTTCTGAAAACCTTTAGTAACTAGCAAGTCACTATAGGTTTTCTTTAGGCAACTGGAAACTTGAGATAAGAACCTCACCTAGGGCAAGTCATTATCCTCCCTTGGCCTCAGGTTCCTAATCTGTAAACTGAGGATAATAATAGCATCTGCTTCCTAGGGTGGTTGTAAGAATCAAATGAGATTACATTTATAAAGCTCTATACAAATATTAGTTGTGATGATGATGATGCCAATGATGATAATTAAAGGCTATAGAGAGTTGAAGGACAATTGTTGCTTAATTTCGGGTCAAAATAATTATAAAGAATGATAAGATGTACCAGCAGAAAGCAATGACACAGGATAGCTCTGAGGGATTTATGGTAAAGAATGCTACCCACATTGAGAGGAAGAACTACAGGAGAGGAAACATATAAGAAAAACAAATGCTTGAATGCATGGGCTGAGGAGGACATGATTGGGGATGTGGACTCGAAACTACCACACCAATGCAACTATCAACAATTTGGAAATAGGTCTTGAACAAGGACTCATGTTAAAACCAGTGGAAATATGCATTGGCTATGGGTGGGGGGACAGCGGGGGCTGAAGGGGAAAGTAGGAGCTTGAATCATGTAACCATGTTAAAAATGAATATTAATAAATTATTTTAAAAAAGAATGATAAGAATCTTGATGAGAAAAAAGGTAGAAAGGGCCAAAAAATTAAGACAATCCTGAAAATTACTATTATATATGCCTGCCAAAATGAAGAAAGATCTAATGGTAAATGGAGTGATGAGAACTGATGATATGACTCATTTCTTTGGATAGGAAATACCTAAGTAGAACAGCATAAGTCAGTTTCATGATTTGTAGAAACACAATAGCATATCAAATACTTTATCACATACATAAAAAGAATGGTTGACAAAGATTTGATTTACTGCCTGTTAACATTTACATAGCCCCAGCTGACAATAGTGTTTTGAGTCTGCTTAAGAAAGTTTCATCTTTGTTTAGCAGAAATGCAAATGTCACAATACTCATCCCAGAGAGTAAATAGTGGTCTTAATAGTCATATGCAATTACTTATGGGGCACCAAAAGGAATATATGACTATGAGTGTTTGTCCCATCTCTCCTATTTCCATCAATTTTCTTATTTTTGTTTTTGTTTTGGACTGTTACCTTTAATTGATCTCATAATGTAAAAAGCTCCAAAATTTTTTAAGCATTAAAGTTTTCAGGAAAGAACTGTGGGACAGCTTAGTGCCTATCCCCACTTAGGCCTCATGAAACAGTTCAAATTACATCTAAAGAATCAAATAATTCCAGTAACAGGATAGAAGTATCAGCATGACAATTTTTTCCCCTCTTTTTTACATTATCATTGATCACAAATCCAGACAACTAACCAAGTTTTTTGTTTTTTTTTAAATCCTCCACATGAGTCTTATCCCTTGCTTGGAGAAATCAGAAACCAAATCCTGGAGTTTCTGTAAAAGTAAACATTCTCTTATAGGACTTAGAAGATGATTCAGAGGAAGATCTAATCTATTTTTTCACTGAAAACTACAGTCAATTTCTTTTATTGGGTAGGTATGTTGGAAAAAGGAATATCATAAAACTGGAAAAAAGAAATCTTCAAGAATATACAAGTCTTATGCTTACCACCCCCAAATTACTTCAAATGAAGTGTCCAGTAACAGGATTAGAGGCTCCAGACTTAGGTTCTTATCTGAAGAAGAAAACACAACATCAGATATATGACTCCAAGAAAACACTGTATTGTTGCTCAGAAGTATAAATTTAGTTAACAACTGATCAACTTTGTTACCTTTACTAAGCTATGTTATACATTGCCATCTAGTGACCAGTGACCAACATACTATTTGCCTTGATGGGGGCAGAGTAGGGAAGAAGTTTAGCACTTTTTATAAAAACTTATTTAAAAGGATAAGAATTAAGATAGATTAAAAAAATTAGATACAGCAGCATTGTAATAATTTATTATTGCTCCATGTTTTGGGGTCTTTATTTTGAAATTCTCTATTTTCACCTACCTCCAAATATAGTCTTCTACCTTCTGCTGCTGTAACCTCACCATCCCAGTCCGCAGTTAAACTCAGAACTGATCCGTACTCCCAAGCAGCAGCACCCAATTTAGTAACAGGTGGTGGAGGTGGAGCACTTTAGAAACCAGTCTCAACAAATAAAAAATGCACTTCAAAAAGAAGAACTGGGATGATTCCTACAGAATTCTGTGCCAAAGAGAAAATAAACTGATGGCAGTTCAAAGGCTGAAATCAAAATAGGGACACTTGGAATTTGGAGGAAATCATCTTTGATTTTTCCCTGGACCAGTGTCTAAGGGTGCCTGATAGTGTTTGTGGCTTGTTCTTTGTACCAGATTCCTAATAAGAGTCCCCCAAATCTCTCTATGAATGGCTGCATGCCCCAAGAGGATTTATTTTATCCATTATTTCTCACC
The DNA here is from genome assembly GCF_016433145.1 of Gracilinanus agilis. Taxonomy (NCBI): domain Eukaryota; kingdom Metazoa; phylum Chordata; class Mammalia; order Didelphimorphia; family Didelphidae; genus Gracilinanus; species Gracilinanus agilis. Next base: position 218,247,391 of record NC_058132.1, read on the forward strand.
TTTTGCAAACAGATGGCATGAATTATTTTTGAAAAAAGAAAGAAGCCAGCAATCTGTCAGTTTCAAAAAAGCTCAAAATTAAAAAAAAATTTTTTTTTTGGTTAAATGACCCATTTGTCTGCTGCTAGACAAACCATAGTTGTTGCTACCATGGACAGTTTTAAGAAAATAAAATACTCTTCTTGGTGTAGATATAGCTTTATAAAACCTTATAGGAATATTTGGGATACCAGATGATCTAGGAAAACATAAAGCTGAAAATCTTTATGAAAAGAAAAAGCTTATCAAAATCCACAGCTTTGGGTATATTTGGTTGTTTCTTTTTTATTGTTGAATGCATGCTGTGATCACAGCACAATATGTGGAAATTGCATAATTGTTATTTCCAGAAATCAAAGCAATTGGGCAATGTGAAGACAACATAGGGGTCCATTAAATGTCACTTTTAAAAAAACAAAACAAAATATTTAATTCTGCATGTGTTCCTAAAATTTGCTTTGTCTGTATTACTTCTCCCATTCCCTCCACCTTAATATTAAAATTTTCTATTCCTTCAGACCTATTGCTGGACTTACTTTCATTAAACCAAGAATAAACTGTGGATTAAAGTCCAGTTTAGAGGCATGATCTCTTTTTATAATCTAGAGTTTTCAGTTTCACTTACTTCATTTGGATATCTTTTTGCTTACCTAGGTGAAGAGTTCTTGAATTCTGTAATAGACTAGGCAAGAACTTTTTTTTTTTTAACTTTTAAAGGTTCATAGAGTTGTAGATTTATAGCTTGAAGGGACCTTAAAGGCCACCTAGTTAAGCCCCCTTATTTTACAGATGAGGAAATTGGAGGCCCAGAGACAGCAAATGACTGTGGCAAGGCTAGAATTTGAGCCAAATTTTTCCAATCTATCTATAGACTGGCTATCATTAGCCTCATCCTTTTTCATAGGTTTACACAAGACAGGAAAATACCTCTCCTTAACACTGTTGTGTTCTAACTTTATAAAAGATCACAAAGTAGAGGGGCAATGAGAATTTTGGTGGGCCATGGGAAAGGAGAGACTTGACCACAAGATTCACTCATTTTTTTTTCTTCAGTTTTCCCCCTCTATAGCCTAGCATTGGTTTGCCCTCCACAAATCTCTCCCTCCTCCAGTTTGTCCTTTACTCAGTGGCCAAAGAGATTTTCCTAAAGGTCCAGTCTGATCATATCTCCTTTCTGCTTAGTAAATATTAGTGGTCACTATCACTGCAGGATCAAATATAAAATCCTCTCTTTGGTTTTAAAGCCTTTTATAACCTAGTACCCTGTCCCATCTTTTTGGGTTTCTTACACCACAACCCTCCTAGTTCTTCCTCCACTAGCTCTCTACTCTAAGATCTAGTGATGTGGTCTTCTTGCTGTTTCTGGAACTAGACACTGTCTCCCAACTCTGGGAATTTTTAGTGGCTATTCATCATGCATTAGAATACTTTTCCTCCTCAACTCCACTTTCTGACTTCCCAAGCTTCTTTCAAGTCCCAGCTAAAAAGTACCTTACATAGGAAATCTTTCCCATTCTCTCGATTCCAATGCCTTCTTCCATGGAATATTTTCTATTCATCCTATATATAATTTTTTGGTACATAGTTGTTATCATGTTGTGAGCTCCTCAAGTACAAAGACTGTCTTTTTTCTTTCTTTCTTTGAATTCTCTGAGATCAGCACAGTGTCTGGAACATAGTAGACATTTAATAAATGTTTGTTGATTGATATACATCTTTCTCTGCTTAACTTCCAACTCTACTTTATGTATTGTTTTAGGATAATAGAATGAAAGCTTCTTGAGAATGGGGCTGTCTTGTTTGTATTTTTATTCCTAGCAACTTAGTACAGTGCCTAACACATAATAAGCACTTAATGAATGTGGTATCTCTCTCTGTCTCTGTCTCTTTCTGTCTCTTGGCTTCTCTGTCTCTCTTAATCTCTCTTTCTGTCTTTGTCTCTCTCTCATCTAGATGTGGGTATGGCTCAACTAATACAAAATTGATGGACCATGTGTGGTATGGGTAGATAAGATACCTGATCTCGTACTTGGTCTATCCTGTCTGCAAGGGAGATTGTAATTTCTAGCTTTGTACCCAAGAAGGTATTGAGGCTAAAATTATATCTATCTCCAATACATCATCTAGAAGTAAGATGTTTTCTTAGGGTTCAATATTAAAGCCCCTTTTCATGATCACTTCCAAATGGAAGGTAATAGTTTATTCTTGCCAGATTAGGTTCTTCCCACTAAATCCTTGGTGCATTAAAAACAAACAAACAAACTCAGTGAGCAAACCCAGATATCCAAGCAAATAGTATATATAAGACAAGATAAGATCTTCACATGGAAGCAAGATAAAATTTTAGTTTCCTCAAGAAGAGAATAATTTCACTAGAGAAGTCCACTCAGTTTCTAGGATAACGGATGCTAGAAGTCAAGAGATATGTTGAGATCTAGCTTCCCCACATACCTATTATACAAGGAGATCTCCTTCTCCACCTTTGTTATCTCTCTTACCTTGTCTTTCTTTACCTCTGCTCCTCTCTCCAGGCTCTCCAACTTATATATCACAAACGTTAGTGGTCTGTTAGCCATTGAGAAGTTGTGTCTCCCTGTCTTTGTACTTTGCATTCAGCATCACAGGCTTGGGAGAGGAAACATATCTCTTCCCCCCCAACACAAAATTTCAATATTCTCCCCCCCCCCCAGGGACTAAAGGGAATAATTCTAGTACTTTTTTGGAACTAAAGAAGGGAAATCGACAGATTGTTTCATGAGCTAAATGCAAGTGAATGTTGTTAAGAGAAATTCTGCATGAACATTCTGATGCTTCATAACTCATGTTAAGACTTTAGCCTGCTTTCCTGGGCTATTTTCGCATTACTTCCTTTCACACATTATATATTCCGGATAGACTGGCCTCCTTATTCCCTGGTCACAACATTCTATTTTCCAGCTTCTTACTTTAGTAGAGACTATTCTTCCATTCCTGAAATATAACTCCCTCCTCATTTTTACCTCTTAAGATCCCTACCCTGTTTCAAGGCTCTGCTTAAGTTTACCCACCTTTAGCTCCCCATTCCAAAATTCTTTGTAATTGTTAAGGCCCTTCTCTCCATCATCATATTACTTCATATGCACAAAAATAAAAATATAGACAAATAGATAAATATACTAGGTCCTGGAAATATAGAAACCATATGTGTGTACATATATGTAAATATATTTATGTGTGTATGTATACTTATATATAATTTTGTGAAAGTATATAGAATACAGAAATTAAATAGGTTTTATATTCCTAGGGCCTAGTAAAGTGCTTGCTACATAGGACATGCTTGTGAAATACTTGTTGAATAATTGGAATGTTTCTCAACCTACTACTTTGAACTACATTATCAACAGAACTGTACTTTTTGGTTAATGTATATCCTTTATCTCTATATCACAAACTACATGTATTTCCTTCAGTAATACTCTAGCAGAGAAGCATAAACATCTCTCTTTCATTGCCTTTTTAAAAATATTTTTTAATGAAGGCCATTTATGTTTATTCTGAGGCTAATATCATAGACTAATTCAAAAGGTTATTCTTTTATGTTCCACCATCAGCAATCATTTTTCTAAAATACCATATTTGTCATGTAGGCTAAAGATAATGAATGCTATGCTGGTCTTAGGAAATTTCTGTCAAGTCTGGCTTTAAAGAAAACAATAGAGGATACAAACATTCGAATGTTTAAGTGGTATTAATTAGGGGAATCCCTGATCAATTGGATGAGTCCCATAATTTAACTTGAAAAAATTTCAGGGTATAGACCTTTGTTAGGAGGTATTTAAGAGTCACTCTTCCCATGGATGCTGAACATGCCCTTTGGCACCATAATGATTAGTTTTCTGAGAATAGGGCTACTTCCTGATGTTTGGTTAACTGATGATCAGCTGTCCTACGCCATCAACTCCATTTCCACTCCCACCCTACACTCCATTTGTATAAAAGTAAAGTAGTTGTGTTCTCTCTCTGTGTGTATCTCTGTCTCTTTCTGTCTCTCTTCAAGAAGGGTGGACTCAAATTCTTTGGGATGGAATCTGAGTGGAGGACACCTTTGTTAAGTGCAGTTTTCTTCTCCTCCAGGAGCAGTTAATGCCAAATCGTGGCAGAAGCACATGGTGAATTACATTTGTCTGCTGAGGTGTCCTAAATGGGGAGTTGCTGGATCTCCAATTGTTGGCCATATTTTACTTTTATGTTTTATTTTTTGAGCACAGTTAGAATAAAGAGTTGACTTACTCAGATCATGAGTTTCTAATAGCTTGGACACTGAGAGATTTCTTACAGAAACTCATGGAAGAGGAAGAGACACTTGTAGCCACATGGCCCACTAAGTTGAGAATTCCCAAATTCAAGAATGGGGATTGGACTTTGTAGAAAGCAAAGAGGATGTCATTGATGCAGTGTATGCTACCATGTTTAAGTATGTATGTAGTTTCTAGTTGTAAGAATTAAATTTTAATGGTTGACTAAAATATATGAAAATTATAAATAATATGTTAGTCACCAATTCAAAGTATTATTGCTCAAAGTCAAAATGACCTTTAATAGTTTTTATTTACAAAAGAGGTGGAAAGAGTGAAAGTAGAGATATACAAAAGGGTAGAGAAGACATTAACCTATCTAACTAAATATTGTTCCAGTGCTTGGCTCAGCCAGGACTTGTTAACCTTCAACCAGAATTAAACTCTCTCCAGAAGAAAGGAAGGGAAAGCCAGCTATCCACTCACCCAAGTTCCCTCCAAGAGGCCAGTAAAGACAATGACTCTAGCTGAAGGTGATTCTTGAGGCTGACTTTCTTCCTTGAGCTTCCTCTTGAAGCTGACTTCCCTCTTTAAGTCCAACTCCTTTTTGAAGCTGACTTCCTTCTTGGCATCTTCCTTCCCTAGCCCCAGAAATTCAGGACCTTTTATAGTGGGTTCTTGTCTCTTCCCCTTTTCACAAGAGCCAATCATAGCTTCTAAATTGTCTAGCACTGCCCCAGGGGGCAGTGTTTCTGGGATCCAGTTCTTACTTTCTGAGGGTGTGAATTCTCTAAGTGATTTTTGAGCACCTCGACCTAGTTTAAGCTTTTGTTGATTCAATTAAAACAGGGGTCCCCACCTTATGGCTCTTGAGCCATATCTGGCTCTTTTGAGGGCCAGATATGGCTCTTTCTGCAGGAGCCATAAAGTCAATTTTTTTCAGGTGGTGTTACAGGAGGGCGCACTGTGAGCACTGTACGGCTCTCATGAAATTACATTTTAAAAAATGTGGCGTTTATGGCTCTCACAGCCAAAAAGGTTTCCAACTACTGAATTAAAAGATAGACAAAGGAGAGTTAATCCTGTCTTCACAATCTAATGAGGTTCTAAGTAGAGGTACTTAAGTTATTGTTAACCAAAGTGTTAGCTCTAACTAGGCAAAGAGAATAAGGGATTCCCTTTCACTAGTGTAAACTCAAAGAGAACAAAGAATTCCCTTTTACATAGTCATACCTGGAAGTGTGTGAAAGAGGAAGAGAAAGATGGAGAGAGAATGGAAGTAGAGGGGAGAGAGTGACAGAGGCAGAAAGAAAGAGAAAGAGAGAGAGAGAGAGAGACAGACAGACAGAGATATTTCACTGCGTCCCAAATTAATTTCCCTTCTCAGCATGAACTAATAGGCTATTTGAATACTTTATATGTTTTCTGTATCCACTTATGGGCTCCTTTGAGTCATTTGTATCTTATTTTTAGGGAGTTAAAGACTTTCTTGTGCTAGGTTTGCATTTGATAGCTTAAGTCCTTATATAGGAGCTGGGAACATTATTAACCACATTTGGAGAAACCTATACCTGAGCTTGAGCTATACTATGATGATACTACAACATTTTCCTGGAGCAACTCCAGATGGGTGCACGAAGCCAGAATCCTAAGCCTAACCCTGGCCTACAGGTTCAAATGTTTTCCCCAGCAAGCAAAAACAATTAACTGGCAAAGTGTGCTGGTGTAATATGATCTACCAGCCTTAAAGGAAGATGAACATGCCTGAAACAGAATGAACTGGCTAGTATTCAGCTTTACTAGGGCTCTTGAGGAATTGCTTATTTAGAAATATAGTCTCTTTGAATTGGAAAAGACTTTAGGGGTCATAGGGAGATTCTACTTTGTTTATAGGAAACTAGGTGACAGTACGGATAGAGTATTGGATTTGGAGCCACAGATATCTCCATTCAAATTCAGCCTCAAATACTTCCTAGCCTCAAGATCCTGGGTAAGTCACTTAGCCTCTGCCTCAATTTCCCCATCTGTAAAATGGGAATAATAATAATAATACAACTAACTCTCAGGATTGTTTGGGTTATAAAATCAAAATATTTATAAAATGCATTGCAAACTTCAAAGTAATATTTAAATGTTTTTATTATTATTAGTTACAGATGAAGAAACTTAGACTCAATAAAGTGAAGTTATTTGTTCAGGTAGTTGCATAATAATCACCTTTTGCCATTTGCTTCATTGTTTAAATTATTTGGAAAAAAAATTCAGGCTTGTTTCCACTGTTCATTCACAGTCTATCAGGAGTACAAATACTTTTAGAGTTTCTGGGCTTTTTAAATCAAAGGTTCATCCAGTTTCTAGTTATATTAATATCCCTTCAATTAGAAATGGTTTAACACATTCATTCATATATTTATTCATTCATTCATTCATCCATTTATTTATTTATTTATGTCTTGTATTGGCTCCAAGGCAGAAGAGTGGTAAGGGCTAGTCAATGGGGGTTAAGTGACTTGCCTAGGGTCACACAGTGAGGAAGTGTCTAAGGCCACTCTAGGTCTCTAGGTCTGGCTCTCAATCCACTGAGCCCCCCAGCTGCCCCCGTTCAACATATTTATAAAGCAAATCAGATTCTGGGTAACTAAACTGAGAGCACAAACAAAAGTCTTTTAACTGTCACAAAAATAATCACATTTGAACTGTGTTTGCAGCTTATCCTTTTGTTTCTGAATTTGAGAGTATTATCTCTCTTCTGCACCACTCCCCCCTCAAATTCTTATAAATTGCCACTAATCAGCAAAGAATTGGAAATTGAGGGGATGTCCATCAATTGGGAAATGGCTGAACAAATTGTGGTACATGTTTGTAATGAAATACTATTGTGCTACAAGAAATTATAAGAAAGATGATTTCAGAAAAAGTTGGAAAAGATCTGCAGGAACTGATGCACAGCAAAATAAGCAGATCTGGGAGAACATAGTACACAATGGCAACAATATTGTACCACGATTATCGGTGAAAACTTGACTGCATTCAGTGATGCAATGATCTGGGACAATTTTAAAAGACTTATGACAGGGAATGCTATCTACTTCAAAAAAAAAAGAGCTATTGGAGTCATCTTTCACATCAGTATATTTATAGTTTTATTTTAGGATTTTGATTATATGTGAGCTTGTTCTTATATCAATGACCAACATGGAGGTGTGTTTTGCATGACAATAAAAATAAGATTAAAAAATTGCCACAGGTCACCATCACTGCCTATCTTCTTCCTGTTTAAGAGTTCTGCATAGCATCTCTGAAAGTAGAGAATGTGCGAGGAGGCATCAGTCTTCCAGGTCATGTCTTGGGACAAAATGAAGGTCATGCACCCTGGAGATAGAAGAACAGAATGAAGATGCAATCAACTCTGTCAGAATAAGTTTAGTCCTGATTCACTGAGTAGAGGAGCAAGGAAAATAGAAAAATAAGGGTGGGGGGTGGGTGGGAATATGGTGGGTAGAGGGGAATCCGAAAAATATAGAGTATGCACTGCTGACTTCCTTATTATGCACTTAGATTCTCTAAATTCTGTCTTCCTGACTTTTCTGGTGTGGCATCTTTAACTCATTCATCTTGGTCACTACATATTTGAAATCAAAGTAGAGTCTAAAAAGAAAGTCAACAGAAAAGATGATGGATTGTACTTAGAAAAAGCATGAATTAAAAAGATTAGTTGTAGATGAACAGAGTAACCATACTAAGATCCTTGGATTGTAATCAAGTCACATCAATGAATTTAATTCATTTTGATTCAGTTCAGTGAACATTTGTTATATGCATATCATGTGTAACACACTGGGCACTGGAGATGGAAGACAAAAATGAGACAGTTGTTGTCCTCAAGAGCTTCAATGTATTTGATGGTATAAAAGGTACAAAAGTATTCTTACTTTTGTGAAAAATAAAAATGGACCCACGGAAATATCTGGTTTCTGAGGCTCTTGTAAAGATCACTGAGATTTTTGGTAATTTTCAAGATTTAAACGAAGATCAACAACAACAAAGGCATATTAATTTTCAGAAAGCTAATTTTCATAGGTTCAGATTCAGATCTAGACAAATAGCTTTAAGATCTAACAAAGCCCCAAAGGTACTTGTCAGCTTTTCTTGTTTGAAAGGATAACTTTGTTGTAATTAATACCAAACTACTTAAGGCATGAGAAGTGCAGTAGTTGAAAGAGACCTGCAATTAATCACTCAAGATGTGTCCCCTAGGTAAGGACATGCTGAAGGGAAGTAGACTTTTCACATTCTACTTTCCCAGGCAAGGGGAATGAATCAGCAGGAACACAGCAGGTATCTTGTAAAAGCACTAGGAAAGGCCCTATAACCAAAACAAAGAAGGATAAAGAAAATTAATGCATAAAAGCACCAGCAATTTGCCTTAGTTCTATAATGGCAAACACTCCTGGAAATAGGAACCCCTTGGAGTTTGACCTTGTATCTTTTTACTGAAGATAGTTGCTTTTCAATTTTTTTTTTTTTTGGTCTCTACCACTGCTCATTTTCATTGTTTAAAGGACTGATGGGAAGAAAAAGTGAAATGACATTAAAAAAATATCCTTCAAGGGGACACACATGCTAAATTTATGTGTTATAATAGTAATAACACTGCAAAGTTTGTGAAGTATTATATGTGTATGTATATGTATACATGTGCACATATATACATATATATGTGTATATATATGTGTGTGTATATATGTATGTATATGTATATATACACATATATACATATGTATGTAATTTCATTTGATCCTTGCAACAGCTTGTTGCCCAGGGTTACACAGTTAGTAAATGTCTGAGCCAAGATTCAAACTGACATCTTTCTGATTTCAAATCTGTCTACTATACCACCTAGCTGGCTCTATTGTGAACAGCTTTTAAATCAAATAAGTAAAAAAATAAGCCTAAAAATTTGATACTTTTCAAAACCTTCTTAGAAGCACTTTTGTGGTAGTAAAATACCAGAAATAAAGTCCACACCCATCAATTGGACAATAACAAAATATAGTCTATGAAGGAAATGGAATATTTCTGTGTGGCAAGAAGTGTCAAATAGGAGAATCAAAGTAAACAATGGGAAGATTTATATGTCGTCTGTATAAATATATCACATGGACTAATGCTGAAATAAAATGGACAGAATTAGAAGAATAATGCACAATGACTTCAACAATTTAAATAAAAATATAAGCTGTTTGGAGTGATCAAAACACTAATAAAGGTCCTGGAGAACAGATAATGTAAGAAAATTAGAATGAATTGAGGGGATTAGGGCAGAACAGCAAGTGGTTAGTTGTGGGATCTGAGTGAATCACACTGACTCCTTCATATGACAATTCTGGAGATAGTTTAGTTCCTTTTTTATTCACTCATGGACCTAGTCCAAATTCTGTCTTAAGAGAAAACATTATTCAATTGTAGGAATTGGGAGAAAAGCTTACTACATTGTTTGATTAGCACTGCATGGCTGGGAAAGTGGACCACTTGTACCTGCTATTTAGAGACTCTTTACCAAGGACCTAGGTTATGCTGATCAGAAAGACAGTCAGATCCCAGGATTAATGCAAGGAGCTTTCTCTACTTCTACACCTCAAGTAACCTATATATCTTCTCTGAAAATTGGCCCCATACTGATCAATCTGTTCTTGTTCCCATGTTTCTTTGATTGTTTTATGGACATTTGGGAGGAGTGGGACGCTTCTTTTTCTGAATTCAGGGAATTGTAACTGTTCGCTCTCCTCATCCTAACTTGGGAAATGCCTAATCTTTCATCCAATTAGAAATCAGATTATGTAATGTTTCCTTTAAATTATTTGGTCTTATTGATTAATTGTTTTTAATGTATAAAAAGCCTGTATCCTCTGTATACTGCAGTGGTCTAGCCTTAAGCTGATGGTGTTTAATCCCCATTTGTTAGGCATTTGGCATGCATTGCTTAATAAACTGATAGGCTCAGAAGATTGAACCTTTGTCTCCTCAGTCATTTCATCTTTTCACTCATTATAATAATAAAGTTAAGCTTTCTTAGCAGAGAGTGGATGGGGGGAACATCTCAATCAAAATGTTGTCTATGCAGGCAGCTGTAGGCACAAGGGTAATTGTTTTTGCTTAATTCTTTTTGATATTGTCATTGTTCCAAGGGATGGTTCTGGCTTGGGGTCTGGGAGATGAGATCTGGGAAATATTGAAATGGAAAAACAAAAAGGACTTCAATAAGTGTATATTTTAAAAATCAAGTAGGACAAAGTTCTTACTATAGCCATTTTAGCATTGTTATTTACAGATTGCTTTGGGGAAAAATGCTCTCTTTCATGAACTAATATCTCAAATTAGCATTAATGTAACTTATACAGCTAAACTCCATGGCTTTCAGCTATGAATATAGATATTCCTAAGCACATTCCTATATAAAATAGGTAAATGAATAGTATGAACCAAAGCCTACAAAATTTGTTCAGTTCTTCTACATCCCTAGCTTCTATTTTATCATTTTAATTACTGCAACATTTCTTCCGAGCTCTTTTTGAAAAGACCATGAGCACTCTTTGATCTCTGCTACTGCTTCGTGAGAGACTCTCCTGGCTAGATCTATAAAGCTAGAGAGAAGCTTTTATTCCTGGAATTTCATATTATGTTTTCAAGCCACTTTACTGAATCTCCTTTTCTTAGACCCCAGGTTTTAAGAGGAGGAGACAATGACAGGCAAGACTAAGACCCTGACTCAAAAGAGTAGCCCTGAAAGGGGACCAGTGTGAAAGACATTCTTCTACTATTGTTTAAATCATTACTGTGGGAATCTTAACTTTTCATGAGAGAAAAGGAGAAATGCTTGGAGAGAAAAATCTATTGTCTCTTTCTGGCTAGTAAGCAGTAGATTAGTCAGAAGGAAATGTCACTGAACAGTGCATCTGTCATCCTTTTCTCACATGGGGTTAAGCTATGTAATCTTCTCCATCAAGATTCAGGAACTGTGTGCAAATAACATTGTATTCTATAGCGGTAATGTTAAAGAGGCTACATAAGATATACCACAGTATCTCTTGGTGACTGGTTCAGCCAAACTAGTTTCTCAGACCAGATAATTGTCTGAATATATTCTTTGAGTTTCCTTCTTTGCTTCCTGCTTTGGGGTCCAAGTTCTGAAACTCTTAAAGCTTCCGAGTTTTAAACTAAATTACCACCACAATCATCAGCTGGAGTTCTTAAGTACCTGCCTTTTTAAGTGTCTGAGCCAGGTGTTATACTTTGCTTGATTAGAAATTTTGATTCCAAGTCAACAACCAAACATTTGTTAAGAATTTAGCATGTGCCAGAAGCTGTACTTCTATCCTTGTCCATACCCTAATTTCCATCTTTACTATGCTTTTTTAAAAAAGGAAACTGTCAAAATCTCTGATGAAAGGCTTCTGTACTTCATAATGTTCTATGTCACCCATTTGATGCCTTCATCTCTAATCTCTTGGCCTTTCATAAAAGCATTGTAATTTTTTTTTAGTAAAGAAAACCAAGAGACTATTCCTTATGAGCTTTACATGACTTGGGTTGGAACCTCCATTATAGAAATACCGTTGTCTCATAAGATATCTTATGGGAGAGAAAACCTTAGTTCTGTAAGAGTTGGTTTTGTCATTTGTGAGGGGGAACTATCCTAGTTTCTTAAAGGGATGCTGCATTAACAAATGGAATCATGTCTGCAGTGTTCTTTAAGCTCCTGAGAAAAAGAATCTATGTGGAGCATGAGTTATTATTATATATTATTAACCACCAGATGCCAGGAATATACATTTCCCAAGGACAAAACTAAATACAGAACACAGATGCCTGGATTCCAGATCATTGGTAAGCTCTAGGGAAACTAACATATGGTGGGAATATGTTGATAAATATGCTAAATACATATTTAGATGATAATATGACAAGTGAAATTATAGTGATACCTTTGGGAGAGTTCAGGAAGAGGCGAAATCCATTGACATACCGGTTAGTGGGGAAGAACGACCCAAAGCAGGCAAGGATTCATCTGAATTTGGAGTGTCTCCTTCCTGCACTGCAGAGGATAGCTATGTTTGAAAAGGAAGATAGATAGCCTTTCTCATTAGCAGTGAAGTCTGGTAGCCAGCAACTTTGAAAGTGGTGACTACTTTTCAATCTTGTACTATGGATGTTTTTTTCCTTTGAAATGGCACACAGCGTATTAGGGACTAAGGCAGTAAAAACGTGGTTGCTTAGTTTTCTGTAGGTCACTGTAGATGTTAATGTAGTAAGAGGCAGGATGGAGGTTGAAAAAAAGTCACATGGAATGAGGTGCTGCAAGGGAGGCTTTCTATTTAGGGGAGAAGGGATCTGGGTTGATGGCCTTTGCAGGGTGCAATCTGTTATTAAGGGACTTTTGGGACAGGGGTGCAGTCAGTTGCTCAGAGCTCATAATGAAGACAGAGCAACAACAGAAGGGATGTTTGGTGCAGGCTCCTCCAATGTGTGTTCACTGGGCCAGGGGAAAGACAGGAGGCAGAACTGTTATTACTGCTTCTATTGTGGCTGGGGAGACCAATGAGGCTTAAATTATATCTATCCTCCAATCAGATTGGAATTATTTGCTAAGGATAGGCTTTTTTACACACTAGATTTGTGATGAAGGAGAAGCTTATGTTTGGACTTATGTGGTGGTTACCAACCAGAATGTAAAAAGCAATGGAGAAAGCATACTCTCAGCTTGTGATTTGATAATTGAAGTTCTCTCACTCTTTTTTTTTTAAACCCTTACCTTTCGTTTTAGAATTAATACTATGTATTGATTCCAAGGCAGAAGAGTGGTAAGGGCCTAGGCAATGGGAGTTAAGTGACTTGCCTAGGATCATACAGCTAGGAAGTGTCCGAGTCTAGATTTGAACCCAGGACCTCCTGTCTAAAGACCTGGCTCTCAATTCATTGAACCACCCAGTTGTTCCTGGTTCTCTCACCCTTGATGGGACACAAAGAGTGACTGTAGAAATGTGGACAACAAGCACTGGTTGTGTTACTTTCACTCTGAGCCATGGAACCATGGGAACTTCCCTAAAATATTATTCTGGGAATTCCCTTCTTGTATATGGGAATTCCTATATATGTATAGGAATTTATCTTCCAGAATTCAGGTGTCATTGGGTATGATTCCAGGGCAAAAGTAAGTGTGCGCCCAAAAGTAAATACCAGTTTCTCCTGGTAAAGAAAGACTTTAAAAATCCATCTGTCAGGAATTTAGGTTTAATTTGACCCTGCTGATAGGATTGGGATAAACACAAGGTATTGGCGTGCTAGCAAAGTATAGACTAATCACTAGTGTATATTGCGAGGTTTTCGTATCTGCTGTATTGAGCATTTTTGCCTGGGAAGAGTCAACAACTTTCTCACAACAGGAAACCTTCAAGGGCCCCTGATTTTCATGTCTATCCCTAACATGATTTGGATCCAGGTAGAAGGAATATGAAACAACTGAGAGACGTTGATCCATAAGATGCTGATCCATCTTATTCTTTATGCCAGGATTAGAGTCAGGGGATAAAAACAAGTACTTTATTAATATTATCAATTGTGACTTTATTAAGAAAATATATTTGCCTCAAATTTGACTTTTAAAACAAGAAAGAGTTGGGATAGAGTTCACTGCATATTCCACTCTTCCATCAGCCTATCTCCCTAACTTTAGACCTGGCCCAGAGGCCAGTCATATGAATGAAAAGGCAGACATATAATATGAGAATATAAATTCTCATTCTCCTTATTTTTGTTAAGTTGAAGCCAATTTTCCCCAGTGGTCAGAGGATTAGGTTCATTCTTTTTTTTTTTTTATTATACTAGTTAGAATGAACTTAATTGATCAATTCCTTCAATATTTTTTTATTCTCACTCTCTTTTTTTAAAACATTTATTAATATTCATTTTTAACATGGTCACATGATTCATGCTCCTACTTTCCCCTTCACCTCCCACACTCCCCCCACCCATGGCCGATGCACATTTCCATTGGTTTTAACATGCCTTCAATATTTTAAGACATAAGGAAGCAAGAGAAGAAAGAAGGAAGACGAAAAGGAAACAAAAATTTGTTAAATGTTTATTATGTGGCACTGTGCTTTATAAATATCTTATTTGATCCTTATAACAATCCTGGGAGGTAGGTGATATTATTTTATAGTGGAGAAACTGAGGCAAGACATAGGCCAAGTGACCCAGGATCACACAGCTAGGATCTGGGCTTGAACTTAGGTCTTGACTCCAAGTTCAGTTCTCTAACCACTGTGCAACCTAGCTGAGAAGAACAAGTTCCCCTTGATCTTATTGGAAAGGTTTGTCCATTTCAGACAATGCTCTTGATTTTCAATAGATACTGTTTACCATATATAAGGAAAGTTCAACTTGTTCCTATTGAGACATATTTCTGATGATAATGTTTATGAATTTCACTACTCAGATGCCACAGGTAGTTGTCTCTTTTGACAAGATAGAAGTAAGAAGCTGAAAATAGGCATTAAATAATCAACAACATATATACCATATGGAAAGCTTAAAAAATGCTTTACATATTACCTTCTTTGAATCTCAAACAATGCTGTGAGATAAGTAGTATAGGCATTGTTGATATTAGTCTCCTTTAACAAATGAAAAAATGGAGGGTCAAGAAGGATATGACTTAGTTATAGTCTTATACCTATTAAGCTATGAAACTGGAATTTGAACTCAGATCTCTTCTGAATCTAGGTCCCTCTTTCTTTTCATGACACCCATGTTGCCCCTTAGTGTGTGAAGAAAGGAAGGAAGGGAAGAAAGAAGGGAGAAAGGAAAGAAGATAGGAAGGAACGAAACAAGCATCTATTAATGCTTACTATGTGACCGGTGGCTATGCTAAGCACTTTACAAATATTATTTTATCCTCACAACAAGCCTATGAGCTAGTTGCTATTATTATACTCATTCTACAGTTGAGGAAACAGAAGCAGACAGAAGTGAAGTGCCTTGCCCAGGGTCACAAAGCTAGTAAGTATCTGATGCCGAGGCAGGTGTTCCTGACTCCAGGTATAGTGTTCTGTACTATAAAATGCAGTCTAGCTACCTTTAAAGACTTATTTTTTTTATTTCAATTTTAAAAGAAAACAATATACATGTAACTCAAATTTCTAGCCAAGTCTGAGGCTATTTACATACCTTATGACCATAACAATATAAATGAGAACAACCCTCTCAAAATAATAAAAAATTAATATTGCCAGATTTAAAAATCTGAGGCTGATTTAAAAGAAGGCATATGACACTTCCCTCACCTCCTTTTTGGAGAGGTGAGGGATGCAGGAAATCATGGATATGGAACACTGCATTGAATGTCAAATTTTTAGATTTATTGATTGGTTTTATTGAATATTTTCTCTTCTTTCTCTTTTCTTTTTCTTCTTGAAAATCTATATTATAAGAGATGACTTTATTAAAAGGAAGAAGAGAAGGAATGGAAAAGGATACAGAAGGAAATCTAAACTGTAAAAACAAAACATTAGAAAAATCTATTAAAATATTGCTTAATACATTTTGTTTGGATACAAAAGATACTTCAGAATAAACACCTACACAAATCCCTATGAAAAAGTACATTCTCTAAAAATAATTATAACATGACAGTTGTATTTGACCAGATTTCTGTTTTCAATGTTGATTTTACTTTTATTTTTTGTAGTTATTGTGCACATTTTCCTTTTGATTCTGAAAAGCTACATATTTCAACAAAGATAGAAAAATGTGAAGGATAAAGGAACTCATCACATTGCATATTTAAAAATTATGATGATTGTAACACATTTTCCTCTTCATATGTAATATGTAAATAGATACAAAACTAAATGGATGAAGAATGTCGATTGTCAACACTACTGCCTACAGTTGGGCAGTCCATTTTATTCTGTAATCCATTTATTTTGGATAGACCCTACTGAAGGCAATGAGCTGGTTTCAAACTTGAAAAGGAAGAAGAGAGAAAGAGATATGTTACATTTGGGAAATGGTGCTGTGTTTTCAGTGACATCATCTATTTTTTTATACAAGATTCCATCTTTTAAACACCATATTATTTTTATGGTGATGTTATAGTGGCCATAAATGATAAAAGATGACAAATCATTGAATAATCAGATTTTGGAGTGAACCAAAGGGCAATAGAGAGATGTATGGTGGGTGTAAGTAGATTATTGTATATTGAGAAGTTACATAATGCATATCACCTAGGAAATATGCAGGCAGAAAAGAACATGATCTAGTCATATAGTGAAGCAGGTGTATTCTGATAAATGTTTAACAGCTGGCTCTCAAAAAAAAGGTACAAATGACACACTTTTAAGTTTAATTTACATTATTAATAACTTCTCTATCACTTTATGACATCTAGGCAATCAGAAAACAATAAATCATCCCCTGATATATGGTGTTCGCTGATTTCTGAAACATAAATGCTAACACTGGAAATCTGACAACTGGCTCTTTTGATCTGGCTTGAGCTAGCTCCAGCATTGCCCCTCGAGTGAAGGACGACTGCAGACAGCCTGAGTGCTGCTTTGGTAACCACAGAATATTAAAAGAACTAGAGAAAGGTCTTTAATCCTTAGGTAGACCCTCTATGGGAGAATTTATGAGAAAGGAAAAAAATCCCAAAGGATATGAAAATAGAAGACTAGGGATCAGTATTTTGTTAAGATTATAGCACCCATAACTTTTTTTTAAACCCTTATTTTCTGTCCTAGTAACAAAAAGGGCAAGGGCTAGGTAATTGGGTTTAATTGATTTGCCCAGGATCACATAGCTAGGAAATATCTGAGGTGACATTTGAACCCAGATCCTCTTGACTCCAGGCCTGATACTCTATTCACTGTGCCACCTACCTGTTCCTATATATGTAACTAGTAAAGTATAGGAGTTACTATACTTTTACATAAAGAACATTAACTTGTATAAGAAATCTAGTTTCTAAATTGGCTGATGTATTTAAACTAATAGCTGAAATATTGGATTAACGATGTTGAAAATTTATATTTTGTTGTAGACTTTGTGAAACTATTTTAATATTTTGATACTTTTCCTGCAAATGTCAATATACTGATTCTTTCAGAGAACAATTTTCTCATATTAGTTTTTGGAAGATCCTATAGTATCCTTGAAGATGGAGCTTGAGGACTTTCTAAAACCCAACATAAGAATATAATAATGGGAGAGGAGAACTAGGCATAGTATTGGAAGAAAAAGAAGAAGAGGAACAAGAAAAACAAGAAGAAAGGGAGATACAGAAACATTTAAAATTGCACAGCCAGACATGTTAAGGGAGGTAAAAAAAAAAAAACCAAGCAGGACAACTTTGAAAGTAACATGTTGAATTTATTATACACTTTAGAAATACAAGCTGTACATAATAGATATTTGGAAAAAATTTTGGTGCTCCTTAAATTCAGAATAAATTTTTAAAAGAAGAAAGCAATGTCTTCTCTTGAAAATACAATGATGATGCTTCTGAACCAACAAGAGAAAGTAAAATTTTAGCTATTCTTTTAGCAGTTGTGATGGGTTTATTGTTCAGTCCATATTATATAGGTCATGCTTTCTTGTTGACCAATGCCAAGGTTGTGTTAGGGATGCAGTCCCTGTGTACAACATGGTTTATCCTTGAGAAATTACCAGATTCATATGAAATTTATACCTATGACCTTGATCTCTTAGCACCATGTTCAAACCCAATGAAGCAACTGGTCTAGACAAAGTTAACATAATTCTATATCCAGCCTAAGGGAAATTTTTTTTTTGCTAATTTTACACTTGGATAGTTCTCCCTTTTTATGCATTAGTACTTATTTCAGCAGTAAGAAGTCCTATAAATCACAGCTGTGTAGATTTCCAGCTGTGTTAGAATTTTACCAAAATGATAGAATCTTGCTAATTAGTACTTTAAGTGAATCTTCAACCTCTCTGTAAATAAGGTAGGTGGTAATGTGCTATTTTGCAGATGTATAAATTAAGCCACCAGGAGGTTAAGTAGTTTGCTCAAGGTCACAGTGTGTGGCAGGGCGGAAATTTAATCTTGGAACACTGATGCCATATCTTTCTGCTCCATATAATAAGCTCTGTCTCTGTATTTCTCATGTTAAATATCAGATTAATATATAATAATATATTAGATATGCTTATAATGGACCAACAATAGCAAGATCCACATAAAGGAAATAATATTGAGGTTAATGAGAACCATTGAGTGATTATAGTCTAATTATCACAAAGGAAATATGACTTCAGGGAGATGGATGAGTTTGAATTCCTAGAGTATTTACATTTCTAAATACCCAGCTATTAGTGTTGCATGGTTCCAAAGAAGGGGAGACAGAGAAGTAGAGGAGGAGAAAAGAAGAGGAAAATATAAGGTAAGTAATATGATTGAAGTTTTCCCATGAAGGTTGATTCTCTCTTCTGGCCTACACTGGGCTGGATTGACTTGACATGTGAATGGACTCTTTGAATTGCACAGTCATCATTAGTTCCACGTACACAATGTGGACACAACAGTTCTGCACACTTCAGTTTCCTCTTCTACAAAATGGAGAGGTAGGTTACTAGATTGACTCAGGACCTAGGTATTTGTTTTGTGAGTTTGTTGGTAGATGAATTTTTGTGTCTATTATATGAGTAGACAGGTGGCCACATGATCATATACATATCATTTAAGATAATATTTATTCAAAGCAATATCTTTTTATAGTTTTATGATATACATTTTAAAGAAGTAACCAAAACTTCTTTTTCTTGGAGTTCCTTTAGTTTGCTTAGGTCTAGGGTCTTAATGTTTTCTACTACCACCATCAAAATAAATTTAAGCATTCACCTGGATATGCTCCTTCATCAAAACAATGGATAATGAAAAATGATACAATTCAGGACCTGACTTATATCCCTCTTTAAATCTTGAAAGGATCATGCTATCCGTTTTCAAGTTCTTCCGCGTTATATAGTAAAGACTCAAAATGACTTTGCTTCTTTCATTTTTCTCAAATCTTTTTGAATGAATAGAGAAACAAATATATAAGTATGTCCTGAGGCAGTTATTGTTGGAGGGGATACTGTGAGATAGACCACACACGTTCACATCAAGATCTTTCAATGCCATGTGACAGAAAAAACAAACATGGTAGTGATTCTCTCTGAAAACTACAGGTAGAAAATCATAGTGTATAAAAATAAAAAATTAAAATAAAAAAACCAGAACAAAACAAATCCCACCAATGAAAGGTAACACATTTAATATTCACTTTTCCCAGCACATTTCTCCAAAGAGGAGCTAATTTTATCCTGTTGGAAACTTCTTAGTATAATCTTTGATTCAAAGGACCAATTACATGGGATTATCCTCATTGGTGAAAATGAATTCTTGTTTCTCCACATTTGCATGAGAGTAGGACTTGGTGATAGGTAGAGGGAGGAAAGATCATAATCCTTGGCAATGTTCTCTCCATCACCTTTAGGAATCTGGTATTTTTTTCTGGGGGTGAGACATAATGGAAAAGAGGTTCCTGTGGGGCAAACTCTAGAAAGGAGGGACAGAAATTGCTTAGAAGAGAGAACCCCAAAAAGATATCTCATAAATTTTTATTCTATCAGGAATGCAGAAAATAGAGGAGTAGATAAGTATAGGGACTATGAAACAGATAATAAAAGTCTAAAGTGGACAGAAAAGGAAATTAGAGAGTAAAGAGAGTCAGGGAAAGAAATCCTCTCTGGAAAGATGATGGGAAAATGAAATTAAAAAAACAAAAGGAACAGGACAAATTGAAGGGAAGAAAAAGAAGGAAAATTCTATTTGCTTAAATAAGAGAAGAAAAAGAGGGAGAAAATTAAATAACCAGGAGTTAGGGAAAAGAGAGCTGATGGGAACAGGACCACTTGAAAAACTATAAATTAATTGAAGAGGCGTATTATGTTTATAGTATACAGTTTACATTATATATGTGCTGTGTTTGTGGTAGAAGGGAAAAATTTATAACTTAAAAAAACCTTAATATTAGAGGCAAATGGAGGAAAATATAAACCTAACTCTCATAACTTTAAATGTGAATAAATTAAACAACCAATAAAATGAAAAAGACTGATAAGTTAGATAAGAAAATGAAACCCCACAATCTGTAGTTTACAAGAAACACATGAAAAACAAAGATATTCACAGAATAAAACTGAGAGGCTGGGGAAAAAACTATCCAAATGATTAGGGCTGAAACACTGCTACCAAAAGAAAGGGACAAGGGTAGGCATAGTTTTATTGCCTCTCTTCCTTTAGCAAGCTCTGCCTATGAAGAAGGGACATTTCATTACATGCTTCCCTTTCTACCATGTCAATCCCTTTTTGCTTATTTTTCTTTTCATTCTTTTGAGTTACTGAAAAAAGAAATTTTGTCTAAAATGGGAGAGAGAATGATAGAAGTATGCTATGGAAACTCTTTTATAAAGGTTTGTAATTTCGCCTTCTCTCAACTTACTGGAAATGGGGATGTTATGGAGAATTAACTCTCTGAAAACTTTCTAGGCTCTTGGTAGAATAAATCATAAAAATTTTTGATGAAAAATGACAACATATCATTACTTAGAACATGTTTGGCCTTAACTATTGTGGAAAGTTAATATTAATTTGTACCCTTTTATGACACTCCAAAAAGCCTTTTGATGTTAAAGCTCAAATAGTTAGATTTTAGGGCTTAAAGCTCAAGCTGTCTCTCCCCAAGATGCTGGGTCCTCCCTTCTTTTGTTTAGATGTAAAAATTGGCAGGGTAGAGACTTGTTCCTTGTTTATTTGTAAATAAGAACTTCTTTCTTGGGGAGTGAAATAATCAATCAGTTAGGCAGATGCCATGTTGGAAGCTCTGTGATGTGAAAGAGTGACTTGGCATCCAGAAGAACTGCCACATTTTAGAAGCAAGTCTTGAGATCATTTCCTGTGTGGCAGTTCTCTAAAGAGGAGCCACTTAGGATGTATTGAGGAGGGAATGGATGATTACATCATGAGGAGTATATATTGACTTTTAGGAACTATGGCCTTTTTTTTTTTTTTTTTAACCTTTTTCTTCCCCAAGCCTAGTGACTCAGCTGCTTTTACTCACACCTTTCCTGGACAGCAGACCCCACTCTGAGGTATTTTAGTGTCTGTCTGGACTGTATGGAATCTGCTGGCTAGTTTAGAAATCTTGAGTGGTCTTTAATAAAATAATGTAAAATTAAAAATACAGCCTCCAGAGAATTTCTTCATCACACTATAGATAGTATGTTTATATTTTTAAAATTTGTGATTTGAGGAGTACCAAGAAAGCCTCCTCCTCCAAAACATCTCTCATACAAATCTCCCCAATAACTGACCCTATACCATTAGATATCCACTCCTCTGACTTAAGGCACTGCAGTCTTCCGAGTTCTTTTAAAATGAAACTCCTGAGAAGGATAATATTATCATTTTCTTTATAATCTTAGATTTTAGTACAATGCCTGGCACATAGAAGATACTTACTGTTTGTTGCTTGATCTTTGACTTCAATCTAATAGATGAGAATATTGAAACTTTGAGAAGTTAAGTGACTTTTCCATAATGATATAGCTATTAGGTAGGAGCCAATGTGCCACAATGGAAAGAACATTGGCTCTGAAGTCATAGGATCTGGGTTCAAACCCAGACTTTGGTAGGTACTGTCTATGCAACTTTTGGTAAGTTTAACTTCCATGTTTCTATTTTGTTATTGTTGAAATGAAAGAGTTGAGTTGGTGGCCTCTGAGGTGTGTGTATAAATTATTAATATTTTATAATAATTAGCAATAAAGTAATTGATAATAATATAAAAGTCAGCTGTTAACACATATCACATATACATTGTTTACCATGACTCTTGACTCCTGGAAGGCCAGATAGATTACAATTCATCTCTCCTCCAAGGTTTTCTGGTATTCTTAAGGGGGTTTGTATGTGTCTATTGTCTTTCTTTTTATTAAAAAAAAACCCTAAACCATACCTTCTGTCTTCAAAATGATACTAAATATTGGTTACAAGGTGAAAGAATGGTAAGGGCTAGGCAAGTGGGACTAAGTCACTTGCCCAGTCACACAAGCTAGGAAGTGTCTGAAGCCAGATTTGAAACTAGCGCCTCCTCTCTCCAGAACTGGCTCTCAATCCACTGAGCACTTAGTTTCCCTGTGTGTGTCTATCCTCATTGGCTCATATCCCATTGATGGAGTACCCTCAATTGCTTCTAGCAACAACTCTTTAAGACAGAAGGGCACAGACTAGGTTATATAATATAATATAATATAAATATAATAATAATATATAATATATACAACAATTATATAATATAATATAAAATAAGGTTAAATGACTTGCCCATTGACACACATCTAGGAAAATCTGAGGTGAGATTTAAACCCAGGTCCTCTTCACTCCATGCCTGATGCTTTATCCCCTGTGCTATCTTAGTTGCCCCCATCTACATGTAACCACTAACATTATTATAAGGCATATTTATTCAAAATGTATAACTGCAAATATATAAAATTACTCCTTGAACTTGGGGGAGTTATAATTTCCCCTCCCTGAACCTCTTTTTTGTTCTACCTCTTCACCCCTTCCCCTTCTTCTCTGGGGCAGAGGAAGAACTAGGCTCATAGTTAATTAACTTGGTTCTCGTAGGACACAGACCCAGTTCCAAGCCCCTGTTTCCACTCTTTGCCCTTCCTCCCCAACCCCAGGTTGAGTCCTAGGCACCCTGGCTTCTTAGTGCTTCTTTGCCAGATTGCCAGGCTGGCTGTAACATCTTACCTGCAGTCCTGGCTATGAGGAAGACATAGTTTGAACTCCTGTTTTTGTGAGGATCACTGACATGTATCTCAAGCTGAGGAGGACAAATGACACAAAACAGAAAGAAATATCTTTAGGTCCATTTTTTTTTCCCTTTAAACTCATACCTTCCACCTTATAATCAATACTGTGTACTGGTTCCAAGGCAGAAGAGCCGTAAGGGCTAGGCAATGTGGGCTAAGTGACTTGACCAGGGTCCCCCAGCTAGGAAGTGTCTGAGGTCAGATTTGAACCCAGGACCTCCTCACTCTAGGCTTAGTTCTCAATCCATTAAGCCATCCAGCTGCCCCCATTTAGGTCCATTTTTAAGAGCTAGAGTTAAAGAGAGGAGAAGGAAGTCCTTCCCTTTTCATTGGCTTAGTTCATGGCATCCATACTGTGGGTAACTTGTGATTTTTCTCTCTCTGGGAATAGCAGGAAGAAGTGAGAAGGGAGGAGAAATTGAAACTGTTCCAGTCTGGCAAGTTTTAAAGATATGGCCTTTCTGATTATATAGCCTGTCAATGGAGGTTATCTCCACTATGTGGTAAGGGACTTAGGGAGCCTCCATGTTAGGTAATTTGGGCATGTCCAGGCAAGACACCATTTGTAAAAATATGTTATACATGTAACATAATTATATGTGGTATAACCACATATAATTATGTACATTATAATTGATTATGATAGCATATTCTATATGACATTACTATACATTGTCTTAATAAATGGCATATTTATAATAATTGATTTATTATGCTGGTATAATGAATCATTTATTTCTATTTATATGTCATATGTTATTTATATTTGTTTCCATTTCCAGGTAGTAATCTATCCCTGCCACCATCACTCATTAACCTCTATTTTGAGGTCTATATAATCTACATCTATCAACCAACCAAATTCTGGGAGCCATTATACATAGAACTTTTGGGTACTCCCTTCAATGAGATCGGTTTCTGGCTCACAATCTTTCTTTCTTACCCACTTCCTGCCCTAGGGGACTTCAACAGACTCCTTGACTCTCCCCTCAAACACCCTAACCTACCACTTCTTCAGCCTATTCATTTCTCATGACTGACTCTTCCACCTCACCTTAGCTACAAACAAAGATGATCATATCCTTAATCTTGCCTTCACCCACAAATTCACCATCTCCATATTCAAGAACTCTGAAATTCTCTGATCACCTCTACTTGGCTTTCTACCTCTCTGTCTTCCAGTGCTAAACCCTGTACTTCATCCACACTATGACCCTCATTCCAAGATTCCTCCTTTCACTCCTAGGACATTAGCCATATTCTCCTCCTTTCACCATCTTCACCTCTTGGTGAACCAGTTCAACTTGGCACTGTCCTGTTCTTTTAAAATTCTTTACCCCTTATTATGTTGCTGATTGTGCCTTGGTTCACTCCCAATATCCATTGCCTTTGTTCCGAACACATGTGCTGCTGAAGGAATGGGGAGAAAATCATGCAACCATTCAGGCTAGATCTACTACAAATTTATATTTCATAATCTCAAGTGGGCTTTCACTGTCTACACAACCTTTTACACCTCTCTAATTAATTATTTTACAATGTCTCTTACAAACCTTTGCATCTGATCTCAAACCTTTCACAGCTACTCTTCCATTTATGCTCACAGCTGTGAACCTTGATTCATGTTTTACTGAAAAAATTGAAGCCATTCAGTGAAAACTCCTTCTTTTCCTCCTCATTTTATACCTATCACTGAACTACCTTCTGCCTCTGTTACCTTCTTCATCTCTGTCTTATATGAGGAGGCAGCCCTTCTCTTTGTCAAGGCAAGTTATTGTGCCTGCACAAGTCATCCCACTCCATTTCTTCTCTATCAGACTCTCTCCTTTGTCATACATATACACATTTATTTTCAATCTCTCCCTGAGTATAGGCTGTATAAGGACAGTTAGGTGGCTCTGTGGATTGAGAGCCAGGTTTAGAGATGGGAGGTCCTTGGTTCAAATCTAGCCTCAGACACTTCCTAGTTGTGTGACTCTGGGCAAGTCATGACTCCCATTGCTTAGTCCTTAAAGCTCTTCTGCCTTGGAACCAATATACACAGTATTGATTCTGACAGAAGTTAAAGGTTAAAAAAATACAATTCTCACTTGATCATTCTTTTCTTAACTCTATAATTTGGTTTCCAATCTCATAATTCAGATCGCCCACTCCAAAGTTACCAATGATCTCTTACTTACCAAATCCAATGACCTTTTTTTTTCATCCTTCTTGACCTCCCTACAGCCTTTTATACTATCTATCATCTCTTTTTTCTTGATATTTCTCTTTCCTCCTACCAAGGCAGCTGATGGCATAGTGTACAGAGTGTTGGGTCTGGAGTCAGGAAGACCCGAGTTCAAATGTGGCTTCAGACATTTACTAGCTGTATAATCATAGGCAAGTCATTGAATTTCTTTTTTCCTTAGTTTTTCCAACTGTAAAATGAGGATAATAATAGTACTTATGATGTAGAGTTTTTGTGAGGATAGCCAGTGTATTCTCACTGATTGTCTTCCATGCTAGCATGCTCTGCTTCCTGCCTTCCCTTTCTTTAAATCCCAGCTGAAAATCTCATTCTACAATAAACTTTTCTCAATCTCTCTTAATTCTAATACCTTCCTTCTGTTGATTATTTCCTATTTTTCTACTCACTTGTTCAGTACATAGATAATTGCATGCTGTTTCCCTCATCAGACTGTGAGTTTCTTAAGAGTTTCTTTTGCTTTTCCTTTATATCCACATTGCTTAACATAGTATCTGGCTCAAAGCAGGTGCTTAATAAATGCTTATTATCTTAGAATCAGTGTAAATATCAGTTCCAAGGCTGAAGAGTGGTAAGAGTTAGACAACTGTGTTTAAGTGACTTGTTCAGTATCTGAAGTCATATTTGAACCCAGGTCCTCCTGACTAGTCCTGGGTCTATCCACTGAGTCATCTAGATGCTCATTGGATAGTCACTGTTGAATAATACAGATGACATTTATTCGATTGTCATTATTCTTACTCTATTCAAGTCTTTACTGTTCTGGAAAAACTGTTTGAGTCAGATGGTCTGTTTAACCTTCATTAGTCTTATTCCCTTCACCCCCCTCTCCCCTTTTCTTGGCTTCCTTCTCCTTCCCTTTCATTTATCATTATCATCATTTACTCTTCCCTGCATTTCTTTGCAAAGAGACTTAAAATCAATAGTGAGTTTTCCATCAGTCTTCTACGAGCTTGACTCCCTTTACGTTTCTCAGGTGATGGGCTGATTTACTGATTTCTTTTCCAAAACATCACCTTTTGGGCCATTCTAGCAGGAGAGGTTAATATGCAGAGGAGTTCATCATAATCAGTGTCATTTTCCATCTTCTCCTGCAGGCTGATTGTGACAAATTCATCATCTGAGAGAATAGTTTTATTGAATGGATGTTTGAGTGCTAGTTTTTGCTCTCCTCTGATACATTTCTATGGATAATTTCTGTTGTGGGCTCACAGGTACCTAAATTCTTTTTCTACTGAAAGTAGAACTGTAAAGCTTTGGAGTGGATCCCCAAGGGTTATAGTTATGCCAGGAGAAGTCAGCACCATCCATCTCTATCACCATCTTGCTTCAGGGCATGCCCTAAAACTGGAGTACTATGAAAGGTCACTATATAATTTGGAAAATCTGTTATTCATTCTACTCTTCATTCCACCTCCACTTTGTGTTGACCTTTGGAAAACTTTGTGCATTTTATGCAAGTCTAACCTCCATCCTCTGAGTAAGAGAGGAGTGCTCATTGACTGAAACAGGAGTTATAAGATATTAGCCTGTATGTCAGATATGCCACAGAGAGTTATTTTCATGCCAGTCAGTAGTCTCTATGGTGTAGAGTTATTCATTTAGAACTTTTCAAGTGTCCATTGCTGTGACTACTTTGTTGGACCTGAGAGTTTATGACAGTGGATATGATTAATTACATAAATGTAGTCAGGTGTGTCCTACTTGATGCCATTTTCTTCTGCTTCATATCTTCATTTTCATTGACCCTTTCTCTATTATTGGGTTGAAATCTTTGCAAACAATGTAGTAGTTTAACATTTTTTTTTTTGCAAATTTAAGATCTCCATAGAATCTTGGTTTTTTTAATTTAATTTTTAATTTAATTTTGAATATTTTCCCATGGTTACATATTTAATGTTCTTTCCCTCTCCCTCAACCCCCTCAACCCCCTGTAGCCGACTCACAATTCCACTGGGTTTTACATGTATCATTGATTAAGACCTAATTCCATATTATTGATAGTTGGAAGAGTTATCGTTTAGCATCTAAAGAATCTTGTTTTTTTTTAAATTGTTTTGAAATTTACTTGTTTTTGAAAATCATAATCACCTTACCCACTAAAAGTATTACTATTTAACCTTTCCATAAATCATTTTTTTCTTGTTCATGAAAAAAAATCCCCAAATACTACCTTGTTATAAAAATCTCCTTAAAACTTTGCCCTCATAGTTTATTGTTGCTTGCCTTTATCATATTGGATGAAGGAATGTGGATACTAGTGTCTCATCTAAAGGCAGGATTCTGGCATTATAGCTTGCCTTGCAGAATATTTTCTTTTCTTTGAATACTGAAATAATCTGGGCATATTCCAAATGATAGATGTTGATCCAATCAATTCAGCAATCATAGAATCTCAGCATTGGAAATGACTTCTTAAAAGGTCATCTTGTCCAATTCATACCTAAACAAAAATCCAAGTTTAACTCTCCTTTGTCTACCTTTTGATTGAATCAACACAAGTTTGAACTAATTCAGTGATGGCAAACCTATGAAACATGTGTCAGCACTGACATGCGTAGCCGTTTTCAATGACAAGCAGTCTCATGTGGCTGCATACTCAGAAATTTGGGGCCACATGTTGAGGATGAAACATTTGCTGTAGTGTAGTATAGACACTCTTTGCACTATAGATGACAATTCTACCTATATTAATTTACCTATTTTGGTTTATTAAATACAGTTATATATTACAATTATACATTTTTGTTATTTAAACTATAAATATCATGAAATTATGAGTTCTTTCTCAAAGTGACATACTACCCAAGTTATGCTCATTTTTTTGGCGAATTTTGACACACCAAGCTCAAAGGTTGCCCATCACTGAACTAGGTGGAAGAGCTGGCAAACCACTTAGTGAATTCACACCCTACCTAGTCCTAGGTGAGAAGCTAGCAAGATACTTGGAAAGCTCCACCTTTTTTTCTAGCTCAAACAGTCAGAAACTTGTGAATTCTTTTAAGAGTTCACACCCTCAGAAACTGTGAACCCTTTCAATGAGTAGTCACCCCTCTAGATGGTGCAAACTGGTTCCCACAAACACTGTCCTCTGGGCAGTGCTAGACTATTTGGAAGCTGTGATTGGAAGACACTATAAAAGGCCCTGAATTTCTGAAGCTAGGGAAGTATACTACAAGAAGAGAATCAACTCCAAAAAGGAAGTTGGCTTCAAGAAGAAGGTTGGCTCAAAGAAGAAAGTCAGCTTTAGGAGTCTCCTTGAGCTCAAGTCATTGTTTTGACCTGCCTCTTGGAGGGAACTTGGGTGAGTGGATAACTGGCTTTCCCTTCCTGTCTTCTGGAGAGAATTTAATTGCAGTTTAAGGTTTAACAAGTCCTGGCTGAGCCAAGCACTGGAACAATATTTAGTTAGATAGGTTAATGTCTTCTCTACCCTTTTGTATTCTTCAGCTTTTATTCATTCCACCTCTTTTATAAATAAAAGATTTATAATTTTCATATATTTAGCCAAACCATTAATTTTAACACTTACATCTTATTAGGTTAATTGGGGGTAAAGATTATAGCAATTAATTTACAAGACAGTCTGCAATGTCTGTTTTTAAAATTTTTTTGTGAGTTTTTCAATTAATTAATTTTTAGCCTTTTAATATAGTTTTATTTTTAAAATATTTTTCCATAATTCCATGATTCATATTCTCTCCTTCCTCTCTTCCCTTCCCCTTCCTGGAGTTGAAAAGCAATTCCACTGGGTTATATACTCAAAACCTATTTCCATATTATTCATTTTTTTAAAGAGTAATCTTTTAAAACCCCAAACTCTAAATCCTATACCCATATAAACAAGTGATAAACCATATGTTTTTCTTCTGCATTTCTACTCCCACAGTTCTTTCTCTGAATGTGGATAGCATTCTTTCCCATAAGTTCCTCTGGATTGTCCTGGATCTATTAGTAGAGAAGTCCATTACATTTGATTGCTACTAGTAGAGAAGTCCCATTACATTTGATCATTCCACAGTGTTTTAGTTATTGTCTATGATGTTCTCCTGGTTCTGCTCATTTTCCTGCCTATCAGTTCATGTAGGTCATTCCAGTTCTTGTAAAATTCAGCAATTAACCATTCCCTATAGCATAATAGTATTCCATCACCATCATAATATCACAATTTGTTTAGCCATTCCCCAATTGAGGCACATCCCCTCCTTTTCCAATTTTTTGCCACCACAAAAATTATGGCTATAAATATTTTTGTACAAATAGGTTCTTTCCCATTTTTTTTTATCTCTTTGGGATACAAACCTAGTAGAGGTATGCAATGTATATTTTTTAACGTGAGTCTTGATAAATATTACATATGCTTTATACTATTTCACTTATCATACAGTCTGTGATGTGTTGATGCTGAGCACTGGACAGAAAGGCCATACCATTTCAGTAGTGATTTCTTTTCTCAGAATTAAGAGGCTCTGAGTGAAAATCCCACCTCTGTCATTGACTATCTATATGACCTCTCTGAGCTTTGTATTACAAGAGTAAATATGCTACTTTATATCTCTTCTATGAATTTGTCTCATTTTATTCTACTATAACCCGACACAAAATCTATTTATATGTGACTTTTGCTCTTTGCTGATGTGAGAAGCAGAGTTGGTAAGAGCTTGAGAGAGGAGAGATTCTGGGCTTTTTGCTTCCAGCCTTTAGAGAGAAGACATACAGTTCTAAACTGGGAGAGTGAGACTCTGGGAGGAAGCTGACATATAGAGAAGTTGGCACATTGATCACATCCCTTATTCCCAGTTTACTACACTAGAAACCTCACCTTTGGGTGAGATCTGATACTTTTGAGTTGAGTCAAGTAATTTTCTCTAATGTCTGTTTTATATTCTCATATGTATGCTTTCTCTGTTTTGATATTGATTTGGATATTAGTTTTACTAGATTTTTACTCCACGTGTTCATTGTGGAACTGCTATCTGGTGGGAAGGGGATCAGCATTGGATATATAGGTTGTGACACTGCTTCCCCATTAAAAGAGTACATTTTGAATCTAAAAATTATGTCCATTAGGCTAATAATATTTAGGAGGGCAGATTGATAAGATTTAGCTCAGTATCCTTTCTCTAGGAGGAGGAGAACAGAGCCTTTGGCTAACTTCCCACTTTCCTTCCTAGCATGAATCAAAATCTTCCTTTGTGAAATGTAGGAGGAGGAAACTAAAGATATCTATTCTTTCCTCTCTGTGAGTCACATCTAGATAGATTCATGTGGGCACATATATAATTTACCTGGGTAGATAATAATATAAATCCTTCCTCTTCATATTAGACTTTGGGGATATTCTAATGCCAGAGTAAATCCAAACTTACAAGTTTCATTAGTTTCTCTATGAATTCTTTCCATAGAAGGAGTGAAGAATCAGAACCTTTGATATTAGGCATGCATTGACACAACTTAAAATGTGAGCAAAGTAAGTGCAATTTAGAGAGATGTTAATTTGAATAATTTAGGGAGATTGAGTAGATAAATTGTGTATGTGAAGAAAATTAAATTGATTCTTTCAATTTCAAAATTGTTCAGTTTTACAATGTTGATGCTATAGTGTAAATTGTTCTGGTTCTACTCACTTTACTCTGCATCAATTCATACAAGTTTTATGAGGTTTCTCTGAAACAGTCTCATAATTTTAAAAAGTACAATAATATTCCATCATATTTCTATATTGTAATTTTTCTCAATTGTTGGGAACACCAAGCTTCTATTCATTCCTCCCTCCTTCCCTTCCCTTCCCTTCCCTTCCTTTCCTTTCCTTTCCTTTCCTTTCCTTTCCTTTCCTTTCCTTTCCCT
>NC_058132.1:218279090-218414260 GCF_016433145.1 Gracilinanus agilis
TTTCTTTCTTTCTTTCTTTCTTTCTTTCTTTCTTTCTTTCTCTATCCATTCTTATAAATATATTAATGCATGCAGTTCCTTTCCTTCTGTCTTTGGCCTCTTTAGGGAATATACTCAGTAATGGTCATATCCACTTTCTTTTTCTAAAGCTTAACAATATTTTAGCTCTGTTTCTTAGTTGAATATATAATAGTACTCACTAAAGCAGCCTAGTAAGTGGAAAGGGTTATAGCAGCCAAAGGAAACAATAGTTTAAAATATTAATCCATCTGTAAAATCTTATGGAAGATGGTAGAAAATTATAAACAATATTCATTCCACCCTCAACCAAAATTGCAAGAAGTGAAAGAAAAAAATCAAGTTTATACCAAGTTTGAGGGTGGGAAATCTAATTAAGCAAAATCATCTTCAGGGCCTTGAAATCTAAAAGAGAAGAAGTGATAAGAAACAGACAAAAAAGGGAAAGAAATGTCAATATTTTTATAACACACTCGACCAATGACACTGGAGACACCACATTTGAACGCTAACATCCTAATCCTTAATGTATTACTTGAAGAAGTAGAAGTGGCCCTGTGGAAACAGAGACAATAAGAACAGCTGGATTAGATCAGAGATAAGCAGAGGAAGTCCTTGCTACAGGCAATAATTTTGAGAATGTTGAGAGAACAATTATCAAGGTATTTGAAAGATAGGTAGTGCCATAGCTGTGGGGGAAAAATTGCAGACTTTATTATTGCAAAACAAACAAGGAGACTGAAAATGTTAATAGCTAGCAGCTTATGTGCTTCTTTTTCTATTTCTATCAGTCAATCAAAACACATTTGCTAGGAACCTACACAATTTTTATGAAAATAATCTACATGTTCATTAAGGATATTCTCAGTGAAGTAATGAGAGAAAGGAACCTGCAGGCTTTCCATAAATAATATTCAATATCATACTATGCTTTCGTTCAAACAAACTGGCTAAAAGTAATTGAGAATGCAAGATCTCACTGTGCTTATTGTTTGTTGACTATGAAAGATTCATTTGATTTAGTAGATCTAAATGCTACTTTAAAGCAGGGGGTCATAGTCTTTTTTTAGTGTGTGTCATGGACTCTTTTGACAGTCTTGGTGAGGTTATTGTTTCCCTTCTTAGAATAATGTTTTCAAATTCATGAAATGAAATACATAAGATTATGAAGGAAATTAAATGAATTGAAATATAGTTACCAGAATATTGATCAAATTCACAAACCTCTTGAAATCTATCCAAGGACACTTTAGAGGTATGTGATGCATTTAGAACCCCTACTTCTCTTATAGCAAGGTGACTCTCATGCAGATGTCAAAAGTATAGAAGATTCTACCAATTGTAGAAAAAGAATAGAAGATCCCAACAGATATAACTTTGTTTTCTGTCCCTCTAATTAATGATTTAAAGCAAAGCATAAAATAGGGAGAGATACCCTTCCCAAAAATGTTTGCCCCTATTATGGAATATTCATAGCAGAGAGTCCAAATGAAAGAGGGATTCCCTATAGATGGTAAAGTTATCCAGATGCTGCTAAATATGGATGATATTATGTTGATTAAATTGAGCCACAGAATATTGTGGATCCTCCTAAGTGAAGTTCATAATCACTCAAAAGAGTTTTGTCTAATAATCTACACTGGAAAAACAAGTGAGCGTATTTCCAAAGGACTCATGATGAAACATGTTCTCTACTGCCAGACAGAAATGATGGACTAAGAATGCAAATTGAGGCACCTTTTCTTTTCCTTCCTTTTCCTTCCTTTCTTTTCCCATTCCTGTGAGAATTTTTTTGCTTGACTATACACATTTATAACAGGTATTATTTTTCTTGTCTTTTCAGTGGGTGGTTGAGGGAGAGAATTTGCAATTGAAAATAAAATAAAATAATTTTTAAAAAGGAAGAAAAAACAAATATATGAAGAATCCTTGTAGTCTTCATAATGATATGCAGTTGGATGTATACTTCATAGGTCAAAGCCATAAGTACACAAATTTAGTATGTAAGCTCCTTGAGGGCAAGAACTGTTTCATTTTTGACTTTGTAACCCTACTGCCTAGCACAGTATATGGCATCTGTTAGATGCTTTACAAATGCTTTTTGATTTATTAACTTCCTATCCAATTGTACTCACTTAACTTCTCTACTATATTCCCAAGAGCCTCATCATTGGGAAACGTTATTATCCTGGAAGATTAAATCAGCCTTAGTACTCATACCTCATAAGTACTCTCTGTTTATCTGATTGGAGAACAGAAGGATGAGCTCTAAAGCCTCCATTTAAGGAGGGGACTCAGGAAAACATTTTTTTATTTTCCACTTACTGTAGTTCTTTGACTTCTCTATCATACCTACATGTTTTTTGCCCTTACCTTCTCTCCTCCCCTACTCTGTTTATCAATGTATTTTTCCCTGTTAAATTGTAAGTTCCTTAAGGGCAGGGATCATCTTTCTCTTTTCATTTTTGAATCCCCAGTGCTTAACATAGTGCTTGGCACATAATAGATGCTTAAAAAATGCTTATCACCTAACAGTTAATGTATGTGTATGTGTATAACACAGTGAGCTGATCCCAGAATTGAAAAGGAGATTGGTCTGAATTACCTTTGAAAAATTGTATACCCAAAGAGATAATAAGGAAAAATACTGGTACAAAAATATTTATAGTTGCACTCTGTGGTGGCAAAAAATTGGAAAATGAGAGGGTTCCATTGATTGGGGAATGGCTGAACAAATTGTGGTATCTGTTGGTGATGGAATACTATTGTGCTGAAAGGAATGATGAACTTGGAGGAATTCCATGTGAACTGGAACAACCTCCAGGAATTGATGCAGAGTGAAAGGAGCAGAACCAAGAGAACCTTATACACAGAGACTGATACATTATGGCACAATTGAATTTAGTGGACTTTTCTACTAGCAACAATGCAATGACCCAGGACAATGCAGAGGAACTTATGAAAGAACACTATCCACATCCAGAGAAAGAACTATGGGAATAGAAACCCAAAAGAAAAACATATGATCAATCATGTGGCTCGATGGGGATATGATTAGGGTTTTGATGTTAAAAGATCACTCTATTGCCAATATGAATCACATGGAAATAGGTTTTGAACAATGACATATGTATAAACCAGTGGAATTGCTTGTCAGCTCCGGGAGAGGGGAGGAAGAAGGGTGGGAAAAATCAGAATCATATAACCATGGAAAAATATTCTAAATAAATAAAAGAAAAATTATATAACATGAGTGGCATAGGATGTTTTCATAGTTCCAGCCCTTTAAAAAATGCATGGTCCAATTGTATCATATTTATTAACACTTAATAATTCTGTTTTTTCATTGAGTGTCTTAAATTATAGGATATCAGAATCCTCCTTAGAGTGTCTTTCTTGATTCTATATTAACAAATCATATGCACTTATAATATGAGTTAATAGAAGTTCACTCTTTAAAGGACCATTCCTTTAAAAAAGAAAAAGAAAGGACAATGTCTTATGAGATCTTTTAGGGAAATCACATGCTCCTTTTAAACAGAGTATTAGAAACAAGAAATGCCTGATTTTCTTTCTTAGAATTAGTGTACGTGAAAAATCTGGTACAATCTTTTACACTGTTTGCATACTGAAACAAATAGCAGTGGAGGTAAAATTCTTTGGGAGATCCAGGTAGAAAGAAATAAGGTCATGAACTGAGAAGGGACATTGAAAATTACTATATATTTGTTTACTTCTAAAAATTAAATATGATATAAAAATTTAATTTATGTGACAACTCATATCTAATTAGGAAGCCTTTTTAAAAAAGTAATCCTTAACTTCCATCTTCTAATTTTTGCTAAGTAACAATTCCAAGGAAGAGGAGTGGTAAGGGTTAGGCAATTGGGATAAAGTGACATGCCCAGGGTCACACAGCTAGGAAATATCTGAGGTCATATTTGAACCCAGGACTGCTCATCTCCAGATCTTTGCTCTCTTATCTACTGAGTGATCTAGCCTGCTCCCTAGTATCAATTTTTTCCACATATAATTGTGGCACTGAAAAGACTACTTTTTGTTCAGATTAGGATTCATAATTGGATACACGACTGTAAGAAGTAAATTTAGTTCTTAATTTTCATAAAGTTTATTAGTTACTTGGATAGAGATAGAGAAAAAAAAACCCTCTTCTATCTAGCCATGTGGGTGGTCTCAACAAGACCACTGTGGCAGCTCTCTTCCATGCCAGAGAGTGAACACTTCCTCAATTGGTGCTTTTTAAACTCTCCTTTCACATCTGGTTAGAAGTTCAGAATTCTATCTGGGATCAAGCATGGAGACCACAGTCCTGTGACTCATGCTTGGTGACGTAGGTGACGCAAACTCATGCAGAAGCATGATGGCTGTGTTACTCAGAAGGGTGGCAGAGGGAAGAACTTTCCTCACATACAACCCAATGACTTGGTCCGTCCATATACACTATAAACAGGCACTGGAGGTAGAGAGTGAGTTGGAAAACTGAAAAGATTTTGAGATTAGAGTGGATTGATTACATTTTGAATATAACATTGTAATGATCCCCAAGTATTCTCTCGGGAAAAAATATTTTTAACACTACTTGCTTCTCATGATGCTTTATAGATACTGAGTCATAGAACACCATAATTTTAGAAGAAGCAAGACTCCTGGCATCCAAGACTACAACAGAACTTTGTAAACACAATAGAAATGACTAAAAGCAAGGTGTGGCAGGTTACCACTGGTGCCTTGTGTAGGGGAAGTAGTGCAAATGACATCAGGAACCTGTTTGAAACAGAAAGGATATTCCTCTAATAAGAGTGAGGGATAACAGATATCCTAAGTATTGCATTAGTATTGATTAACATGTGAAGACCTAATGAAAGAGCTGCCTTACATTGGTTAGATTCTTCATGAAAGATTTTTGCCAGGAAGTGAATAAGAAAGAGACAGAGTAAGAATGCTTGGGTGGTTTTGATATGTACCTATGGAGGAAGTGTCCACAATGATGCGATAATAAATCCCTCACAGTAGCAAACTAATGAGGAGCTGAGGTTATTGCTCAGCAAACTCAAGAAAAGGAACACAAAATGATTCCCTCCAATTATATAGCTACTTCTGAAGTGTCTCAGATGAGATATTGTATGTAGAAGTAATTGTTAATGCTAAAGCAAAAGTAAGGTAGTATTATTTCCCCCTAAAGTTATTTGAATATTTGGTTCAACTTAACCTTGCATGTGTAGGTAAAGTATTAAAGATAGTACTTATGATGTTCTACCAGGTTTATTAATAGATTCTTTGATGACAGAAACCCATGAAATAAAGACAAAAAATTTAAAATGGCTCTCAAGGATTGTGAAAAATCACAGTTTTTAAGGCACTCTATAAATATTTACTTAAGTTAATATTAACTTATGAGTACTTCTAGGTGCTCTAAATGTGAGATCTTTACACAGAGCTGACAGTAGTTGTTTTATTATGGAGCTTTATTTCTCTTCCTGTTAAGCGTGCTCTATCCATTCTTATTTGGAGGTGACTCCATTATACAATGTAACTAGCTCATGTGAAATATATAACAAGCTCACATGTAAATAGGATTTGGTTCATTCCTGACTACCTAAGATGGAGGCAGACCACCCAAGATGAAAGAACCCAGGAGACACCAGAAACCTGCTTTTGGGAGAAGACATTCTATTTTCCCCTACCACATGGGTGAGGGGAGGGCAGTCTTTTTTTTATTGGTGGTGTAACAGGACTTTAAAAACTATGGTGTTTTTTCTTTCCAGCTATGTTTGTGAATGAGTAAATCTTATTTAACCACAGCATGGATATTATGCCCTAAGCCAGGTCAGAGAAGGATCACCTTTTCCTCCCGTTAGGCCATGTGACCTCAAGAAACTGGCTTGGGATTTTTATCTGTTTAGTTTGTCCTTTTCAGTTCTAGGTGTAAACATGGGAGTCCCTGGAGCTTGAGTCATGAGTCATGGTGACATTGGAGCCAGGACTACTGCTGGCCCAGCAGGGAAACCCTGAGAAGCAGTACAGTGGGATGAAAGGTGGCAAGAGGGTGTTTTGGGCATGGAACTTGGTGAAATATTACATAGGAATTGAGGTAAATTGTGAACTTAATCTCTTTTCCCACCTCACAGAATGAATTAATAAAGAGGGAAATTATCTCCTAAGCAGCATTGGTGAAAGTTTTCAAGTTCGAGTACCCAAAATGCAACATCAAGCTGCCTGTGAGTGCCCCACATTACTCCAGAGAGTGGAGGGAGAAAGTGCTCACTTTGTGTGGCTGGATTGAGGGGTGGAGCACCCAAAAATGTCCTCAGGCACTGGGAAGAGGGGGAACAGAGCAGACCCCAAAGTCCTGGCTGGGCATGTGTACCACACCTTCATCAACCCTGTCCTAAGGTTTAGGGAGAAATTTTAGTATGTTTTTCTTATTGTACTTTTGAGGTGATTATTCTTTGTAAAAAACTAATCCTACCCTTAAGTGGTTAAGTGGAACTGCAGTGCTGAGGATCCCCAAAATTGGGGAAAGACAATTAACTGATGGGGGCTTGAGCCAATGGTAGAGATTGCCTCTTAACCCCCTTAAGGGTACCAGCTGCTTTGCTTGGTTTCAACTTCACAAATATCATGTCTCCTTCAGGAAAAATTCATCACTGGAAATCTCATCATCATAGAGATTGATTCAGCTTTGATACTCAACACCTCCTCAATATGTTCAGCTGCCTCTCTCCTCTGAATCAAGGACTGGAGGGCAAAGCAATAAACTCCTCTTAAAGCTTTTCTTTATAGAGGGCTCAATTTCCCAGCTAACTCGTTGTTTTCCAACAGCTGTTCTACTTTCTATTCTATATCATGCCCTTGCCATGTCCTCATGCTTTGGGGTGGAGATGGCAGTGGCATTCACTCTTTCAGCTTCCCTTTGTATACTGTCTTTTCCTATTAGACTTGCAAACTCCTTGAGGGCATGAACTGTTTTTCTTTTTCTTATATGTATCCTCAGTCTTAGCACAGTGTCTAGAACATAGTGGGCACTTAATAAATGTGTATTGACTGACAGAGAGTTCCCATGAGAGATGAAATGTAACTAGGGAATGCTGGTGAAATTTAAAACTACTTATGCTATAAAAATAATATGCATGAAATATTAAGTTTATTTTGCATTACTATCAATTTCACCATAATTTTCTTAAGTCTAGATAATCAAAAAGACAATCAATTAAATCCTGATTTGTAGCATTTGCTGATTTCCCAGGGGCAAATACTAGTCCTTAAAATGTAACACCTGAAAGTTAGCATAAACTGGTTTCATTACACCTTGACTCTAACACCTGTGACTCTCAGAAAGTAAGGGCAGTATCACTATTAATATTAATAATAGTAATATCACTATTACATGTGGAGGAAGTAGTATTCTGCCAGTAGGATGGATTTTCAGAGCAGATTCTGATTGGAGAAATCCACAATAATCTCATCCCCTGGACCAGGGGTCAGCAATGTATGGCTCTCGAGCCATATCTGGCTACTTTTTGAGAACCATAGAGAATTTAATTTGAATCTTTACCAGCACTCTTCAGTGTGGTAAATTATAAATCAGGGTGAACATGAAATCTTTCCTAGCTTGTTTCTTGCTATTAAATAAGATCAGTTTAATATCTGGCAGTGTCACCTGATGTTTAGACATTTATCTGGGACAGAGATACTATATTCATATTTTCTTTTTGTTTTTAAAATCTGAAAAAAGCTGCTATCACTGTACTTTTATTTCTTTGCAACATAAGGAAAAGTATATATTATTCTGAGATAGAAACCGACACACTTTAAAAACTTGTTGGGGAGGGCTAGAATTACAAATAGCATAAATATGGCAAGATCTTACGAGATCTAAAATAGTTCATTTTATAGGGAAATTGTGTTATAGGGAAGATGAAAGAATAATGATGAGGATAAGTTAATGGTTATACTGCTTCCTGATCATTTTTTTCTTTAGAAATAATCAATTTAGGAGAATATGGGGGTAGACAATACATTCTTAACCATTTTGTTCTTTTAAAGCTAGGGAGGAAGAAGAAAGTAATTATTTCCTGATCCCCTCCTTCATCTTTCATAAAATTGGATGCTGAATATCAAATGACCTTTTATACTAATTGCAGGAAGGAATGGGGGGGGGGAATGCTGATCATCTTATTATGAATTTCATCTGTGTTTAGGAAACACAACCAGAGTTGAATTATCTTCAGCAGGGAGGGTGAAAGTTAACAACTCGCTGCCTGGACAGAGAAAACCACAATTTCTCTTTCAAATTAATTTGTCTTCATTTTTTTTTTCCTGGTGGCTAGTCCATTCTACATCTGATTTATTTTAGCTCTGATTTGAATTGCCTTTCTTCAGCATATTATAGCTCACTCGAAATGAAAATCATTTGGTTCTTTCCATAGAATGTGCTCAAAAGTTACTTCAGATCTACTGTACCCTTAATGAGCTCACAAAGTGGTGGGCAGTTTTCTGGATCACAGCTCTTCCTCTGTGAACTCTCTGCTCTTAGTTATACAATTAATTGCCCTAGGCACCAGCTTTAGAAAGGAATGAAAGACAGGTCTTTGCTGGCCTTCCCTGATTTGACACCTGAAAGCCTAGGTGGTATTCTTATCAAGCTTTTGCACTCTCAGTACCAGGAAATCAATGAGAATTTGACAGAGAGGAAAATAAAGAGAAAACTTTTCTCCTTCACACAGGAAATTAAAATCAGCACAGCAAAGAGGATTTCTGTTGTGCAGATATCTCTATAGAAGTCTAGATGTCTGGGTTATAGTTCCAGCTCTGCTATTAGTCATGGAACTTCTATATCTTTGTCTATAAAATGAACTTGAGACTGCACCACCTAGGCAATGATCATAAAAGGCACTTAATTGAGAGGTAGGGTAGGGAAGATACTATCCCATGGAAGCAGAAGGAGATTCCAGGATACCAAAAGGGCATTAGCATTGGCAGGCATGGATTCAGAAACTCCTTCACTTGTTTTCCACTCTGCCCCACAAGAATCTGGACATTGGTAAACTTCCTTTTTAAACTAATTATTCTTGATAAATACATGCTAAGGTAAAGTATTCACATTTGGCTTCCAAGAAGCCTGAGTACTACATAGGAAAGTAGAGTCAACCTTTAAAACAAATTGATGCTTTGGGAGAGGGATTTACAATACTTGAAGCTACCCTCTCAAAAAAAAAAACACCTCACAAAGTATACTGGTTCTAAAAGGGATTATTTAGTCTAATTTTTTGATTTGATAAGAGAAATTAGAGGGCACAGAAAGACAAAAGTGACTTGATTCTCAAAGGAAGGCTAATTTAATTTATACTGAAATTGAGGCTGAGCTGAAATAGAGTCAAATGGAGACCAAACCTCAAAGCTTTATGGATTGATAGAACTAAAGGGACCCTAAGCCACCACCTCGACCAATCTACTTAACCAGTTTTACAATTTTGCAATCTACTCATCCACAATTAGTGACAGAACAGGCTTCAAAACCCCTGCTTTTGTGATTTC
The DNA here is from genome assembly GCF_016433145.1 of Gracilinanus agilis. Lineage (NCBI taxonomy): Eukaryota > Metazoa > Chordata > Mammalia > Didelphimorphia > Didelphidae > Gracilinanus > Gracilinanus agilis. The sequence continues at coordinate 218,288,667 of NC_058132.1, forward strand.
TAATCCAGAGTTCTTTCAAAGAAGTTTCTGAAATGTAGCTTCCTTTCAGCTCTTTGAGAGTAGTGGTCCTTGGTTTTTTGATTCAAGCAACTAAACAGGAAAATGGGCCTTATGGAACTTCAAGGTACATTCTGGTCTCCAAGCTTGCTCCTCAATACTTTCTATCATTAGAAAAATTTAAGTAATGTGGGAGTACCAAGTTTTGTGGGCCAAAAACATCTGAGGAATGGGAGAAAGAGGCTTTACCAGGAAGATATTATATTTCAGCAAGGGAATGGGAGAAAGGAATAATTCCTTTCCCTTCTCTGCTCCATCTGAGGAAGTCCCAACAGCCCTTCTGTTGGGATTTGATTACTGAGAAGCTATGGAGAACTTCTTGGCTTGGGAAAACATTTTCTTCTTCTATGGAATCTATCCCTTGCAAGAAATCCCTGAAGAGTATCTTCTCTCCTGTCAGAGTGAAACCTACCACAATTTTTCAGCTTGGTACTTCTTCCTGATTTCTGGGTTATAGGACTCCTTCAAACTATGGAGATAGATATGTCACCGGGTAGGGTCTCTACAGACAGATCAGAAAGAAGGGACCTTCCTGGCCACCTATTAATTCCTGAGAAATCTCTCCTTTCCTTAGGTATAAAATGCTACATGGTACTAAAATCACTGATATCAAGAGAACAGAAGCAATAGGTTTGGGTAAGGTTTCTCTAGAGTTTGGTCTCACCAACCTTGACCTCTGCCTGAGGAACCCTATGACACAATACTGATGCATTCTGCCCTATCTTTCACTCTAATAATTGTCATCACTTTTACCCCCACAGCTCTCTTCTACCTCCAAATCAGTTTCCTCCTCCCCCAAACCCATCAGGTATAACTTTTTCCTTCTTCTATGTCTTGTCAGGTGCCCTATAAATCTACATAGGGGTAAATTTCAGTCCCTAGGTATGATTACATCTCTAGAGGTGAATGAAAGTACTCAGAATTATGCCATCTGAGGTTCAGTTGAAGGGATTTAGGATATTTATTTAGTCTAGAGAGAAGCCATAAGGCAGATATGATAGTTGTTTTCAAATAACTGAAGGGCTGTGAAAGAGAAGAGGGAGGGATTAGATTTGCTTGATAGGGCAAATTTAGGAACAATAATGGTGGAAGATGCAGACACAAAACCATACTTGATGAAATATTTTCCAAATTATAGCTATCTTAAAGTGAAGTGAGCCATTCTGGGAGAGAATAGGTTTCTATAATTAGATGAAGATTTGCATAGTGTGATTTGGAGAGGATTTTTTGCTCAAATATAGGTTGAACTAAGTGTCTTCTGAGGTCCCTACTAATTCTGATGTTTTAAAACTCTGAAAACTAGATTGTTTCAGTGGCAGCCAGGAGACTCAGTAGATTGAGAGCCAGCCCTAGATATGGGAGGTCCTAGGTTCAAATCTGATCTCAGATACTTCCTAGCTGTATGTATGATCCTGGGCAAGTCACTTAATCCCCATTGCCTTAATCTTTACTGTTCTGCCTTGGAACCAATTCTTTGTATTGATTCTAAGATGGAAGGCAATGTTTTTTTTTTTAAACTAGATTATTCCTAATTCATCTAGAGATGTCTCCCAACTTTCAAATTCTAGGTTCTGATTAGACTCCCTAGAGTAATACAAATACACTAGAAAACTAGAACTTGAATGTAGGGAGATTTAAATTTGCCCTGATTAACAAAAAAATCCACCTTCATTATATTCTTTCTAAATTCTCTCCCATATTATTTTGCTATCTTAGTGGAAATAGAAGTAAAGTTGCAGTTTAAGTTCTTATAGCTTGAGTGAGGGATATGTCAGTGCTGGACAGAATGGCTGACTCCAGGCAAAGCTTATAAACCAGACAAGATCTTTGATTTGAGTTACACATATTCCAATATCCCTGTAAAGGTGAGGTCAATGAGATACTCATTTTCCTTTGCTGGTTCCATTATGTCTTGTATACTTTGATTTAACAAGACTAAGTTGCTTAAAATTTCTATTCATGATATTTTAATGTGTATAGTTTATATATTTTTTAATCATTTGCTATAATTTCTCAATTTTGTTAGCCCATAATTATGTAGAAGAGGTTCTGATAATTCCCTTTTCTCCTATGGTTTCTTATTTTGTTTTTATGTTCTTTTTTACATTGTTAATTGATTTCCTTTTTCCTTTTAAACTAGAATAGTAAAATAAAGGTTTGTTGATTTTGTTAGTTTAAAAAAATCCAGTTTTTAGTTCTGTTCATAATTTTTTTATTGCCTTTTGCCTATTGCCATCTCCCCTTCTCCAAGGAAGACTTTAATTTCTTCTAGGAAGAGGAACAGAAAGTTAGAAACGTAATCTACTCTACTCTCCCCAGAGAAAGGGAGTACAGGGCTAGAATTATATTTATTTTCTCCTTTATACATTATTAAGCTAAGGCAGGGGTCAGCAACCTTTTTGGCTGTGAGAGCCATAAATGCCACATTTTTTAAAATGTAATTTCGTGAGAGCCGTACAGTGCTCACAGCGTGTGCTCCTGTAACAGTGTGCATTCCTGTTACAGTGCCTGAAAAAAAAATTGACTTTATGGCTCCTGCAGAAAGAGCCATATCTGGCCCTCAAAAAAGCCAGATATGGCTCGAGAGCCATACGTTGCCAACCCCTGAGCTAAGGGATATGATCAGGTTCAATCTAACTTCTAATTGTTATTTCTCATTATTAGGGGGTGAATAGAACCTCAATCTATATTCTAGGCTTGATTCCCCACCAAACATCAGTTCCAAAAAGGACACATAGCCAATAGCAAAGAAATCCATTTATCCAAGTCATTGCAAAACAGAAGTTAGAGAAGTTAGACACAGGAGGATATAATTAAAGGATCTCTTTCATTGAGAGTGAGAAAACCAAGAAAGAGTTCTAGTTCTTACCCAAGGAGAAATTCCATGAAAGTCTCTAGTTTAGCAGGCTAGAGATAGAGACATGATGAAGACAGACAACTCCTCTCATATCTTCCCAGAATCTTTTCTGTCAGCAATGTATTAATTGCCTCATTCAATATTCTGTGCCCAAAATTCTTTTTTCTCACCTTTCATCCTTACAGCAGTCTACTGGGACAAGCTTCTTAATTCTCAAAGCTGGAAATCAGTAGTGTTTGAAGTGCCTAGAAGCTTAAAGAGTCTTTAAAAAACAAAACAAAGCCACCCCCCCAAAAAAAACCAATCCTTATCTTTGTCTTAGAATCAATACTAAGTATCAGTTCCAAGGTAAAAGAATGATAAGGGCTAGGCAATTGGGGATAAGTGACTTGCCTAGTAACACCCTGCTAGGAAGTGATTTGAATCCCCGACCTCCTGGCCTAAGGCATAGCTCTCTATCTATTAAGTTACCTAACTGCCCTGACTTATAGAGTCTTGAAGAAGACTGATGAGAGCTGGAGCTCTCCTGCTCTTGCCACCTCCATGCAGGGCAGAGCATTCATTTCCACCAGTGAGAAAAGGGTCTCATACCAAAGGACTTTGGGAGAGTGTTTACATATTAATGTGTTTTCATAGATATAAGTTTTCCTCTGAGAATAGCTTTTGATGATTTGCAGAAATTTCATGTCACTACATTGTTATTGATCCATTTTGGCATAGTTATTAATTATATGATTTGTTCTTTGATTCATATCCACTTATAGGATTATTATAGAGAGCCTGCTCTATGTGGTAGGGGTCCTGAGTGGCGTTTGGTGGCATCGGATTGTTAAGACAGGAAAAAGAAAATGTGAACAACCAGACTAGTGGTTAGCCCATGTTGCTCTAACGCTATGGGATTTGGACTTTATTTTATACTGGTTTCAAATAAAGAACACAAAGAAAGAGTCTCAGCTGTGAAAGGGTTACAAATCATACACAATCCATTAAAGTCTAAAAGTAGAGAGATGGGTACAAGGGCAAGGGCCAAATTCCAACCACCAATTAGTAGGGGTTAATTCTGGGAGCGGAAATATATTTCATAGAGATGTTTACTAATTGCGTTCTGCCTTGATTTATAGATCTGAACCTGGTCAGATAAAGTCTGGCTTCGGTCTTATCTCTATCTTTGTCTGTGTCCAGCCTTGACTATATTTTTTAGAGTTCAGGCTTCTTAATTATCAAGGAGAGAAATTTTTAACTTAGTAGTTGCTGGTCTGCTAAGAACTCAAAGCTTTTCAATGTCTATAATGTTTTTCCAATAAGAAAAGGTATGGATCATAAGAGGTGTCAAAAGAGGGATCTCAGATTTTTATCTATTCTCTTATTGGCTTCCCACAGATTATAGAGTTGGAAAACTCTATATAGAGTTCTATATAGAGTCTCTATATAGAGACTCTAATCTAATCCTCTTTTTTTATAGCTGAAGAAACTGAGGCCCAGAGACGTTAAGTGTCTTGTCCCAGGTTACATTGGGTATTTGTCAGAATTTGAAGTTGGATTATCTGACATCAAATTTATCATTTTCCCTACCATGTTGCTTCTTCTTAGTTAGGATGCTATTTATATGTCTTTGATTTACATTTTTGGTATTGTTTTTATTTTTAATGAATTGTGGCCTTTAAAAGATACATTTAATATTTCTGCTTTTTACATTTCTTAATAATTTCTCTGGGTCTTAGTCCATGGCTAATTTTTATAAATGTAATAACTGAGGCTGAAAACTCTTTTGCTCTCTCTCTAACGAGGAAAGAAACATAACATATATAATATAGATACATATATACATACGTATGTGTGTACATACACATGTACATGTATACATATACACATGCATGTATACTATAATAAATGAAAGTAAAATTATTAAATGCAATATTAATTTTAAAAAGGGTATGGTCTCCATTTATAAAATTAACTCTCAAGTCAGGATTCTAATAGTAGTTCTTAACAATGTAATTTTAATAAAAATGGAAATATATGAAAAAAGGGAAATGTAGGAAGGGAACAGAAAATCTCACCAATCTAAAAATATACCTAACCGCAATCTGAAGCCTGCCACACCTTTTATCCTCCATGCCCTTACTTCCAGCAATGTACATATGCAAAAATGGGGTGCAGGGTAGGACAAACTTAGGGAGTGGTTTCTATCATCACAATACATATACATATGCCTATATTCTTTCAGAAGACACCATACATTTTTCAGGCTTAACATTACCAACAGTTTAGTCAATTCTATATTTTCCTTTTTATTTTTCTATTATTTTTAAATAACTCTAAGAGAGGTATTAACATCTCCTACAAATAGTGTTACTATCTATCACTTTTGCAATTTAATTAACTATTCCTTTATTAATCTAGATCATGTTCTATTCAATGTATTTTACATTTAAAATGGATATTGTTTCATTGTTTATGTTACCTCCGAATTACATTATATTTTTCCTGTTCAAATACTTTCTTTTCAGATTTTTAAAAGTAATTTGTTTGCTGGTTATATTTAAATTCCTGACTATCTCTGTTCCTCCTTTCCCTCCCTGAACTAGAGAAGGCATCACTTGACATATATATATGCATATATATAAAATTCCAAATTATTATATTGTTTTTATATATCATATATAATTACAAATTATTATAAAATATTATATATATATTATTACAAATAAAAATTAATCTTGGAGACTTTATACTAACTTTATAAGCATATATGAGAGAAATAAGGTTTCCAGCCTTTCTCTACAACTCAGTTTTCCAGGGATGAAAGAAGAACTAAGAGCTAAGAGAGAGAGTCAGCCCAGAGAGAGGAACAGGAGCAAAGAGATAGACCTTGCTTCCCTTACCCGCTTTTCAAACCTAAGCTTCTCCCCCTGGGTCCTTACATTAGCCAATGGCTTTCATGTGTCAAGCCAACTGGCTTCCATGACACTGTCACACCCTCAGATCAGACATGTGACTTTGTGACTCCTCTGTCTATCCGCTGGAGTGAATCTCCCAGAATGGAAGTCCTCTAGATATTCAATTCATACAATGTATTTGTATATATAAACTATGCCTTTTGTGTTTCTATATCTGTTCCATCTTTGGACAATGTGTTTTTCTTTTTTTTCTGATAGCATCATTGCAACTTCTACTTTTTGGGAATCATTTGATATAGAGAAAATTTTATATATACCTTTTGTTTTCATTCTACATATCTTTTTTTTATTCTTTTCTTCTAGATTGCTCTTTACTTCTTTGTATTTGCATTCTCAAACTATTGTTCCTTTGTTTCTTTGGTGGTACTTGGCAGGTTTTAGTTTTTCTCTTCTGTAAATTATTTTTTCTGTGTAAGCTACACATTCTGCTCTTGTAATTCTCTTTTTTTCCTTTAAACCACTCAAGAACAGCATGTTGTTCCTGGTTCTCTTCATAGAATTTTCTTTCTCATTAAGCATTGTACTATTAACCTTTATTTTGCAGTATTTATTCATAGACGCCTGAACTAGTTTACTAGGTTTGAAGGCTAACTTTTCTACTGTTAACATTTCCTCATTAGTTTGTTCTTGTTGCTTATATTCAAAATTTTTGAACTTCTTGAAATCGTTGGCAATTTCAAGGTTTTTTTCTCCTTTATTCTCTCTTATTGCTTTTTGACTCTGATTCTGATTTCCTCTCCTCTGAAGGTAGTTTTCTTGGGTACCTCAGCCTCCTCCTGTGCTGGGCAATTTATGCTATCCTGCCTAGGTTTTTGCACGAGTGACTTTTGGATGAACAGAACTGATCCCAGCTAGATGCTAAGTACTTGAATACTTTTCCCCTTAGTCTTAATGCAGTCCTCCCTAGCTCTCACACCACCCTGCTGGTGGTTTCCTCTCCCAATCCCACTTTTCCTCAGTTCTCTAGTCTAGCACCACCCATTTATTTAGTTGCCAATCTGACGCTAAGGGTTTGATTTTTGTAGTTTGGGTCTCAGGCTCTAGGACAGGGGTCGGCAACGTATGGCTCTTTCTGCAGGAGCCATAAAGTCAATTTTTTTTCAGGCACTGTTACAGGAGCAGGCACTGTGAGCACTGTACGGCTCTCACGAAATTACATTTTAAAAAATGTGGCGTTTATGGGTCTCATGGCCAAAAAGGTTGCCGACCCCTGCTCTAGGAGGAATAAATGGGAGAAGGATGTGGTTTTGATGTCTATTTCTAGTCCATACATGTAGATTGCCCCTTTTCCTTTGTTCCTGGATCTCACAGAGATATTTTGCAGCAGAGAACACTGTCTGGATGGCTGTGGGACTCCAAGAAGCTTCCACATAGCTCTACAGAGGCATGCTGGCTATCTATCCTGGTGCAAGCAGACTTCTGCATCCAGGACTCAGTATTTCCATGGTTCTGGGAATAGAGAGGGAAGACTGGAGTTGGGGGTTAGGTTTTGTTGCAAGCCCACGTGGATTTGGCTACAGCAGTCTCGATGCCCATATTGTGGGGTGTGAAGATAAAGGGCTGAGTGAGGTTAGTGTAGAAGTTAGTGTAGAAGGTTTTTTTTGTTTTTTTTTTTAAACCTTCTTTTGGATTCTAGGAGTCCTAAATCATGGAGATAACTAAAGTTTCTTTATCTTTGGTACAGTGTCTGATTTAGAGAGGTCTGAAAAGTTGAAGGGATCAGTTCTCCATCTTGTTTATCACGTGACCTGGAAGTCATGTCTTTATTTTTTTAGATATTGCTTGTGTCCAGTAAACTGTCAGATTTTGTTATCTTCTTCATTGTTCTCTTAATTTAATTTTATTGGCTTGCTTAAACCATTTAAATTTTAAAACATTTATAGTTATGATTTTTAGTCATTTATTTCTTTTGTATTGTTTTCTACTTACTTCCTCTGTTAGCTTATTTCTTTGGGGTCTGAAATTAGTTTTATTTAAAGTGCTTTTATGCTGTTCTGTTTCTATAGGTGGTACCACTTGCATTTATATGATCTATCCTAAATTCTTTGAATTCACCAAGATTGTAATTTCTTATTTATTTATTTTCATTTGTGCATTTTCTCTTTCACTTTTGACACTTTTATTTCCTTATCCAGCTCAATGTGTAGTCAAAACACCTTTCCCTATTCTGTTCCAACTACTTTATTTATTTATTTACTCACCCACCTATCCACTTATTCATCTACTTATTCATTCATCCATTCATTCATTTATCTGTTTGTTTATTTATTTATTTACTCATTCATCCATCCATTTATTTATTTATTCATTTGTTTATTCATTTATTTAAATTTTTTTAATTTAAAATTTGAATATTTCCCCATAGTTACATATTTCATGTTCTTTCCCTCTCCCCCTAACCCCTCTATTCCCCCCTTAGCTGACACACAATTCCACTGAGTTTTACATGTATCATTCATAAAGACATAATTCCATATTATTGATAGCTGGACTAGAGTTATCATTTAGTGTCTACCTCCCCAATAATATCCCCATCAGCCCATGTGTTCAAGCAGTTATTTTTCTTCTGTGTTTTTCCTCTCACAGTTCTTCCTCTGAATATTGCTAGTTTTCTTTCTCATAAGTCCCTCAGCCTTGCTGTGGATCATTGCATTGCTGCTAGTAGAGAAGTCCATTATGTTCAATTGTATCAGAGTGTACCAGTCTTTATGTACAATATTCTCCTGGTTCTGCTCCTTTCACTCTGCATCAATTCCTGGAGGTCATTCCAGTTCACATGGAATTCCAGTTCATTATTCCTTTGAGCACAATAGTGTTCCAAGACCAAAAGATACCACAATTTGTTCAGCCATTCCCCAATCGAAGGACATTCTCTCATTTTCCAATTTTTTACCACCACAAAGAGCGTGGCTATAAATATTTTTGTACAAGTCTTTTTCCTTATGATCTCTTTGGGGTATAAACCCAGCAGTGCTATGGCTGGATCAAAAGGCAAATAGTCTTTTAAAGCCCTTTGAGCATAGTTCCAAATTGCTGTCCAGAATGGCTGGATCAGTTCACAACTCCACCAGCAATGCATTAATGTCCCAATTTTGCCACATCCCCTCCAACATTCATTACTTTCCCTTGTCATTTTAGCCAATATGCTAGGTGTGAGGTGATACCTCAGAGTTGTTTTGATTTGCATTTCTCTAATTATTAGAGATTTAGAACACTTTCTCATGTGCTTATTGATAGTTTTGATTTCTCTATCTGAAAATTGCCTATTCGTGTCCCTTGCCCATTTACCGATTGGGAGATGGCTTGATTTTTTTGTACAATTGATTTAGCTCCTTGTATATTTGAGTAATTAGACCTTTGTCTGAGTTTTTTGTTATAAAGATTTTTTTCCAATTTGTTACTTCCTTTCTAATTTTGGTAGCATTGGTTTTTGTCTGTACAAAAACTTTTTTACTTTAATGTAGTCAAAATTATTTATTTTACATTTAGTGATTTTTTTCTAACTCTTGCTTGTTTGTTTGTTTTTTAAACCCTTACCTTCCATCTTGGAGTCAATACTGTGTATTGGCTCCAAGGCAGAAGAGCAGTAAGGGTTGCGCAGGGTCATACAGCTGGGAAGTGTCTGAAGCCAGATTTGAACCTAGGACCTCCTGTCTCTAGGCCTGGCTCTCAATCCACTAAGCTACCCAGCTGCCCCCTCCTCATTGTCTATTTTAATACCATCAATTCCTTTTTCTTCTCTAATTGCTACTGCTAGTGTTTCCAGTACAATGTTAAATAATAGAGGTGACAATGGGCACCTTGTTTCACTCCTGATCTTATTGGGAAGGCTTCTAATTTATCCCCATTGCGGATGATGTTTGTTCATGGTTTTAGATATATACCATTTATTATTTTTATGAAAGGTCCTTCTATTCTTAAACTTTCTAGTGTTTTCATTAGGAATGGGTATTGTATTTTGTCAAAGGCTTTTTTAGCATCTATTGATATAATCATGTGGGTTTTGTTGGTTTGCTTGTTGATATAGTCAATTATGTGGATGGTTTTCCTAATGTTGAACCATCCTTGCATTCCTGGTATAAATCCCACCTGATCATAATGAATAACCTTTGTGATTACTTGCTGGAGTCTTTTTGCTAGTATTCTGTTTAAAATTTTTGCATCTATGTTCATTAGGGAATTGGTCTGTATTTTTTTTCTCTGTTTTTGATCTACCTGGCTTTGGGATCAGTACCATATTTGTGTTGTAATTGTGTCAAATCCAACTACTTTGTTTAAATAGCATTATTTTGTTATGTCCTTTCCGAAGAAGTTTTTTTTTCCTTTGTTTACCTCTTTATCTCTTTTCCCTATTATCCTGTTCTGAATTTTATCATCTATTTCCTGGGATATACCTTTACTCATTCCTTCTTTATTCTCTCTGGGACCATACTGTGGTTGAATTGTCTGGAGTACCAACTTTTAGCCTATTTATCCTATTTCTATATTATTGCTTCTATGGATTTCACCCTATCCTTTGTTATTGTTGTTTGTCCCTTTTTAGAAATATCAGTCAATTCATGAAGGTTGCAATGTCGAGTGAGAGCAATGTTATGTGGTAGGAGTCACTGCATACCCTGAGTCATGAGACTCAGGATTACTCTCCCTTTTTCCCATGATCTCTTGTAGCTTCTAAGGCCATAACCTTCTATATCTGGTGCGATAGCCTTCCTCTATTCATTTTTGGGCTAATTTTCTGAGAGAGTAGACTTTAGAAACATTCTCTCTCTTGTGGATAAAGGGTGGGAGGCAGTTTAGAGAGGTACAAATTTTTCTTGGAAATAATTGTTGTTTTTTTTAAACCTTTACTTTCAGTCTTGGAGTCAATACTGTATATTGGCTCCAAGGCAGAAGAGTGGTAAGGGCTAGGCAATGGGGGTCAAGTGATTTGCCCAGGGTCACACAGCTGGGAAGTGTCTGAGGTCATATTTGAACCCAGGACCTCCTGTCTCTAGGCCTGGCTCTCAATCCACTGAGCTACCCAGCTGCCCCTAAAATAATTGTTTAATGTGCAAATTCTCTGTAGCTGAAATCCATTTTAAGACTTTATATGTCACCACAAACATATGCCTCTCCATAAAGAAATGCTATTGAATAGCAACCTTTCTTCCCCTTTCAAGGGTAAACTATTTATTCTACTCCTTAAATCCAATTCCCTCCCTTCCATTGCTTTTCTCCTATTCTTTCACATTCCCAATTCTTCTCAAGACTAGCAAGATTGCTGTGTTGATTTTTGAACTTGTGAAGATGCATCTTCAGTTCAGTCTCTTATATTCCCTCTCTTCATTCTAATAGCGTTGTCCTTTTATCCATTCCACAAACTATAATGGTCCATTTATAGAGAATCAGGAGTCATATGAATTCAGCTCTTCATTTTTCTTTTCTTTTGATTCTTTAAGTTTCCCTTAAATCTTAAGCTTCTTTGATCACTTGATGATTCATATTCATTCTGTTACCTCCCTTTCCACCCCAGTCCAATTTTTTTTAGATAATAGCTTACAAATATGAGGGAATTTATTTCATTTTTTAGTTTTTTCTTGATAACGTATTTATATTCCTCTGCTTCTCTTTTGCAATGTTTCCAAGTCAAACAATTTGCAAATCCATGAGGCTTTTTTTCTTTATAGGAGTGCTTTTCATTTGTTGAATACTTTTATTCATTGGTTATTAGGATTAAGTTTGCAAGATATGCAACATTGGGTTGTCTTGCATGACTTTGCTTTTTGACATATACTCTTCTATTCTTTCCAGTGATTTCTCATTACTGAAGAATAATCCCACGTGATTTGAATTGCCTTTCCTTTGTATCTGAAGGTCTTTTATCCTGTCTGATTGCAAAATTTGTTACTTGTTATTAGAATCATGAAATTTAGTCATTACAATGAATAAAGCAGAGTTTTAAGCATGAATTTTTTTCCTTTGGTAGTGATCTGTTGTTTTGACAAAACAATAATTTGTTGCTTCTATTTAAAAGTTCTATCCTTTTTTTGAGGGGGAGGATATTATTTCTTACTATGTAGTATTTAGGTTTGTAATTTTTTTTTTTCTGAGAGATCTATGATTCCCAAGTTATCTCTGTGTAGTCTGCCTTTAAGTTCAGATGTTCTGGCTTACATAAAATGTATACATTTTTTAAAATTGATGCCTTTTATTTCTCTTCTTTGATGACTCCCTCTCCTTTACTATATTCCAAATTGGTCATTTCTTACTTTTAGAACCCTTACAGCAGAGAGAATCTTCAGTGTGGCTTTTCTGTTACTTGTCTTTTTTCATAAATTCTATATTCAGAATTCTGATTTTTTATCTTTTTTATTTCTGCTATCATCTTTTAAAATATTGTTTATATTTTAAGTCATTTTGGAAATTTTTTGCTATTCCATGATCTTTGGGATATATATAATTATTTTTATCACTATAGATTTTTGGTTGATTTTTCCTTTATCATGTCACATTTGTCCATTGTGCTCTGTCCTTTCTTTGGATTTTACTTTATTTTTTCTTCTTTTTTATGAGTCTTTTAGTTTATCAGCTTCTGAGCTAGGTTTATACTCATGCTATATCACTTGGATTTGTGGCTTTCCCCCTATATTTTCTGTTTAACTTGGTTTCCTTCTTCTTGTATTGGTTCTTTCCTTTCCACTGCTGAACAGATATCACTGTGATCAGAAGTCCTCATCCTCACAATAGGGACATTATGGGAACCCTGAAGTTCAGAAAAAATATTGGAATGAGGAAATGACTGATCCCAACTGTGCTACCAGACCACTTTCCCTCAGGCATTAAAACTCTTTTCCTTCTATTGCTTGAGTTTTCTCTCCTACCTATTATCCCATTGTTTTGTCTTCAGATATTTGGGCACTATCAATGTCTTTGACCTCTTGGGGATTGAGTCACAACCATGGGCAAACTGGTCAAGTATCACCATAGCCAAAATGTTCCTGGCACATATTATGGGTTTGGGGACAGGGATTCTCAATGTGAATTCTGAGCATTATACCTATCTGATATTTTTTGAGTTATTTTTTTTCTTTGTGTAGTGTTTGTCTTCTTAACTTGTAGAGTTAGCTTTCATTGCTTAACATTTAGCACACAATTCCATTTCCTAAGGTTTTTTTTAGGAGGGCTTTGGAGGGGTTTACAGGGGTGAAAAAATACTCTAATTTATGAAATATGTGATAGGAATCTCATTGTCTTAATGTTTTACTTGCTCTTATTTTAAGGAATGCTTGTAAAGGAATTAGGTAATTCATAAGCTGAATATTTTTCATAATAGGCATGTTGCAAGAAAAAGCTCATTACATTACATTTTATTACTGCTTGTAATGATTTTCTTGTAATTAAAAAAAAGATTGAATAGCAATGTAAGCATCTGCTTTGGGCCAACAAATGTGAAATTAATTTTTTGTTAAATATTACTACAGTACTTGATACTGCAAATGGACACAGTTTCCTTTCTGACCTATAAAATCTGCGGTCTTTTTTACACTTTCTGATCTGAGTTTGTCTTTCAGAATTATTGCTAATTTAATTTTTGTTGGAATAATTCAGTTACACGTTAATCTTTGCACATAGCAGGAATATGCTTTAGCACTTATAAAATTCAAGGCATTTAGGATCTTTTAAGGAGAAAGATAAATTTATCCTCTATTTAAATATAACCAATCAGAAAGATTACAATATTGTTTATCATGCAATTAATCACTTTACCAAAGTATCTTCTAAAACATCACTAGGTAAAAAGAATAAATATGCCATAAAAGATAATAATTTTGCTTACCAAGGAGAAGCAGGATCTTTTTGAATTAGGGTATATCAGCTCCATTATAGCACACGCTAATAAGCATAGCCTATTTCAAATGACTAAATGTTTTACAAAACCCCTAAAACCTACATAAAAAAGAATTCAACACTTAAAAAATGTTTAATGGCCAAAACAAATGTCCTATATTTCAGCTCGACACTATTTGCAGTTTGAAAGTTCACAGTTTTCAAGCTTCAATAATAGTTTATGTGTTTATAGTACTTTTAGATTTATAAAATACTTTCCTCAGAGCAGCCCCATGAAGGAGATAGTATAAATATTACTATTCCCAATTTAAAGATAAGCAAAGGTTCAAGAGGGTCACAGAAGTCATCAATACTAGAATTTAAAGTCAAATCCCTCTGGATTCTGGAGCAATCTGGTGCTTTCCCAGTTATGTCATACAGTTTCCAGATGATGCACAAATATTTATTCATTTTTTGTACTCAAAGATATTTTACATTAATGAATGGGTACTTCCTCCTTGTTTCATTCATTAGGGTCAGAAATTGCTTTGTGGATCTGGGGGATAAAATACAGTTCCACACCATGATGACTGCAAAAGAGAAGACTCCATGTGGTGATTGGCACTAAATAAATGAATACGATAATAATAAAAAGACAGGATAGGGCATGCACTTTATTAGGATGACATATAGAAGATGTAATAGCAGGTGTTGTGCCAAAGAGCAGATTGTGCAACATATAGAACTTTTAGTGAAGACAGTGAAGTAATTTAGGGCCAGATCATGGGTGGTAAAATATAACCTAAGGGTTGGATCAAACTCAGCTGAATATTTTCTTACCACAGATAAAAAAAGCAATGTTATTTAACAGCAGATGGAAATATACTGACCCTGGAAACCAGCATTCTGCCAGCACCAACCAGCTGTGGATTTGCTGAACAGGTCAGTGTCAAACTGTCAGGATTGTCATGGTGACATTAGACTAAATGATACTGAGCTTGTGTTGACACTGTTAGGAAGGTTGCACAAGCCCACACTGGTCTGCTTTACTTTTAGCTTAATTTGTGAGTAAAAGGCTCCACCAGAAACCACTGTGGCTCATGCCTCAGGAAATCCTATGGAAGTATCATGCCTAGAGAAATTTTTCTTACAAAATATTGAGAAGAATCAAGCTTTTAGTCATTCAGAACCTCCTTACAAGAATTATCACACTGCTAGTTAAGATTGGCTCCTAGTGTCCCTGACTCAATTAACAGCAGGGTTTAATGGTGGAAAAAGAAATAAATAACAACAAAGTACTATTTGGCAGAATAGCTGCATATGTTAGATATTAGCAGACCTTTTTCTTTCAGCAAGACATACTGAGCAAAGCCTAGGAGGACCTGTTTAGACACTTGCTGGGGAGCAGAGTTGGCTTAGTGCTTTGGAAACTCCCTAACCAGGTCCCAGCGAGGGGTGGTTGTGAGAGACAGATAAAAGTAATAACAGTGGGGGAATAATGTGGCAACAACTTCAGGCAGAATACATGGTCGATTTTATGTCTGATTCTTATATTTTAATTTTTAATCTGTTAGTTTTTCTTTGGAGAGAAGAATATGGCAAGTCTGCATTCTTCCTGCTCCAGTTGAAAACCAAAGTAAATCAGCAAACCAAATAATACTCTTCTGGAAATTCCCTTCCTCCTTCCCCCATTTTTTAGGCTTGTAACAATAGTAAATAGATAACTCTTTAAATATTATCTCATTTGAAACTCACAATAACCCAGGAGGCAGGTGCTATTATAAATGAGGAAACTGAGGCAGAGAGAAGTCAACTAAATTGACTAGAGTTGCATAGGTAGTAAATATCTGAAGCTAGATTTGAATTCCAGGTCTTCCTGATTCTGAGCTCATTGTTCTAATTGCTACATCACTTAACTGCCAGGATCCCTTTTTCCCTTTTTCATGCATTTATACTAACAGCCTTTTGTGATCTAACTTTCCTCTCCCTTCTTCCTTTCCCCCTCAAGAATCTAATTTTTGAGTTGATTTAATTCTAATATCAGCTTTGAAATGTACTTTTTCATTCATAACATGCAATGTGATGTCTTGGAGAGGAAACTGCCTTTGAGTCAGGAAGGCTTGTGTTCAAATCCTGTCTCATGCATAGTAGTTCTATAAGTTGTAGAGCAAGTATTGGCTCTCCACTGGTAGAGAGAATTAATTGCCTGGAACACTCTACAACAAAAGAATTACAGATCCAATTTTAAAAAATTGGTATCATTTAAATCGTTGATGAGAATTCAGATTTCCTTTTCTGCATATATCTATTTAGATATGTGATCAGAAATATGAATATATGATATTGTATATATGAATTGATGCTGTGCAATTAATTAGAATCCAAAGACTTGTCACTATTTTTGTGGAATCATATTGGAAATACCTATACATGGGAAGACATGATGTGGATATAATGCAAATTTAAAAGAAAAAGACGATGAATAAGGTGGAAGTGGGAACTGTGCATAGATGAGTGATATTGGGAAAGGTAATTTCTTTGGTTTGTTCTAACCTCTGAAGAGAAGTTATATTTTCAAGGTGCAAAATAGTCACTTTTGATATAGTGTGATAATCATTAAGATAACATATAATCGAATGATGTAAAAACATAAACTTCATATTTAATTTTCTGAAATCAACTCTAAAAAATGGAAAGTGGCAATGTGCGAAGCTATGAAACGAACCCAAAAGCAACATGGGAGAGAGAATACTATTGACATAAATGTGTCAGTCTTTGGTTTAATTTTGGTTTAGCTTTCTTTTTCAAGGCTATCAGCCTTCAGTGAAGACAAAGACTACTAAGAGCTTGTCAGCTCTTTTTTAGATAGGAACAAGATTCTTTTCTCTACCTGTCTATACGAGATAGATGGGGACATCAGTGTCCTTCTACAAAGTAGTTGATGGGCCTAAGCAAGATGAAGTAGCAGCATGTTGACAGAGAGTATTCAGAAGTGACAAACAACTTTGCTGGTAGCTATGGTTTCTTCATTATTCTGCAAATAAGACTTTACAGATCTTAACACTTATAAAAGTGGTGACTTGCCAAGGTGAAAGTTGGGGATATATTGTGCTTTGAATAGAGACCAACACCTGTATTGAATGAGCATAGAAGACTTTTCTCTTGCCTGACAGAGAGAAAGCACTTTTCTTTTTTAAAAGGGGAGATAGGGATAGCTTAACAATTGGTGAAAAGATTCAGAGGAAGGTGAATGCATTAGTCAATTTACTTTAGGCTTATGTTGTCAGTTTACTACAAAAATGGCTACTATCAATATTTTCACATATTTTTATCTATGACTTTGGGGATTC
This sequence comes from Gracilinanus agilis, assembly GCF_016433145.1. Classification (NCBI taxonomy): domain Eukaryota; kingdom Metazoa; phylum Chordata; class Mammalia; order Didelphimorphia; family Didelphidae; genus Gracilinanus; species Gracilinanus agilis. The sequence continues at coordinate 218,305,697 of NC_058132.1, forward strand.
TATAGCTTTAGGCAGTATAAGGTTATATATGGGTTGGTGACTTTTTTTGTGATTTAAAAAATTTTATTCAATTAATTAATTTAGAATATTTTTTCCATGGTTACATGATTCATGTTCTTTCCCTCCCCTTCTCCCACACCTCTCCTGTAGCCAAAGAGCAATTCCACTGGGTTTTACAAGTGTCATTAATCAAGACCTATTTTCATATTATTAATATTTGCATTAGGGTGATCGCCTAGAGTCTACATCCTCAATCATTTCCCCATTGACCCATGTGATCAAGCACTTGTTTTTCTTCTGTGTTTCTACTTCTGCAGTTCTTTCTCTGGGTGTGGATAATGTTCTTTCTCATAAGTCCCTCAGAATTGTCCTGGATCATTGCATTGCTGCTAGTAGAGAAGTCCATTACATTTGATTGTGCCACATTTTATTCATCTCTGTGTACAATGTTCTCCTGGTTCTGCTCCTTTCATTCTGCATCAATTCCTGGAGGTCATTCCTGTTCACATGGAATTCCTCCAGTTCATTATTCTTTTCAGCACAATAGTATTCCATCAGGGTTGGTGACATTTTTAGTAAAATTTCAAATTGTTTTCTATGATATTTAGAACATTCCACAAATCCATTATTAGTGAATTTAAATACTTCTATTTCCACAATCCCTTTAACATCTACTATTTTTTGTTTTCTATTGTGTTTGCCAAACCAATTTTATGATTTTTGCAAAGCCACCACTCCATACAGGATGCATGATGCCTACCAAATAGAGACAATTATTTTGTAGAATAAAGTATTTTTTAAAACTTAGACCTAGGTTTTCTGATTTGTTCTAGCTCAATCTATTTGATAACATTATTTTTCTCCCACTGCATATATTTCAGAAGAGTACCAGGTAAGATACCTGACAGAAATTAGAATGACATATAGATTTTCTGGGGGCATAATATTATATTTGTCCACTGACTACCTGGGGAGCTTTAGCCAATCCTCTGGTAGAGAGGGAACGAAAGTCTAGGCCTAACTCATTTTTCTGCCAGGGAGATCCAAAATTCCTTTGGGGGAGGGAGAAAGAGGTCAAGTTAACTCTGTTCATGAATGAATAGTGGAGAAGTCATCTTACTCTGATTTCTTTCAGAAATTAGAAAGAGTTGAGTATAGTTCTTTGGCTTCCTGCTTGCTTAAGTTGGTGTAAGAATAGTAAATTAAAGATGGTTATTCTGACTGTTCCTTTGTTGATTATTGAGCAAAATGTAGGTGGCAGCCGGGCAGCAAGCACGCAGTGGGGAATTTGGAATTAGCCTGGGTAGAGGGGAGGTTGCTTGTTTTCACTATGGTTTCTGTCACTTTTCCTCCTACTCTAAATCTATTGGAAAAATATACACTCAAGCAGAATGGCAGAAGGTGACATGTGGTGCCTTTGAAGCCCTCTTTTATTTCTTAAAACTGTTAGGCTAATTTTGTCAAGCTGGCAATCCCTTTTCCTCCTCTCCACTCTTCTGTTGTATGGTCAGAGAAGAGATATCTGTTAGAAGTTATCTTCCAAGTGGCATAGCAAAGCCATGGTTCAGATTGGCCAAAGAACCAATGGCTCTTTGAAGAAACAATTCCTTCCTGGACATAACCCATCTTCTGCTCTCTCTGTGTCTTGGTTCTGTTGGCTTGTTGTAAGGAAAGCATGTTTTAAACTTAGAGATATCATATAAAAATTATTCTTCATGATTATTTGTAATTGGACTGTATATGACTAGAGCAGATAAAATGGCATATATTGGGTTCCCCTCCCTTCTTATTGTAAGAGTGTTGATGGGAAAGAAGAAGGGAAAGGAGGAAGAAGATGGGGTGGGCTTAGGCAAGGATTTAACTTGCATTGTTTGTTCTTTGTAGTGAAGGGAGGAGAGGGCCTAGGTAAGAGGTCCTGGGATTCTGACAGCCTCTGTGGATCAAAGCAAGGGTTGTACCAAAGGAATCTCACTCAGGTGGATTTGAGTATTAAAGACTTAATTTGGATCTACAGAAGAAATGAGAGCTTAGTTGTGTCCTAAATTTAAGAGTTTGGAAATGAAGTAGACAGGCTAAGTACTAAGTCAACACAATTGATCACAAGCAAGAGTAAAAGGCAGGTCAGAGTTGAAGTGGATCAGATAGATATAGAGGAAAATAGCAGTAGATGGAAATGTTACCAAAGTGGCTAATTGGGTACAGGTGGCGCAGCAGCCAAGTTCATCTCAGATATTAAAAGGCTAGCACCTTATTGGATCCTACACCATCTGTGATCCTAGGATGTCTCTTAGAGATTGAGGGTTGGGACTTTGAAAGGAAAGTCTAGAATATGTGCTTTTATGTATTAAGATTATGTTTATATATCATTCTAGATGATTGTAAGCTCTAAGAAGAGAAGAGTTGGGTCTTAGATATCTCTCTGATTATATGAAGGAAATTATTGAGGGGATCTTGATCATGAGGATAGAATCTAAACTCTGGTGTCCCACTAGGGTCAGTGGGAAAGTCAGCAATTAAGGTAGGGGACAACAAAGCAGGGCAAAAAGTCCCCTGGGCGGTGTGCAAGCATAGGATGAAGGGTGACCATTTGTTCACGAGGCAGGATGTGGGAGAGTCAGTGGACAGAAAGAAAGTTAGATAAACTGAGGCCAGAGCAGGTTGCTCTCTCTACTTCCATACTTGAAATGACTGAGGACTGCCAGCACTACTATGGAAGAGTATGGGCCAAAAGCCAGCTAAATAGAGAATGTATAGTAATCCTTTCTTTAGATCTGATCTATCTTCTCTCTCTCATTTCTCACCTATTCCTTTCTATTAATAAACCATCAAAACCTCTGGCCCTGGTCCCACAATTTTATTGTAACACCAGCATAATGCTCTACATCCAGAAGACAGTTAAGAAAATGTTTAGTGAAATGAATGGATTATTTCTTAAAGGAAATTATCATTTCAGATGTATGTAGCACATAAAAGAAATGTAGAAAACACTTTAAGTAGATTATTCTTCAAATTTTAGACTAATTTTTCACCATGTAGTTTTATAAATGTATTAATTTTCTACATTCTTTATTATTTATTTTTCACTGAAGTTCCACAGAAGAGAGAAAGTTTTCTTGGAGTCAGGAAGAACTAAGCTCAAATCCCATCTTAGATACTTTGGAGATTTTTGGACATTGGACAAATCACTTTAATCATATTCAGTTTCTTCTTCCTTATATGCAAAATGAGGATAATGACAGCAACTACCTCACAGGGTTGTTTTGTGGCTAAAATTACATACACACATTATAAAGAGTGCTTTGCACACCTCAAAACTTAATGTGAATGTTAGCTATTATTTTATTAATAAATGACTTAAAATTTTAATTAAATTACTTTATTTTTATTAAATAATTTGTTAAATTAAATAAAATTAGTAAATAAGCTCCTTGAGCCCAGGGAACGTGTCTTTTTTTGTGTTTGCATTTTTCCCAACACCTTGCATAGTGCCTGGTACATAGTAGGTTTTAATAAATGTTTGATGAATGAATTAATAAATGCAAATAAGATAACTTTTTCTTTGATAATTGGCATCTTCCAACTGGATATTCACTACTCAAATAGTTTTGGTTTTGGTGGTGAAATGATAATGAACCAGTTACTTTATTTCCTATTTATTAGATTTTGGAAAGGTGGTTTCTCTAATTGGCAGCTAGGTGGTACAGTGAGTAGAGTGTTGAGTTTGGAATCAGGAAGATGTGAGTTCAAATCCTGCCTCAAACGTTAACTGTGTAATCTGGGAAAGCTACTTAACTGCTGATTGCCTCGGTTTCCTCAAGTATAAAATGGGGATAATAGTAGGACCTGCCTTTCAGGGTTGTTGGGAGTATATAATTAGGTGATATTTGTAAAGCACTCTACAAACCTTAAGGTCGTATATGTTATTTTTAGTATACATAATGTGTAAGTGTGCACACATGTGTGCTTATTTTACACAGGCAAAAGAAGCCATCATAGAATGTAATGGAGAGCCTTTCCTTCCCTAATAATTGTTTGATAGTTTTTTTTTCTATATAGGTACACTTATCAATCTCAGTCATGGCAGTGAGAGAGATTAGTGCCTAATCAATTAGTTAATTATCTATGGCTTCTTTGGCTATAGGAAATGGCTAGCCATGGACATAAGTATAGAACTAAATATTTGTCATTTGCCCAGGGTCGTATGTCTGGAATGGACTTCATTGTGGAATTTTCTAACCAATAGTGTACATGTAACCTTAATACAATAAATGGTCACATTGGATCAATCATCATAGTGCGTGGATGGCACAATCCAATTTGAAATGTACTACTAATATTCCTGAATCCGTCCCTGGAAATAATTAAGTTTGTTGGTGGTACAGTTAAACAGCGTATGTGCTATTTCAACACACACACACACACACACAGAGAAAATGTTACTTGCTCAGCTTTCCACAATATGTTGGCATTAAAAACAAAAAACCTCATAGAAAATAAATCTTGTTTCACTCTCTGTTCCATTATCACCTCATCTTTCAAGATGTCTGTGCAAAGCATAAAAATTAAGGTAAGGGATACTCTGATTAAGAAGGAAAATAATCCATTTCCACAATGAGTCAAGCTACACAGATAATTGCAGTTGAATTTATTATCTGATCGGTTCAGATATGAAGCCTGAGAATTGTTAATGTTTCCCTCTAAGAACAAAAGCAGCTCAGCCCGGTTTTCAGTCTTTGACAGTGGCATCCAGGCAGGTGGAATGTGGGAGAGTGTGGTGATTGCTGCCTATGACATCAATCTCAGAAGTTTAAAGATGGGTTCTGAGCTAAGTCTGAATTCTCCTTAAATACCCTTTATTGAATTAATATGCACAGTTTCATTGACTCTTCTTACACAAATGCACACACACACGTTTACCAGTCTCATAGAAACAGGGAATACTTGTTTTACTTCTTAGGAAGAGTGTGACATAGAAGAAAGCATATTAGATTTAATGTCTCAGCTTTACCTATAACTAACTAACCTTAAGCAAGTTACTTCATGTTATTGAGATTATTTCCTCTTCTGAAAATGGAGGATCATAATAATTGTACTACCTGTGTCAGAACTGTTGTGATTACCAGATGACAAAATGTACTTAAGGTAAATCTAACCCCAATCATTTATTACTGGTATGATTATGGGCAAGTCATTTAACCTCTCGGTGATTCAGTTTACTCATCTGTAAAATGGGGATAATAATAGTGCCCTCTTCATAAGATCAGATGGATTTATATATGTAAGGTGATTTGCAAACTTAAAAGTATCATAAAATGCTAGCTATTATTGATAGATGATATATATGTATCTATTATTAGTATTTGACCTAAAATAGCATGTCAATAAAAGGTCATCTAGCTCATTGTCAATTATGTTGTTATTGTTGTGTCATTCAGTTGTGTCTGACTCTTTGGGACCACATGGATCATAGCATGCCAGGCCCTTTTATCCTTCACTATTTTCTGTAGTCTGTCCAAGCTCTTGTACAGTGGTTCCATGATACTACTCGCCCATCTCATTGTCTGCTGTTCTTTTTTCCATTTGCCTTTAATCTTTCCCAACATCAAGGTCTTTTCTTAAGAATCCTATCTTCATTTTTGTGGCCAAAATATTTAAACTTCAGCCTCAGTATTTGTTTTTTCCAATGAATAGTTGGAATTAATTTCTTTAAGTATTGACTGATATGATCTCCCTGCTTTCCCAGAAGCTCTCAAAAGTCTTCATCAGTACCACAATTCATTGAACAGATTAGGAAACTGAAATTCAGGGAATTTTTGAATGAATTTTCCAAGGCTCTATCCCCAGTTCCTGGCAGAGCCAAGACTCTGACATAGGTCTTCTGACACCTAGTCTGCTACATTATTCTGCCATATTGTTACCCCTTTGCTTTTATTATTAAAATGTACTTTTAAATAGGAGGCAATACTAGAATTATGTAAGCATTTCACTTTTCTTTCCATTTGCATGAAGTAGATGGTGTACAGTGGAAATTGTTGAGTCAGAGTACTTGGGTTCAAAACCAGGCCCCCCAACAACCCATATTCCTTTGAACAAATCACTTTAACCTGAGCATGTTCCTCATCTGTAAAATTAGAGTATTGGATTAGATGGCATGCAAAGGCCATTCTACCTCTAAATCTATTCTCCTATGATATTACTCCATTTTCCCATTTTATTCCATTCTGAGCTACTTTTTTTTTTTTACTTTTATCACTTAATTTTATTTTTGCTCTATACATAACATTTCTACGAAGTATTCCCTTTTTTTCCCTTTCCCAATCTATTCTTGATTATTATTTTTTTTTCTATGCCTCATTTCATGATTTTGATTCATATATTCCAGGTGTAGCTAAGACAGATGAAGGGATATTGTTTACAAAAGATATTGGCAATAAGCATAATAAGCATATTTATGAATCAGGGTTTGATTTATGCTTTATTGTATACATTTATTTTTAAAAATTGATCTCTTATTTCTATAACACATTGCTCTTCCTAATCTCTCTCATGTAGATCCATTCCTATAACAAAAAATAAGATAGATTTAAAAAACAGATCAATAAGACTAAGCCACATATCAACCAAGTTCAATATTATATGTAATGTTCCACTATGATCCCTTACCTTTACAAGGAAGGGAAGGAGCATTATTCTTGTATTTCTTGTTTGAGACTAAACGTGGTCATTATAATCTCACGATATTTAGTTTTAATTGCTTTATTGCTACTTTATCCATTCATATTGCTTTATATTTTTGGTTGTGTTTATTTCATCTTACATCAGTTCAAATGTATTCCCATTCTTCTTTTTCTTCCTTATTTCTTACTAAATTGTCTTATCCCAGTATATTTTTGTATCAAAGTTCATTTAATTTTTCTCCAATTGATAAATACTGACTTTATTTCCATTTTCCTACTGGAATTTTTGTCACATGTTTTCATATATGAGACCTTTGATTTTATAATGACTATTTTGTGGGTCTATCCCTACAAATGGGATCTCTAAGTTAAAGAAAATAGATATTTTAGTCACTTTCTTAGCATAATTCCAAATTGTTTTCCAAAACAACTTGCCTAATCCAGAAAACCACAACAATTTATTAGCATACCATCTTTCTACAACCCTTTAATGTATATCATCATTAACTATCTCTATTTTTAGATATCTTCCAATTTTCTGGTTGTGAGTTGAATTTGCATTTTTCTTATTAGTAGTAGTTTTGAGCAATCTTTTATATGGTTGATTATTGTTTGCAATTCTTTAAAAGAGCTATTTGTTCATATTTTTCACCATTTATCTATTGAGGAATGGTTTTGTTCTTGCATATTTATGTTAGTTCCCTATATATTTTGTACATCAGATTTCTAGCACAGATATTTAATGCAAAGATGGATTCATAAACTTCTTCCCTTGTTTATGTAATAAAGATTTCAATTTCCTATGATCTAAATTATCTATATATCTTATGGTTGCTTCTACCTTTGGCTTAGAATTTTGCCTCTAGGCATACATATTAAAGGTGCCTAATGTAATCCTTTTTTAATTTTTATGTTATTAAAATAGTTTTGATTGATTTGTTTATTGTTACATTGAAGTACCCATGTAATTCCTTCATTCCTCCCCTTCTCATACTAGAGAAAGTATCATTTAACCAAAAAAGTATATATAAAATTATATTCTGCTTAATTCTATTTATCAGTTCTTTTGCTGGAGATGGGCATACACAAGTTATTCTTCAAAAAATATTTCTGTTTCTAAATACAATTTTATCTTGATTCTGATCATTTCACTCTTTATAATTTCATTTAGGTCTTTCCAAGTTTTTTTTAAGTAACCTGCTTGTCATTTCTTATGGCATAGTGGTATTCCATCACAATCCTATGCCACAAGTTATTTAGCCATTTCCCAACTTATGGTCATCCCCTAAAATTTCTACTTCTTTGCTACCACAAAAGAGAGCTGCTACAAATATTTAAGAACATATAGTTCTTTTCCTTCTTCTTTTATCATTTTAGGAAACAAATCTAATAGCAATATTGTTAGGTCAAAAGGAATACACAATTTTATTTTATTTATTAAAACATTTTAATTTATTTAATTAGAATATTTTTCCATTGTTATATGATTCATGTTCCTTCTCTCCCCTCCTCCCTCTCCCCTCCTAGAACCAAAGAGCAATTCCACTGGGTTTTACATGTATCATTGTTCAAAACCTATTTCCATATTATTTCCCTATTATTAATATTTGAGTGATCATTTAAAGTCAGCATCCCCAATCATATCCCCATAAAACCATATGATCAATCATATGTTTTTCTTCTGCATTTCTACTCCCACAGTTCTTTCTCTGGATGTGGATAGTGTTCTTTCTCATGAGTCCCTCAGAACTGTCCTGGCTCATTGCATTGCTGCTAGTAGAGAAGTCCATTATGTTTGATTGTGCCACACTGTATCAGTCTTTGTGTACAATGTTCTCCTGGTTCTTCTCCTTTCACTCTGCATCAATTCCTGGAGGTCTAAAACTATGTCAAATAACTTCAGAAGAAGGGGGCATCCTTGTTTTACTTTTATTTTTTTTTAGGAACACTTCTCGTGTTTTTCCATATTATTTAATGTTAGCTTTTGGTTTTGTGTGGATACTTTTTCAAAAAAAGATACTTCTATAAATATACATAAAAGGAAATTTTAACATAGGTGAGTTTTATACTTTGTTAAAGGCTTTTTCTGAATCTGTTGATAAAATCTTATAGCTTTGGAATTTTTTGTCTTTAATATGATTCTGTTAATTGTTTCCATAATGTTGAAGCATTGTCTTATTCCTTGAATTATTCCTTAACAATCTTATTCCTTAATAATCTCATGAAATAATGAAGAGTGAACTAAATAGAACCAAGAGAACATTATATACAGCCATAGATTTAATGTTTGAAGAGTAACTTGTCAATGTGCACCTCCAGAGAATGAACCAAGAAATAGAAACATGAAAGACATAATCTGTATATTTTATCTGATGATGACTTCTATGGTTTGGGGAGGGGAGGGAGTGGCTTAATAAAAAAAAAAGTTGATTCTTCTTCAAATCCCAAATCAAACAATCTAACTTGATCATGGTGAATAATTTATTGACTATATTAGTGTAGTCATTTTGTGAGAATTATATTTATAATTTTTGAATCAATATTCATTAATGAAATCTGTTGCAAAGATTTGCAGATCTGCATCCATGGAGCGGATTTTTTATACTGATGAAATCATGTGTTTGGATTAAATAAAACAAAACAACACACAGGGAAACCACTTGCCAGCTAAGGACATTACTATTCTCCATAATATATGGAATACCTTTTCTTTTCCTAATTTTTTGTTTAGTCGTTTCAGACTCTTTATGACCTTATTCTGGGTTTTCTTGGCAAAGTTACTGAAGTACTTTGCTATTTCCTTCTCAAGCTCATTTTAAAGATGAGGAAATTGAGGCAAACAGGGTTAAGTAACTTGTCCAAGGTCACAGAATTAGTAAGTATCTAAAGGTGAGTTGAACTCAGGTCTTCTTGATTCTAGGCCCAGTGCTCTACCCACTGTGCCACTAAGCAGTCCAAATAATAACAGTATATACATAGTGCTTTGAAGTTTGCAAATACTCTGTAAATATTATTTTATTTGACCCTGACAAAAACCTTGGGAGGTAGATGTCACTCTTATTTCCATTTAACAGATGAAAAAATGGAGGAAAAGGTTAAATGACTTGTCCAGGGTCACATAGCTAGTACTTAAGGCAGGATTTGAACTCAGATTTTCCTGACTCTAAATCCTGACTCTATTCACTGAACCACTTATAACTTCAGAGGTCATTTCATTTAGTTCAATTTCCTCAATTTGCAACTAAGAAAACTGAGGATCAGAGTGGTAGGTGACTTGCATTCCTATTGGTAGCCAGTATCAGATATGGGATTTGATTCTAAGTCCTCTGATTCAGTATTCCTTCCACTAGACTGCTTCCATCAGCTGCTATTTTTCTCATTACAAAGGAATTTTTAAATTCTAAATGTAAAAAACAACAATGCTCTGTTATATGTAAGAATTTCTTTCTTGGGAGGAATTTCTTTCTTAGTAACTTTATATTAAAAATGTATGGAGACCAATCTTTCTGAGATGGTTCAAGAGTTGTACATACTCATGTTAGGGAAAAAAAGCAGATGACCTCACCATATCCCTTGCCCCTTTTACATCCCTTTGCAAAAAAAAGGAAAATCTCATTAGATGAAATATTTAAACAAGGCGAGGAAAAAAACCCAGATCTGCTTCAAAGCTAGTTTCAGGCTAAATTTTATCAAACACAGTGGTATTTTCTTTAATCTTTCTTGGTAGCCCGAGGTTTCAAAAAGGGAAAAGTTAAGTGAATAATTTCCTAGATCTTATTAACAGACTGGTTTAGAAGTCGTTAGCATAAAACAGGTCAGGAGATAACAGGAGAACAAAAAAAAAATACATTGACACACTCTAGGGAATAAAGAAAGATATTAGTAGGAACCTACCTGCTGTTTATTATGGACAATGGTTTCAAGGATGATTTCCTTTTATGAATAGAGGTTTTAGAGAGCTAGCTAAGTGTGGCAAAGGGGAATTTATTCTGATAAACAAGAAAAACTTGTAGAACAACAAATACTAATGCTATTTAATTTGAGAGTCAAGGACACATTTCAAATATTCACTTTTCCTGGATATTATTCTGAATCCAATCTCACCTCACAATTTGAGAATTTTATCCCCATTTATATAGTTCTTTCCTATTATCTTCAGCATTTTACCCAAACCCAATTACCTTGTTATGACTTCTTACCATTCTTAACTATGATGGCTTAATTTTTGGAAAAGAATGAAATTCATTCTTTAACCTACATATTTACACTGAACTGGTCTAAGATCCAGTTTTTCATCTAGCCGCAGTCTTTATACAGAGAAAGTAAAGGGAAACACCTAAGCTTATGATTTCAGAGGCACCAATGGAATTCCATTTTCTTCCTTCCCATACCCTAAAATCTTTTCCCACTCAGTAGTTGATGTTACAAATTTCATTAAAACAGTTGTTCTTAACCTTTTCCCCCCTTTTTGGTATCATTCTCAAAATGGCGTTTTGTTGTCTACATTCATTATTGGAAGAAATGCTAAATTTCTGTTAGAGGTTAATGAAAAACAAAGAGATAACTTTTTCCCACCCAAGTTCACAAACCCCTTGAAATCTAAGTACCCTTTGAAGGTCATCTGATGCCAGTTTAAGAACCTTCGTATTAGATCTTAACCTTTACACTTAGGAATTTAAAACTTAATGCTTTAATGCAGTTCAGTCACAAAAAGAACTCTGAGAAGTATCAGTCACTTATATCTTAGCAATGAAAAAGGATTTAAGAAGAGATATGGATAAGAGCTATTTATTAGTTTTCTCTACCTGTCCAAATAAATGTAGATATATGCACATAAATGCACACACATGTGCACACACACACACATAGACACATACATATATGCATATATTTCTCTGTTTATGATTTATATTCCATGATTAGAATGTTAGTTGCTTGGCTATTGGGATTATTTTTTGTTTTGTCTTGATAACCCCAATGTTGGACACGTAGCAAACACTTAAAAAAAAAAACACCCTCTTATCTTTCATCTTAGAATGACATTAAGTATCTGTTCTGAGGTAGAAGGGCTGGGCAATTGGGGTTAAGAGATTTGCCCAGGGTCACACAGCTGAGGTCATATTTGAACTCAGGTCCTCCCAACTCTAGGCCTGGTTCTCTATCTTCTATGTTATCTAGCTGCCTAGGGATATAATTTTTATTTTTATTTTATTTTTAAAACATTTATTAATATTTATTTTTTTGAAAAGTTAACATGGTTACATAATTCATGCTCTTACTTTCCCCTTCACCCCCGAGCTCCCCCCTAACCCCCATGGCTGATGTGTATTTCCACTGGTTTTAACATGTGTCATTGATCATGCCCTATTTCCAAATTGTTGATAGTTGCATTGGTGAGGTAGTTTTGAGTCAGATATAATTTTTAAACTTATAACTCTATTAATTAATGAAGGCGAGACAATGATAACTAGGGGCTCAGGACAAATTTCTTATAGAAAGGTCTACAGATCTCAGTAAACATAAGTAGCCCCCTCTAACTTCCATCTAATATCCTCAAAGCCCGATAATTTTTTCTCCTCCTCCCCCAAACCTCTTCAGTTCTTTAATACCTTATACTGCCCCTTAACTCTTTGAGTCAGTGGCACTGGCTTCCTAGCTCTTCCTCAAGCAAAACACTCTACCCGCCAACTTTGGTCATTTTCACTGGCTGTCTGCCTGGCTTAGAATTCTCTCTCTTTTCATCTCTGCCCCCTGGTTTCCTTCAATTTTCAGTTAAAATACCATTTTCTTCTGGGAACCTTTTCTGATCTCTCTTTTTTATTTTTAAAAAATCTTTACCTTCTCTTAGAAATAATACTAAGTATTGGTTCCAAAGCAGAAGGGAGGTAAGAGTTTAGTAACTGGGGTTAAGTGACTTGCCCAGGGTCACAGTTAGGAAGTGTCTAAGGCTGAATTTGAATCCAGGTCCTCCTGACTCCAGGCCTGGCATTCTATCCACCATACTGCCTACCTGCTCCTTCTGATTTCCTCTTAATGCTAGTGCTTCCTTTTGTTGATTATTTCTAATGTATCCTGTATATAGCTTATTTGTACATAGTTTTTTGCATGTTAACTACTTTATTAGATTATGAGCTCCTTGAGAGCAGGGATTGCTTTTAGCTTTTCTTTGTATCCACAGCAGTTAGCTGTCTGGCACATAGTAAGTGCTTAATAAATATTTTTTGAATGAGACTGACAGCTGAGTCTTGAAGGAAATTGGAAATCTAAGAGGCAGAGGCTAAGTTCTTTAGATAAAAAAATGGATTAGACACAGACTCTACCCTCAAGAAGCTTGCTATCAAATAGTAGAAAATGTGCAATTATTTCAGAAGAAAGAACTGGAAGAGAAAGTGCTAAGAGAAATTTAAGAAGGAGAATAATTACTTTCACCTGAAAAGTCATGCAAGGCTTTTTGGAAAGGACAGCACTTGAATAACAAGCAAAAATCAATATGGGAAGTCTATTCTAGGCAAGAGGGATGTTGGGAAGAAAGGTATATAATGGATAATTTGGAAATTCTTTTTGATTGACCATGCATGTTTTTAATATAATATTTTTTCTTTCTTTTTCATCAGGTATCTGAGAGGGTAGGGAGAAGTGGATCTCTGAAAAACATTACTTTAAAAATAACTAATAACCTTAAAGAAATTAAACTAAGATCTTATAATCCCATTTTAAACGTAATATTACTGAACATGGTTTGTATTACTAAATTGTTCAATGTCAAGTTTAATATAGATCATTTAATTAAAATTTTTAAAAGTAAAAAATTAATAATCAAATAGCATGGAAATGGGATGCAGCAGAAGAATGTCAGGGTTCAATAGATAAAACATTGTATCTGAAATACAGGGTCTTTTAAGTGTAGGGTCTATAGGGAATTAGATTTTACAGGGTTTTGAATGTACTTTATTTTTTAGGCTAGGTAGAAAAAAGTAGAGGAGTGATATTCAAAAGGAACTTTTAAATCAAAATTCCTCTTATGATAAATACAAATATTAATGGAAGATGAAAACAACCTCATGATACCTTTATATTACTTTGCGATGAAATAGAACTTAATGATGTAGGTTGTATATTCATCATGATTAAAGTTTATCAACTGAAATTAGTTGACTACGCCTATGTCGGCATTTCCATTTTCAACTTAATGGCTCATTCATTTAACTGTCCTCATTAGCGATGCTTGGAACATCAACGGGCTGCTAACATTTCTATATTTACCCTCGAGAAGGTAAGAGTAAACTTTGTCAAAACTTAGCATTATGCCAAATCCACCAAAAGCATTTAGATGGACTTACAGTCTTTAATGGAGAAAACAATATATATCAATGTCTGCATTGATACCTATATGTATTTGTAGGTTATATGTAGAGGTTTATGCTCTTGGAAAGGACCTTCTGATAAAGAATGGTCCAATGACTTCAAATAGTACAACTGTGAGGAAGAGTCTTTGTTCTTTTTCTTGGAACTTACAATATCTTTTATAGCTAGCGCATTTTTTTATTGTTATACATTTGCTGCTCTGGTCATGTTTATGCACGTGTGTGTACATGAATGATTGAGGTCTAATTAAGAATTCATTTCATGTATGGTTTCTCTGTTCATTTGATAATTTCTGCTGAGTTCTATAGCAAAAATACATGTACTACATAGTTCATGCAGAATGTAAATTTTCAGAAGTTCATTGATTTAGAGCTGGAAGCCTGGCTATAGGCTATCTAATCCAACACTCTCATTTTCTATATTTGATCCAATTCAACATGCATTTATTGAGTTTTCTATTATGTGCAATTCACTGTGCTAAATACCAGTAATTTAAAAAATAAAGAGGGAAAGCCAGGCTTTGTTCCAGAGGTACTTGGATCTATTGTGATCATATAACATGTATGCAGAGAATATATATAGATATAAACAGTAGGTAATTTGAAGGAAGAGCACAAATAATTAGCAAGATCAGCAGAAGTTCACCAGAGGAAGTGGAATCTAAGATGAGCTGGGAAAAAAGCTAAAGATTCTGAAAGATGAAGGAAGACGATGAAATATTGAACATAATACATGAAGTAACAGAAGCCTTTCAGGGAGCTTAAGTCTCACAAATAGTAAATGACAGAGCTGGGCATTAAACTCTAGGTGTCCTGAATCCAAATACATCTTCTTTCTAATGTACCATATTGTCTCTCAATTTATTTTGCCATGCTCCATTTTAAGACATTGAGTACTAAAACATGTTGCCCCAACTGCAGAGATCACCGTTATTACTGAATGAATAAATGAAAAAGCATTTAAGAGCGGCAGCTAGGTGGCTCAGTGGATAGATAGCCAGGTCTGTAGACAAGAGGTTCTGGGTTCAAATGTGGCCTCAGACACTTCCTAGCTGTCTGACTGGTTGTCAATTAACCTCATTTGCCTAGCCCTTACCGCTCTTCTGCCTTGGAACCAATACTTAATATCTACTCTAAGACAGAAGGTAAAGATTTTTTTTTAAAAAAAGAAAAAAATTAAAAGAATTGAAGAGCTTCATATATCCCAGGCATTGTGCTGAGTGCTGAGGATACACATATAAAAGAGAGAGAGTCCTCCTACTTGCAAGACACTTACTTTTTTGCAGTGAGGCAACACATAAAAGGGAAATTGATGTGGGCTGAGATATCCTACAAACCCTGCCAAGTAGCTACCAACATTCAAAAGAACATAGAAACAATAACTAGTTGATTAGTATGGGGCCACCTTTCAGATAAGACATATGGGTTGCTTAGATTCACAATTATGAGAAAACTCTTCACATCAATCTCTAGATATAACCTAGGTCCTTGGTTGGAGGTCTCTGAACAGCAAGTACAGGTGGTTCAGTTTCCCAGTCACACAGGGCTAGGTTCAAACAATGCTTAATTTCCACAATTACTCCCTTCGTTAGAGTCTGCACAGAAAAGAGCAAAAGTAATCTGAAGTTACTCCGGGGTATTTAACATATAATGAGCATTCCATTTATGTTTTAGTTTGCTCCCCCCTGCCCACCGTGGGCAAACTGAGTGAATTATGGGTAAAGGCACACAGATCAAGGTGAACTTTGGGTAAAGTGACATTAGTTAGTTGGAAACATAGGGTAACAACTGCCCAAATAAATGGCCCCTTCCTTAGTAACTAAGCAAGTTAAAAAGCATTCCTGAAAACCTTTGAGAGCCTTTCCACCTCCAGCCCGTTCCATTGCCAACTCTTTCCATCACCATGACCATTCCATCACCAATGCCATGCCACAGCCTTCCTCCCTCTTTCAATAAAGCTTTCAACCTTGCCGTGGAAATTGCTTGAGTCATTAATTCTTTGCACAAGACCCCAAACTCACTCCCCCACCCCCACCCCATCCATATCTGAATAGTTGCTAGGAAAGGGTATTTAGCTCTGAGAAGTGAGAAATATTAAGCAAAGCCATAGGAAGGTTTCCCAATTGGCGTGACCTTTCCAAGAACAATGATAATATTGATTTAATTACAGTTTCCAGAGAAAGAAGTAGAAAGCAAGGGTGAAGCTTTAGCAGGATAGCTAGAAGATGATTAGAAAGGACTTATGGTTGGGAGTCTAAGACTGTTTAATTATAATGGGCTCTCACCAATTAAAGCAGAAGTTCCAAAGCTGAGTCTCTCAGCTTCCCTTAGGCATGGTCTTTGGAGGTCTGGTTTGGAAAGTGCTATGGCAGTCAGTGATAGGCACTAAGAAAATATGGCAGCTCAATAGGAGTATGGTAGGAAGATACTGGGGTAAAATATATTTTAGAAATATTTTCCATCTTCAAATCATTACAGCTGCCTATTGTAAGTGGGTTTGCCGGTATGGGAAGGAACGATAAATGCCATTCTACCAAAGGAAAGCCCTATGAAGCAGAGTATGTCTAAGACACAGCACTAATTAAAAATAACTGCTATCTTTTTTTACTCCAGGACACTGATGATTCACTTTATGTGATGAACTTTTTTCTAAGCCACTCCAATAAAATGAAATTGCTTTTTTTCTAATACACGGCCTTTGTAAAACTATAAAATCTAAGGAAAGTGAACATTTGTTTAATAATACTTGGGTTTTAAAGTGATCTTTCACATTCATTTAATTCTAAATTGGGATGTCCTTATTCAAAAAGAAAGTGTATTGAGTGATTACTCTAGGCAAATCCCTCCCTGTAATAGATTCTCTGCTTGTGTGTTTGTAGCCTGAGGAGAGCGTTTGGACCAAGTAGCCACAAAAAAATAGAAGATATTGTTCCTACCAGCAAGGAATTTAAAATCTAATCTCAATAGGACGGTATATATCAGTGGTTCCCAAACTTTTTTGGCCTACTGCCCCCTTTCCAGAAAAAATATTATTAGCCCCCTGGAAATTAATTTTTAAAAAATTTTAATAGCAATTAATAGGAAAGATAAATGCACCTGTAGCCATCACCGCTTCTATGGATTGCTGCAGTACCCACCAGGGGGCGGTAGCACCCAATTTGGGAATCACTGGTATATATAAAGGAAGGGATTCAATAATAATAAAGAGCAATATTCATATAGCACTTTAGAATTCACAAAATATTTTACATTATCTTATATAGTAGGTATTATAAGTATAATAATGTAATTATTATTTCATCTGTTTTATAGATGAAGAAATCTATGTTAAGAGAGTTCAAATAATGTTCCCATAAACCAAAGGTTGTTAAAGGGTAGATCCAAACTTTAAAGCTAGAACTGCTGATTTTAGATCTAGTGGTCTTTCTACTAGGCCAATTTGCTTTCTCATTAAGTCATGGATTTCAGGGTATGGGTGGTGGTTAGTCAAGGATATTTTGCTGAAATACGTAAATTTGGTGCAGAGTTTGGAGGGAGAGTTGATAGAAATGAAAATAGAAGCCAAGGCTATGTAATAGATTGGATGAAAGGCTGATAGAATAGGTTATATGTATAACAGTAAGTAAATTTGGATGGCAAAACATTGGGCTATAAAGGAAAGAAAATTTGGAAAGGTGATAGGTGGCAACCCTTGAATGCTAGGCTACATTTCTTTTAGCCTAATAAGGAATAGCAAACTATTTTTCTTGAACTGGTTAAGGAAGAGATGCTATTGGTATTTGGGAAAGATTGTTCTAATTGCTCTGTATTCATTAAAGAGGGATAGAAGGATTAGCTAGTTATAGCTGGGGGCATGGGTGGGAGTAGGAAGCAATAGAATATGGGAAAGATAGATTCGAAGAAATGGAAGATACTACTTGGAGGTTTGGTAATTGTGGGGAAGACCAGAAAAGAAAAAATATTATTCAGTATGAACAACATACACATAAAATCTTCTAAATGTTCTGAATAGGAAAGTAGTGGGAGAAGTCCCTTGTCTATTTGTTACTGTGTGTTGGTTTCGTTCCTCTGTCAGAGCTGAAAACAACATCCTTAAGAGGCTACATTGTCCAAGAGGCAACTAGGTGGCATAGTGGGTAGATGGCTAGATCTGGAATCAGAACTAAATTTAAATTTAAATTTACTAGTTGTATGACCATGGGCAAGTTACTTAATCTTTGTCTGCCTCAGTTTCTTTAGTTAGAGATAATAATAATTCTCCATCTCACAGAGTTGTTGAGAAGATCAAATGATATATTTGTAAATTGCTTCACAGAGTGCCTGGCACATAGTAGGTGCTTATTAAATGCTGAAGAGATTTGGGAAAGGAGGAGAGGACTTTAAATGTTAACATTTCTATAAATTGAAACGATGATATGGAATACATTATAGAAGTCATCTATAGCCAAAAGGGCCTCCAAAAGTTTTGGATCACATCAAATAAAATGGGGGAAGTATCTGTGAGCCTAGGTAGGAGAAAAAATATCTATTTCAGTACAACTGGTTTCCTTTGTAATCTTATATATCAAATAAGATATTTGTTAAGCACTTAGCACACTGCTTGGCACATAATAGGTGCTATACAATTTATTATCATTATCATATGCACTTAAAACCATTATTCTAAGAAGCTGCACATAGATATTACCAGATTGCCAAAGAGATCTATAACACACAAAAAAGTAGTGGATGGCTTACATAGAGCTGGGTCTGACCTTGGAGGCTGTCCTCAGTAGGATATTTTCTCAGTTTGACTCATTGTGCCCACCTAGAGTTACTCTGAGAAACCTCCAAAATAAAAGTCAGATAAGTTTCATGTCATTTCCCTCCCAAATATGGGAAATAATAGCAAACCCCTTCTCATCAGATTTTCATTGTCTTAACTCAATGGTTTTGTTCTTTAAATAGGAGGCTGATGGGAACTTTTTAGAAAGCCTTCCTTCTCCTCCTCCTCCTCTTCTTCTTTTAAACCTTTATCTCCAGTCTTAGAATTAATATACTAAGTATTGATTCCAAGGCAGAAGAGTAGGAATTGGGGGCAAGTGACTTATCCAGGGTCACAGGAAGTGTCTGAGTTCAGATTTGAATCCAAGACCTCCCATCTCTAAGCCTGGCTCTCTATCAACTGAACCATATCACTGTCCCTAGTTGTCTTCTTTTTATAAAGAATACACTGCATCAGGAAATCATCTTTAAGAAAGGTCAATCCCAAAACTCTTAAATATGGAGTTACCCAAAAAGTACATATCAGGAAATCTCCCTTATAGGTTAGATTCTGGAATTTCTCTGACTCCAGTAATCAATCCCTCTTTTTTTCCATATAGGACTCCAGGTTTATGAACATTTTCCATGAATGCTTAGAGGCAGCCTGGTTGGGGAATGGATAGGAAGCAACAGAATATGAGAATTTGTTTTAGGAAGACCTGAGCAAATGCCTCAGACAAGTCACCCAGAAAGGTTGGGTGCATTTGCTCAGGTTGCTTATTTTTCTCCATATATTAAATGAGAGGTTGGATTTCCTGGCCTCTAAGATACCTTCTTAGCTCTATATCTATAATTCTAGGAGGTACTCTCAGGCCCAGTTGGTTGTAGACCCATGCATGCTTCTACAAAACTCTTTCACTGCTATAGGCACTGTCTTGTCTGAATTCAGGTTTATGATTAGAAAAGAAAATAGAACAGGTCTTGAACATGAAGTCCAGGAAAATTCTTTTCAGGCTGCCTGGAAACTTACATGAGAAATGTCTACCCTCTATGCCCTCCAGAAGAAGGAATGAGAGGAAAGTTTGGGGCAGTAGACTCCTCTGTTAGCTTAATTGTATAGGGCAGGGGTCGGCAACCTTTTTGGCCATGAGAGCCATAAATGCCACATTTTTAAAAATGTAATTTCGTGAGAGCCGTACAGTGCTCACAGTGTGCGCTCCTGTAACAGCGCCTGAAAAAAAAATGACTTTATGGCTCCTGCAGAAAGAGCCATACGTTGCCGACCCCTGGTATAGGCCAAGAGGAAGTATTTTCTCTGACAAGAGGTCTATCCCCCTTCAGTTTCTATGAGCTAATGACTAGAAGTTTCTTTAATCTAGCAGCAAGATGACAAGGGGCATGCCCACAATATGTGTGGGAGATGTCTCTCAGATGCCTCCATGCCCAAGGATCCTGATCAACTCTCTCTCCTTCCCCAGCTCCTATCCCTAATGTTGGCATTCATTTCTTATACGAAAAGCTTTCACATTAGTGTGAGATGGCATATAGTGAAACTGATAGCAAAAAAGAGGAAGAATGTTTGGCAGCAGTTTCAAGAGAAGATTGATTGAAGGGGAAGGAAGTACAGTCTAACCAAAAAACTTGGGTTTACTTTTTAGCAAGGATATTTCAGGCAATAATCAGAAAAGGAGGTATTTGTCTAGCCAAATGCCTTAAAGGAATTGTAGGTCTCCATCCTTATGTTAGCTCATATCTATTCTGACAGTCTGTTTAAGCATATGCACAGATTCCTGACTATGATTCAAATGTTAAATTAAGTCCTAATTACTGATCTCTAATTCAAAACAATTTTAAAGCAAACCCATTGAGAATTAATGTGAATAAAAATCAGGATTTTACTGTCATTAGGGAAATGCACTTTGATTTTCATTTTGAACCAGGTGCAAGCATCTCTCTGAATATTATAATATTAAATAGACCTAATTTTAAAAAGATACATTTGGAATAACAAGAAAAGCATCTAAAAATGTCGAGTAAAGGATTTTTGCCAACTTAGGTTTTCAAGAGATATATAGCAGTAGGTTAAATCCTTTAGTAAACAAAGTGTTGGTAAATTTCTTGGATTATTTGGATAATCTGATGCCTTTTCATCTCTGAGGACCAAAGTAGTGGAATATGAGAACACGTTAGAGGGAAGGAATACTTTGATCAATTTAGTTGGATTCTGTTAAATATGAGCAATCCTTTATTTAATGGATATACTTGTCCCTAAATTAGGAAAGTGATATGAGTTAGAAGACATGACCATCTACCTGAGCCCATTGTTTTGTATTTTTACCATCTTAGTCCAGAGGCAATCCTGACATACCAGAGTTAAAGGGACATTTTAAAATTTTAATTCTTTAATTTTTTTCCCTGCATGGTTACATGATTCATGTTCTTTCCCTCTTCTCTTTCATCCCCACTCCTGGAGCTGACAAGCAATTCCACTGGGTTATACATGTATTATCACTCAAAACCAATTTCCATATTATTTATTTATTTATTTATTATTTTTTTTTCTTAACATTTATTAATATTCATTTTTAACATGGTTACATGATTCATGCTCCTCCTTTCCCCTTCAATGCCCCCCCTACCCATGGCCAATGCGCATTTCCACTAGTTTTGTCATGTGTCCTTGATCAAGACCAATTTCCAAATTGTTGGTAGTTGCATTGGTGTGGTGGTTTCGAGTCCACACCCCCAATCATGTCCACCCCGACCCATGCGTTCAAGCAGTTGTTTTTCTTATATGTTTCCTCTCCTGCAGTCCTTCCTCTGAATGTGGGCAGCATCTTTACCATAAATCCCTCAGAGTTGTCCTGGGTCATTGTATTGCTGCTGGTACAGAGGTCCATTACATTCGATTTTACCACAGAATGTCAGTCTCTGTGTATAGAGTTCTTCTGGCTCTGCTCCTTTCGCTCTGCATCAGTTCCCAGAGGTCTCTCCAGTTCGCCTGGAACTTCTCCAGTTTATTATTCCTTTTAGCACAATAGTATTCCATCACCCGCATATACCACAGTTTGTTCAGCCATTCCCCAATTGAAGGACATACCCTCCTTTTCCAATTTGTTGCCACCACAAAAAGCGCAGCTATGAATATTTTCGTACAAGTCTGTTTATCTATGATCTCTTTGGGGTACAAACCCAGTATTATTTATTTTTTATAATAGAGTCATCTTTTAAAACCCAAACCCCACTTCATATACCCATATAAACAAGAAATAAGTCATAGAATTTTCTTCTGGATTTCTACTCCCACAGTTCTTTCTCTAGATGTGGATAATGCTCTTTCTCATAAGTCCTAAGGGGACATTTCTACCTGGAATTAGCACTGACTGTGGACCTCACCTGACAGTTTGGTTTTCCTAGTACTCTCTTTTACGGAGATGAAAGCACTCCTTATCTTTTATGGAGCACTCTCAAATTGTTCCCCTTAAGTAGGACTGGACATCAGCAAAGTAGGAGACCACTGAGTTGGGGGTTCTTTACCTACTGCCTGGCATGCTGGTAAATGTTTAAAGACCATAGGGAGGGAGGGAAGTATGTACTATGACGTACTTTTAAATTTAATTAACACTGCTGTAGGAACATTTTCTTAAGTCTAGACAACCAACAAGACAATAAATCAAGCCCTGATTTGTAGCATTTGTTGCTCAGGGCCTGGCTCCTGCACACCCTTATTGTTGTAGCTTCTAGGGACATTTTGAGGCAGCTCAGGGGCCTTGACAGTGCAGGCAACAGTCATTGAAGCAGTTGGTTACTGAAAGTTAGGCCTGGATTCCAGCTTCATCTCTGTCACTAGCTAGCTATATGGTCACTTAAACTCTTGGTGAGTTTGTTTCTTCCTTTGCAAAACAGAAATAACGGTGCTCATTTTATCTACTTCAACAAATTCCTTTGAGGATAAAATCAAACATAGGAACTGTGTTTTCGAAAGTTTAAAGTGTCAAACAAGGAAATGGTATTATTATTGCTTAGCTGGAGGGATCCGCAACTATAAATCAGACCCTTGTAGATGTTTAATTGAAACATCTGAGCTCAGCAGTATCCTCTTTCCTCAATCCATTCCTTCTCTCCTCCCTTCTACCTGCCAGGTAACTTATCATAAAGAGTTGCCTACGTCACTGAAAAGTTGAATGACTTCCCTAGGATAAAGCCCTCTCTAAATGTCAGCTATTATGAATGATGAAAGGGAATAGGATGGAAAGTTTAACAAATATTATCTCATTTGATCCTCATAACAACCCTGTGAGGTAGGTGCTATTACTATCCTCATTTTACAGGTGAGGAAACTGAGGCAAAACAGGAGTTAAATGATTGGTCAGAGTCACACAGCTAATTAAGGGTCTTGGGGTCAAAGAACTCAGGTCTCTTGGAGTCTAGTCCAAGTGCTCTATGCATGACACCATCTAGAAGTAGTGTGAAATAAGGCTAGAAAAATGTAATGGAATCTGATGTCATTCATCTAGAATTAAGTACCTACTGTGTGTCAGACACTCAGCTAGGTGCTGGAGATGTAAAGAAAGGCAAAGAATAGACCCTGTTCCCAAAGAGCTCAAAGTCTAATGGATTTATGGGTAATGAAGCTCAAGAAAGGAATTTGGGCTTTATCTCACAGGAAGCAGGGAGCTATTGAAAGCTGTGTGATAAGAGATGCATATCAGTAAATTTAATCTGAAAGATTAGAGGTGGGAAAGACTAGAGGCAAGAAGATTGGTTAGAGGTTTTTAAAATAATCTAGTCAAGGAAAAAAGGGCCTATGCTAGAGGAACAATAGAAATGAAAAGCAAGTGATAGGTGCAATAAATAATGTAGAATAAAAATTGATAGGATTTAATAATTATAATATATCACAATAAAATATTTATATAGTACATATGATACATTTGATCCTCTCAACAATGGAAGTAGGTGTTATTATCATGCCCATTTTATAGTTGAGGAAACTGAGGCCAAAGAGTTTAAGTGACTTGTCTAAGGTCACAGAGCTAGTGGATTTGAAATCAGATCTCCCTGAGCCTAATCTGAGGACTCTATCCAGCTTAAGAGAAGCAAAGAAGGGAGTTATATAAATGATCAAAATATGTTTTTCTTCAAATGTGTGAGTTCATTGCTGTGGAGAACTTCTGATGTAGAACTTCTCTGTGCTGATGGAAATCAGTAAGTTGTAACAGTCTCAGAGAGTTGCCTAGAGGACTGATAGGTTACACAGTTAATATGTATCAGTATATATGCTGAATATATATACATAAACACACACACACACATATATACATATGTATATGTATATATTTCAACCTACATTTTCTGCTTCCAACTCTAGCTCTCTATTCACTATGCCTTATCACCTCTCATCCAAAACAACTAAGGAAAAACGAATACATTCTCGTTTCAGCAATTTAGAAAAGACAGCCTCATAAATAAAGTTTTTGATTATTGACTCGAGCAAAACTTTGAAAATCTAGGCCTGTGCTTGTAGCTTCAAGCCTCGATGATTTCATTGTTTCAAGAAGTCAGAGGGAGGCATGTGAAGGCCTGTGCAGTAGGATGCTACATCAGCCTCGGAGGACCAGAGCCAAAGGCATGTGAAGGCTGGCCACATTGTTATTCAGTGTCACCAGAGACCAGCCAGCATATGATCCATGTAGGAGATCCTCCGTCAAGATCCTGGGCACCTGATCCACAGGACCCTTGTAGGTTTCAGCCTCGAGGCCCCAGAGGAAAGTAAATGGCCGAGGCCCAAAGGGATCCTGAGGTGTCGAGCCCCAGCAGAACAAAAGTAGATGTGACTTCATTTCTAGGGAAAGATCAGGAACTAAGAATGGGCGAAAGGTGTGTGATGGATTTGCTTCATCCTCCTCCCTCATTTTGGAGTGAGGCTCTGGTATTGGTTCTGAGTGTGAGTTTTGCTCAGACTCTAGGTACCCTATTGCTGTGTTATTTTGGGGCTGCCAGCAGGAATTCAGAACATTGAAGCATTGGTGACTTTTGGGAATTGAAGGAAGTAGAAGACCTACATTTTCTCAATGCTCAGCCATTGTTGGATCCTAGAGAGCTAATGTCCCAATAGAGACAATCAAGCAACGCCAAGGGAATTCGCAGTCCCTCTTCCTATTTATCTCAGGGATCCAGAGGCAACATCTGATGAATTAAAAACACTCTGCCTCTTGTAACCCTTTCCATTTCCTACCTTCCTGCCTTCCGGTTTGTCTGCTCCATTGTTAGCAAACTGTAAACTAAGGGAATGCCCATCAACTGAGGAATGGCTCAATAAGTTGTGGTATATGAATGTGATAGGGTACTGTGGTACTGTAGGAAATGAGGAAATAGATGATTTCAAAGAGACATAGGAAGAGTTAAAGGAACTGATTCAGAGTGAACAGAAGCAAAAGAATAATACTATATCAACATTATAAAAAGAAACATTTGGAAGGAGTTCTGTAAACTGATGAAGAATGAAATGAGCAGAATCAGGAGAATGACAACACTGTAACAACATAGAACTCTGAAAGTCGTAAGCACTATAAACAATATGATGACCATTCATGATTGCAGAGGACGGACGAAGCATGGTATCTATTACAGAGCAGCAATAGATTTAGGGTACAGAATGAGACATAAATTTTTTTGGAATATGGTAATCAAGTGAATTTGTTTTGCTTGGATTTGAATATTTATTTTTTTTATTTTTTAAAAATAATGAGGTGTAGAGTAGGAGAAAGATTTCTATTAATTGTTAAAAAATAGAGTAGGAGTGCTAAAGATGTGGAATGTTACATGCACTTTCAGATGAGATGACTATATTATTAGTTTTGCTTTATTGTTTACTTTATTATGAGATGTTTCATGAAATAGAAATAATATGCAAACATTTTATTATATAAAACCAAAACACACCAATAAAACTTAAAGAAAAATGCTTCCCTTTATCATACTTCAAGTATTATCATAAATGTATCATACAGACATTTATGTACTTTATATCTTTGTGAACTGATAGAAACATGATCCTCCCCAGAAGACATATCATTGCTATCCATCCCCTATAGTAGTCCTTTTCTTATGACTGGGTTAGGAAAAGTAAATATACTCCTTCCTCCTCACCCTCATTCCTAGATACTCCCTGTGTTACTATCTTCTCCTTTGAGGTTCACCCTTCTTTACCACCATGTCTTTTAATCCTTGCTTCAGTCATCTATCCAACCCAACATCTCATACATAGAGACTTTTATGCACATATTGTGATGTTCCCTTAGGCCCTCTGGTTTCCAAATTAATCAACTTTTTCAACTTAATCTCCATCTTCATTCCAACTCAACCATACATGGAGATAATCATACACATTAGCCATGACTCTTTGACCTCTATGACCCTGACCACTGAAATTCTTGTCTCTGATCTTAGTTTTCTCTCTTCCATCTTTACTGTCGCCTTGCTCTTCCCAAGTCTATTCTTTTTCTTCATCTTCACTATAATCTGTAGGCTTTTCATTCATATGCATCCTTCCAATCTCATTTTACCCTCCTCATAATCAATCTCATGGTCTATTAGTTCCACCATTCCTTATTTTACACCCTTGAACCATTTGTCCCTTTATCTTATCTCTTGAAATGTCTTGCCAAATCCTAACCCTGGAGTATTCTCACCATTGGTTTTTTTTCTGTTCCTACTCATAAACTAGGAATTCTGTAGGAAAAAGTCAAGCAATTGGGCCAGTTGGTTTCATTACAAATTTATGCTGTCTAATCTCATCTGTACCCTCAATTCTTCACGACGATTCTTTTACTGCTTTCTTTATGGACTGTTACATTCTTCAAAGTAGCTATTTAAAATTTTCTCTTCCTTCATGCCACCTGCATCACCTGTTCCCCATTTTCAGTGGAGGATCTTCTCTCCTATTTTTACTAAAAAATAGAAGCTATTCACTGTGAATTTTCTCTTCTCTCTTACTTCACACTTCAAAACCCTTCTTCATCACTCCTCTTAGTTTTTCTTCTCCTTTGTTCCAGCATCTGATAAAAGAAGGGGTCCTTTTTCTTGACAAGGCCATTGTCTTCATCTCATCCCTTACAGTCTCCTCTAGGAAGTTATCCTGTTGATTATTCCCTCTCTTTCTCTCATCTTTTTTTTTTTTTCCTTCTTTGCAGTCTCTTTCCCTGCTGTCTACATATACCCAGATAATATTTCTTCTTGGGAAAAAGAAAACCCTTCATTTGATCTTTGATCTCTCTTTCACTCTTTCTTTCTCTTTCTTTTCCTTCCATCCTCTTTGTCTCCACCCTCTATTGGTTCTCCTCTCCCTGTATTACTTCCCTATTGGGTAAGATAGATTTCTTAACCTGAGTATGGATGTTATTCTCTCTTTGTGCCAATTCCAATGAGAGTAAGATTCGAGCACTGCCTGCCACCCTTTTATCTTCCCTTTTGCTGTATGGATTATTGTATGCCTTCTCATGTGAGATAATTTTCCCCTTTCTCTCCTTCTCTCTTTTTCCAATAAATTACTGTTTCTTATTCCTTGATTTAAGAAACAAAACAAAACAAAACCATCCCATCATATTCACCTTCTCTCTGCTCTCTATTTATATATGCTCCTATTCATTGTCCTAAAAGTAATAAGGCCCTTAAGTATCTTCAGAACCATAAGTGTCCTGATTTCTTTAGGTATCTAAGGTACAGAGTGACCACTCACCTATTGTGGTAGTTACATTCCAGAGACCCCTGTGATAGGTGAAAATCTGTGATTTAGCGGCATTATATTAATTTTATAATTTATATATATTTTAAGGCTTTATAAACCCTTCCCACACTCCTATAAACCTTTTTCACATTCTTATTAACCTATAGTCACTAAGCCAGTCTGTGCCCAGAACATAGTGCTGTGGTTGGTTTCCTTTCATTCCATCAGCCAATAGTGTGCCACAATAAGTGTAACTCTGCAATAAAGAATTAGATATATATTTTTTAAGAAACCCATGACACAGTGAAGCCAGGATAAGTGAACCACACATAGCAAGGGACAACTGTACTTCAAATATCATAGATATTATAAGCCTTAATTAACACCTTCTTACTAGTAATGTAATCAATGCAACCTCTTTGTTTCCCTCTGTTACCTTAAAGAATCTTAAATATCTCTCTTATGTATCTTATATTCATTTGAAAAAATTCTCTTGTCCTATCCATTGTGAAGACATACAATATAATATCAATTATATACATCACAGGTATTCTTGAATATTCTTTTTATAAAGGATAAAATGAAATGAATTCTCTGGTTCATTTAATTACTGACATTAAAATTGTGACTGCTAATTTAAGTTCCCCAAAGTCTGGATTGTCCATCTTTGGTGATCAAATGATCTTGGGAATTCATTTGATTTTGTTTGCCTTTTATAAACTATAATTATTATATGATGAATTCAAAAGAAAGCCTATTTTTGACTCAATTTTACCTAAATTGATTGGTTATCTGGAAGAATTTTTATTTTTGTTACTGAGTTGTCTGGAACAATTTAGTTCTCCCAATTGATGGATTTAAGCATAGCCTTTGATGCTTTTTGCAAACTCCTCCCCCCAAACCAAAACAACAAAATCTCATGATTAACAACAACCAAAAAAAATCCCCTCAAACTACCAGTGAATGTTAAGAGTTTTGTTTGGTAAAAGTAGATGACTTAGCCAAATGACTCATGGATTGTTGCACTCCAGAGAGGACTGAACAGCCCATTAAGACCTCCAAAGCTCATCTGGTTAGGAAACTGTGTTGCTAAAAAAGGATTTTTACCATGCCCCCTGTTTTGGATGGGGTTGAAACAGGAAAGTGCTTACTTCAGAATAGCTTTTCCATCTTGTTTTGTTGCTGATTATTACAGACAGTTCTATTAGGCTATTGACCTCACACAGAGAGAAGGGAGAATGGAACTGTTCTAGCTGGCTTTATTATTCCCCCCAGCTGAATGCTGGGATGTGTGACAGCATCTTTTCTATAACTGCATTTGGGGGTCACAGGAACTATGGATAGTAATGTATGCAGTTTGGTTTTTATAGTCATCAAGTTTTTCTGCATAAAGAATAAAAACAGATCTCCAATTGCTCTTAATTTCCTGCAGCTGCAGTTGTGTTTATTAAAGAAGTGTCTTTTTATATTAAGAAGTCTCTTTCATGAGCCAGTAGAAATAGAAAATTGATTCACTAGACTTGCCCCAGCCCCCACCTTCTTCTAGAAGTTCTTGTTGGCAGTCAATTTTTAAATTCTTTTTTTTTTTTTTTGGCTGGGGAATGGAGGAGGCCAATAAAGTTAAAAAGATTAAAGCACACAGGAGTATAGGACCTTTGTTTTAATCTAATTCCAGGAAATTCATTGACTACACTTGGGTTGCTTCTAGTTTTAAAATGATAGTTATCTTTATTGAGGACAAATGAGCATTAAAAGGGATAAAGCCTTACTTTTGACCAGCCAAAAAACGTTCTCCTTGTCCCTGTTTGTTTTTCCTCCTTAAGTGCACAGATAATCCTTGTTTAGGGCTGCCAATGACTAAAGAATGTGCAAAAGAACTCTTTAAAAATATATTAGGTCGATTTAACATGTGAATTATTTATACTATTCATCTATATCTAGTACACATAGGCTCAGACTCAGCTAATAAAAATATAACCCTGGAACAAAAAGAAGAACATATAGATAAAGGTTTTATTTCTTTTTTTGACATACTCAATAGAATAAATAATCCTTACTCTATTGCTGAGTCTCTCTATGGCTTCCTGTAGCTTTGCCAGTTTCTCAAATTCAGCAGCTGCTTAAAGGTAGAAGATCCTATATCTAAAAGTGTTAGATTTAGCACCAGAAAATTGACAGGCCCACTATTCTTCAGTCAGCTGAATAAAATTTTGGAATGGAAATGAGTTGGAGACCAGAAATGGGCAGAGAGAAAAATGAGAAGTAGAGGACAAAAACCTTGGAATGGGAATCAGGAGACTTGGGCACTGCTTCTAAGTAGTTGATACCTTAGACAAGTTAGGTAGTTTTCTGGGACCAGTTTGTACAACCATTTAAGAGTGATGCCAGGATGTAAGTAGAAGGAACACTAGATTTTGAGTCAGAGAACTTGGCTTTAAATCCCACCCTTGATATTTAGTATTAATTAGGCTTCAGAAAAGGTGATTTTCAAAGTATTGTGTTCTATCTTATGGTTATATGACTAGATGAGAGGTTGGGATCCACAAACTTTCTTCAGTTCTTTCAGAATGTAACTGGAACCAAAATAAAGGATTATGTTTACACCTATGAATTAACTTTAGTATTCAGGAATCTACCTTTCTTTGTTCACCAACTCAGTTCTGCATCCCTTCTTTGGGTTTACTCTTACTTTTTATAATTTTGTTTTTTTTTCCTCTCCCACAGTTTATTTAAAGTCAAGTTTTCATTCCCTTAGTATAGTTAGTTAATTTGATAGATGAATTTTTATTACTGCATTAATTGGAAAAGACTCTAGGAACTTCTTAAGGCTTCCTTTCAATTCCTAGATAATTCTATTACAATAAGGGTCTTTGAATGTTTATTTCACCTTTCTGTTGTATTAACAGAAGCAAGTTTAAATAGTGGGTAAAAAGCTGGCCCTGAAGTCAGGAAGACCTGACTATGTGACCCTGGGATATTCATTTAACTTCTCAGTACTTTAGGCAGCTCTCTGGACTGTAAATTTCAGAGAAGGTACCAACCTGCATTGGTAGAGAGTTCACTCAACTAAGAGTTTGCTGTACCAGTCCATTGTCAAGTTATTTCACCTGTTTAGTCAGTCAGTTACTTAGTCAATATACATCCCTATCAGCCTCAGTTTCCTCAGCTGTAAAACTAGAGTCTAGATAATCTCTAATGTCTCATCTAGCTCTGAATTCTTATGTCTCTTTATTATTTTTCCCCCTCTTACTCCTAAGTCTCCCCAGGTACTGAGGTTGGTATGATTATCTTTATTTCTAGGTATTCTGCTTCCCATTTAAAAGCAGTTGAAAAGTGCTGGAAATTCCTGCCAAAGAACCATTTATATTTTAAAATTACTTGGTATTTTCCATTAAGCCAGAACAAAGTGGCACTTTTTCTTGTACAAACCTAAAAGCTAAAATGACTGGAGGGAAAGGAGAACAGCATACTAACTATTCCTTCAGGAGATTAATGGCAAAGGTTTGTGCCCAAGTATTTCTGATTGAACCAACCTCTTGCTCTTCCATCTTGGCATCCTTTCTTTATCAACTAACCTAAGATATTTACTATAGCACTCCATAAATAGAAAAAAAAATCCACTAGCACAGGCTCTAACATTTTTTGGGTGGGGCTTAGGTGAGGCAAAGAATGCTGACATCAAGCATAACTTGACATTGAGAAAGAATAGAAATACTAAATATACAAAAAAAGACTTTTCTCTTTAATTTCCCAGAATAACATTTATAGTAGAAACTGAACTGTTTGATGTGTTCAGAAATTCAGTTAAGGAAATCTATCAGTTTTGCCTATTTGCTTCCCTCTGAGACCTCAGCTTGACCATGAGGCACAGCATGTGCTAATAGCTGGATCTCTGATGTGGAAGTCATGCTGTATCTTACACTAACTTAATTAAAATCATTGGCTAACATGCTGAATTATAATTTCATGAAGACATAATTTTCCTTTGAGAGTTTAATCAAATCTTTATGAGTATCACTTTCATTGGATTTTCTCTATGGTTTTAAGAGATCTAGGAAGGAATATGGTCTAATGGAAAGAGGGATGGATTTGAAGTCAGAGGCTGAGGGTTCAAATCCCAGCCATGCTGCTTAACATTTGTCTGACCTTTGTCAAGTCACTGAAAATCTCTGGGCTCTATTTTCTTGTCTGTGAAGTAACAAGCTTGAAATAGAAGACCTCTAGGACCCTTTTTGGCTCTAAATCTGTGATGTTCATGATAAGGCCTTATATGTATTTATTTCTTTTTGATGTGGGTTCAGAAGTTCCTGAATTTGGAGAAGCTTTAAGTGTTTCAAAATTTTTCATTTTAATACCAGCTTCTTGTAAGAGAAGTAAATCAAAAGTGCTTTAGATTCCCATGATTACTTGCTAATACAGAATGAGAAGTCATGCTTTAGATTTTTCCTTTCTGCAAGTCTTAGAAGGGCTTTGAAGATTGTCATTCCACTAGGATTTATTAAGTTTCTATTATGTGCCTTGCACTGTGTTAAGCTCTGAGGCTGCAAAGAAAGGATAACAAATGTACAAACAAAAACAATCCTTGCCCTCAAGGAACTCATAGTCTAAGAAGAGGGAGTGGGAGAGATAACATAAACTAGGCTGTGTAAACAAGACCAAAAACAATAATTTGGAGATAATATCCGAGGGAAGGATGTAACATAATGGGGATTCAGGAAAGACTTCTTGAAGAAGAAAATATTTTAGCTGGGTCCTGAAGGAAGCCAAAGAAGAGAGGATACTGGAAATAGGAGGGACAGCCAGTGGAAAAAGCATGGGTTTGGGAGAACGGGGTTATGTTGGAGGAATATCAAGGAGTCCAATGTCACTGGAATGAACAGTACATGTGAAGAAGTGAGGGCAAAGTAAAGTATAAGCACATCCTAAAGGTAGGAAGAGGCCAGGTCATGGTGGATTGTTATAGCCAAACAGAGGTTTTTGTATTTGATTCTGGAGGTAATAGATTGATGCTTTGAGTTAGTCCCTTCTTGAAACCAGTTTTTGATGGAGAGTATACTTTGGCAGTTTGTCAGGCTACCTAATCCGAGCCAATTCTCTACTGTAAAAGTTTTTGGTGTGGATACAAATGTATTTTCTTCTTCAAAGTTTAAATTAGTGAATGCATGGATCTTTGAGGTTTTGTTTTAGCTTTACCCAAAGTAATCACCATCTACTTGATTTTGTTTAAAGTGAATTATTGAAAAACTACTTGATAGGGAATCATTTATTTTTCATCTGGACTAATAAATTTTTGGATAATTAAGAAGCTAAATATAAAATAGATGGAATACTGGATCTGGAATGAAGACCTGCATTCAAATTTGACCATATAGTCTCATTAGTTGTGTGACCCTGGGCATATCACTTAACTTTTGTCTACCTCAGTTTTCTTATATGAAAAATGGGGATAAATTAGCACCTACCTCAGGATTATTGAGGAAAAATGAGATATTAGTAAAGTGCTCTGCAAATTATAAAATGTTATATAAAATGCTAACTACTATTATGACCACGACAACAATAGCAACTACTACTACTACTGCTAATTTTATTTGTCATTGGGATCTGTAATTTGGAAATTCCCTTCATCAATCTGTATTGACAACTAATTGTCAATCTGTAGTTTTAGAGAGTTGCCCAGGACACTAAATGTTAAATTACTGGGCCATAGTTTTATATCTAGCTTGCTTCTGAGACACAACTTGAACCCAGGTCTTTTTGACTCCAAGAAGGCATTTCATCCAGTACAATCTGCTGTCTCTTTGGGGCAATATCTGTGCCATTTTATTTTATTTATTTTTTCAAGTAGCTCAAAGTAATTTAGAAATAACAAAAAGATGAGAAAGAAAATGCTTAAGAAACTAACCAGATAGAATTTTTGAGTTGTTAGAGATTTTAATTGTACTGTCAAAAATTTATTATTTCATTTTTCAGAGGAAAAGGAATTGTGACTTCATGCAGAGATATTAGGGCAGGGTTACTGAATTTAGAGGGGCCCTACAGGGCTCTGGCTGCACTTGGAATGCTCATGCAGTATGAAAATAACAGAGTTTACAGTGTGGTTAGCAAGAAAAATTAGTTCAAATAAACTAACAGATGGGCTCCTCTCTTATCCTATCCTGTTTCTTCATAGATCCCCAAACATTTGTGTTGCTTGTCTTCCCAATATGGGGACTCTTGTTATATGCTTAGCCATTTGCAAAATTTAATAGATATGCAAAAAATTTCAACTTGGCTTTCAACCCACATATCTAAAGAATACACAGACAAATCTACAATATTGGCTTTGTAAGAACACTTTGCATATGAACATATTAAGTATGATTGCTGACATTAAATGTAGATTCAAGTGTCGTTCCATGCAATCTGGGGGTTCTCCTGAGGGCAACTGTTAGCACTCTGTTAAGGCCTCTCTCTTATTTCTTCCTCTCTTTCTTCATCTTCTGCCCTGGAGGTTACTTTTCCAAGTCGATATTCTTGACAGATTAACCAAACACTTCAGTGTTAACAGAATTTTGTGCAAATGAATTTTTCTATGATGTCCTCCCATCACATTTTACAACGTGGAACTGAATTTAATGTAGCCAGGCGTGATGAGGCTAGAGTCCAGATCTCTGTACCTCTGAGATGCCAGAAGCATAAAGCAGAGTGAATATGTGATTGTCTGTCATGACGGAGCTAGTCTGTGATTTTCTTTCAGGGGAAATCATCATGTCCATTTCTGGGTTGTTGCTTTAGGTTCGGTGCCCTCTTAACAATTCTTGATTAGCCTGTCCCTTAGCCTTTGAAAATCCTGCAGAATTCCTTGAGAAGCAAGATACATTTTTGTTCTCCTAATAACCTCCCTTTTATCAAGAAGTTCCCTTTTATGATGAATTCTTTTTCTTATTATATGCCTAGCAAGCTGACCTTTAAATGAACTCCATCCTCTATCCCCCTCTCCTCCACTACCTTGTTACTGTAGTCATCAGCACCCAATTTCATAGAGGAACTATAAAGGGAATGGGAACTTGAAACAGAAATTTCTATTAAGGCTCATACATTTCAGTAACTGCTGCTCCAACAGTATCTTCCAAAGCTAACACTGACAAAGACCTATGGGGGATTTTTCTATTTCTGTCTTGAAGGAGATTTGCACCAATGAATTTCTGTGGCAGCTGAGGTTTGCTAAGATTTAGATGACCCCTTTCCCTTATCTAATGAATTCAGGCTTGGGAAACTTGCAAAGCTTTAGACTGACAAGGAACTAAGGGAGTTGATAGGAAATTGAAAGACAGCTGGCAAGGCTCAGTGTCTTTGAATGTCAGTTCAGGAAGCTGCTAAATTTTACAGCTGCAGGGCTAGGAAAATTAAGATTCTTGCATGGATATAGAGTCAAAATGATATCTCTGGTGGATTATACACACGTATGTATGTGTGTTTGAGTCTGTGTAACGTCACAAAATCTTAGAGCTGAAGGGCACTTTAGAGATCATCTAGTCCTGTCCTATAATTTGGAAACTGAGACCTAGAGAGATCCAGTAATTCGTCTGAAATCACATAACTAATCATGGCAGCCAGGAGATTATATAGTGCCTACTATGTGTGAAGAGCTGTGTAAAATACTTTAGAAATATTTTATCGTTTGAAACTCATAACAACCCCTTTAGGAACATACTGTTATTATCCTCATTTTACGGTTAGAAAAACTGAGGCAAACAGAGGTTAGGTGACTTACTCTCGTCTCTTAACTCCTAGGCCAATTTTTTTTCCTACTATGCCGTGTTGCCCTTCAGTCTCTTGTTCTGAGAGGTGGAGGTGAAGAAGGATCTGTATTCCAGGGAGATAAAAAATATTTTTTAAATTTAAAATTAAAATTTAAAATTTAATTTTAATTAAATCTAATAATTCAGTTAATTAATTTTAGTTACGATTTAAATTTTAATTGAATTAAAATTTTAATTTAATAAAAAAAGTTTATTTATTGAAAGCATTCAATTCCCTTTTGCAATGCCCCGAATCACTATTTTGTGGAAATAACATGAATCAGAATTCATTCATATGCAAGTAGGATTAAAAAAACTTATTCAATTAGAAAAGACTTTTAATTTTAGATGATCTAATCATTTCAGTACTCCTGGAAAGGAAATTTCTTTGATGTGTTCCTTTCCCCAAAGTTTTCTTCTCCCAATCTGTGGGTCTTGACAAGTCATGAAGATGATTTAGTACTTTGTTTTATTATGAAGTGAGAGACAAGTCAGGATGTTTCTGGTTATGTAATTGCATTTAAGTAAATTATTAGGTAGAGGTACCAATGTTATTAGCTAGTAGGTGTGGTGTTTTCAAGCAATAAAATCTATCTCAGATTTATAATTTTTGAACATCTCTTTTAAGCTCAGACAAAACCCCAAGCAAATGGCATTTATGACAAAAGTGAAGTTTTATGGAAGGAAAGACTCTTCCGCATTTAAAATACAGTTGTGTGAATGGTAATTGCAGGGTTTATTACTATGATGAGAAATGGAATTTTTTGGCCACACTTTCAAAAGCCGTTGCTATTCACTCCCTTTTTGTACACAGAAAATCATTACTCAATCAATTTTAATTGTGCCTTGGATTGACTGTTTGTAATTGTTGAACCACTTTAAACTCATGCAAACAATTAAAACAAATCTATTTCATGAAGCATTTCAGCATGCTACAAATGTCAATGTCCAGCCAAGTAACTGGACAGAGAGTATCTGTAGCAATGCATTAAAGCATCAAAAACAAGATTATGCTACCTTATCATTTGTTGCTTGTGCTCACAAAGAAATGAACCTTCAGAGAGACTTCGTGGTATGGGAACCAGTTCTAATTGCCAAAATAGAACCACATCATTGGAGTGCATGGAATGTGGGTCAGTGTAATTCGTGGTGTATGCTTAGAGCCAATATGATGCTATTTATGCTGAATAGTACCACAAATTAAACGTAAGCTTCTCAAGACATACACATTTTATTAGTCAAAATGCAAACAACATACTCCTTTAAGATCAAACCACCTACCTGAGTCCTAGAGGTTATGATAATATCAGACTCACAAGTCTCCCTCTCTGACCAGCTGGAGGCCTGGGGTCTCCCTCTGAGGTGATCATCTGGCAAATTTCCATTGATCAGTCAATCAGCACTACTTCTGGATGAATAGAGGCTATTGACTTACATCTCAAGTGCAAGAGGAGGAAGAAGCCACTTTATAACCTAGTAGAAGACTAATGGCTGGGAACTAGTTTAGATTTTTTTTTTTTAAATAATTCTAGCTATGAGTGCTCCTTCGTTGTTTGCAGAAAATTTTGTTTGGTAGGTTTATTACATGAAATATTGTTAAAGTTGTTTATCATGTTTTTTTCCTCAGTGGTGTCTTACAAAAGGGTCCATAGATGTTTATCAGTTGTTGAAAGATATACTCATTTTTATTACATCATATTACACAAGTGCTGATCTTATTATTGAAAAACAACTTTTCAAAGCTTAATTGTAAAAAGAAGGCAAAATGAAATGGAGTTAGTTATGTAAGTTGACAAACTTAAATCTACTCTCTTATTAAAGAAATAAAACTTATTCTCATAGCAGCTAGACTGCTTAGGAAAGCTAATATATCCAGAGGCAAGTATTACCACTGGTCTATGTTCTACACACAGCTATGATCTTCAATGATATCAAACCACATAATGTCAGTACCGTACTCTGGTTTTTATTAGGCTGCTTTTCAGTGTTATTTCTCCTGTAGCGTGGTGGTTAGGTTTAATGTTAGTGTTTAGATTTGTAGTTGGAAAGCCTGGTTTTAAATCTGGTATCTGTGATTTACTTCCTTACTTGCTGTGTGACCACAGACAAGTGACCTCTTTTCTAGGCATCAGTTTCCTTGTGTGTAAAAAGAGGGGGCTAGACTAAATGACTTCCAAGGTCCCTTCTAACTTTAATCTATTGTCCCATGATCTTTAAGCATTCTTTAAGTATTCTATTTTGGGGTGCATTAAAAAAATCCTGATGAGAATTTATGGTAACAGAATTAAAATGGGATTTATAGATTAGGTGGAATGATAAAAGGTTGCCCATAGGCTATTATTATATGGTCTGTGAGTTAAGAATCCTTTAAAAATTTTTAAATATCTTATTAAAAAAGAACTCTTATTTTCTGCTTTAGTAAAAACTCTAAGACAGAAGGCTAGGTGCTAGGCAAACTGGGTTAAGGAACTTGCCTGAGGTCATACAGCTAAGAAGTATCTGAGATCAGATTTGAACCCAGCCCCTCCCAACTCCAGCCATGGTTCTCTATCTATAGTGCCACCTAGCGCCCCACTAAAATACTTTATTTAAAAAAGGAATTGAGTTAGTATGGGGCAGGTACCGTGGCATGTTCTAGTCTAGTTGAATCTTCATAGAGATAGAAGTTGGGAAACAGACAACTTCATAGATTATCAAGTATGGGGAAAAATGGGAAGTTACTATATGTCTAAAATAGAATTTTAAATCAAATGATGCAAATTATGGTTTAATACTATCTATCTGGAAAGATCTTAAAGAAAATGGCATATTTTAATTGACTAATAATGACTTCTATCAGGGATAGAAGTAATTTGAAAAAGACTTAAAAATATTCCCAAAGATGTAATAATAGATCCATTTTATGTGTGCAGCGAATCTATTATGTTCTATATGACCAAAATAGTTATTTATTGAATCTTTGGATCATAGGTTAAGATCTGTAAGAGACTTCAGAAGTTAAATGGTCAAATCCTCTCATTTTACATATGAGGACATATACTGAGAGGTGAAGAGACTTGCTCAGTGGCCTGTAGTTAGTATATGACTGAACCAGAGATTCAAACCCAAACTTTCGAGTTCAAATTCAGTGGTCTTTGCATAACATCTGATTTTATTTTGCCAAATATTTAAAAAATGTTGTTCTATAGAATCAACTTCAAAAGTCTCACTCTGTTTCAGTAGGACATGAAGGATGAATGTGGGTTCTTGAAGTTTTTGCTAGTAAAATTCAATCAGAGCAGGTTTTTCTAAACCAAACAACTGAGAATACAATCCCAATGACAGACTGTGGGCTGTGTTCAGCATAGGCAAGTATAGAAAATCTAATTAACACTAAGTTGGCCATTTGGCAATGAATACTTTGGCTGTGATGACTCATGAAACAGATAAAAATATAAAATATTCTTTGTTCCCCTTCGGTTTCCTATTATTTTCACAGTGGCAGTGATAGAGGAGTAGAAAAGGAGGCAGAGGGTTTTTAAGAATAAAACAACTTTTAGATAATCTATGAGCAGTTTTAACAAATGGCACCTGAAATGTGAGAGCTTTGTTCAGCAGCTATCAAGATGATGAATGATGGAGGGATGAAATTACATCTCTATGATGTTCTCACTATAAATGAGACGCTAAGACATAAAGAAGTTGGAACTAAATGGAAGGATGGCTCACAAGCTCTATGCTGGGAGATAAATGAAAGTTGGTTTTGTTGTATGCCCAAAGAAAACAAAAAATCAAGTATTTGAAGTTTGGTCATGTCAATTGCTGAATTTGGAGCTGGATTTAAATGTTAGAAAGATTTTTTCTGAATAAGCCTCAGTTTCCTTCTTGTAATCATTGTGCTTAGTTCTTAAGCCAAGAATAACAAGTCTTAGGGGGACATTAGAGATCATCATAATAAATCAACATGCATTTATTAAGCACCTACTATGTGCCAGCCATTGTGCTAAATTCTGGAGAAGCAAAATAGTCTTTGTCCTTGAGTAGTTTATAATCTAATGGGGGAGAGACAACATGTACATATACAAAATACTGGATATGGAATCAGAGGACCTGGGTTTGAATTCCTAACTCCTTATTAACTTGCATGGTCTTAGGTGAATGTCTCAGAACTTGAATTTTTCATCTGTAAAAGGAATAGATTGGATATGATGATCAATCAACAAGCATTTGAACTTAGAATCTTCTCCTCTAAGGTTACCTTGTATCTACTTTTCACCTGTGGTGCATGAATTATTCTAAAGTTCTTCCTTAGGCTAGTTTACCTTTAATAGGTAATATTAATAATAATAATAGCAATATCTAGCATTTTTATATCACTTTAATTGTTTGCTGTGTGCTTTTCAAATATTAACTCATTTATTTTCCTCACAGCAATCATGGAAGTTAGGTGCTAGTAGGAGATGGTGCTATACCAATTAAAAAGGGAGGCAGCTACCAACTTGAACTCTTGTTTCAAAATCTCCAGAGGTGCAGAAGATATCGTGTTTGAGTATTTCCCTGCCTTTCTACCTGTCCCTTGTGGAACATAGATTCAATTAGGCAAGCTTGCTTCTGATAACCTGGATGCTTTTTCTACTTTGTGCTTCATTTCCTTGGAAGACAAGTGAATATCATTCGTAAGGAGGATGTCATCAGTCTTAGAGGTGATTCTGTGAGTTCAAGGAGTATGGAGGCCATGGGCCCCATTAGGTTAGAGATAGTTGATGACAGGGGAAACTTCTGCTTTGGAGAAGATGGCCACCGAAGAGGACTGGCTCAAGCCTGGCTGTCTCAACAATAAACATGTACCAGGAGTTGTTTGGACAGGGCTGAGCAGAAGTGAAATGGAGAGCATCTAATTAACAGTCTTACAAACTACCTTATATTCTGATGAGGCTTAAATTTCAGTCTTGCAGTAGATTGAAACAGTACTTATAAATTATTGAATCTTGTTTTAAGTTCTGTCAAAGTTTACTATCTTCTATTTTTAGCACCTCCTTTGTGCGAAGGGATATATTATGTATTCCATAGCTGATTAATGTAGGAAAAGAAATTCTTTTTATATCCCCTTTTGGCAAAACCTAAGGTTTGAACCATAAATTAGGTCATAAGCAAAATAATTCCTTGAGTTTGAAAGTGGTCATGTAAAAACCCAAAGCATATAAGAAAAGGGAGCTCAACCCTATTAATTAGATACATACTGGTGAGGAATGGGAGGAGTGGTTTGATAGAGTCTCATTTAAGAGACTTATTAATCAATTAATGAGAATTTATTAAATGCTTACTTTTTGCTGGGTACTGATTTCAATCACTCTTGAACACTTAATATCTTTAGCCAGTCCCATATTAGTTCATGACTCATCCATGTTTTCTTTCTTTTTGAATAAAATTTGCTTATTTTGTCAGATCCATTAGAAATTTCATTTGGATTGCTTTGTGCATTGACAAGGATCCGTGGGGGAAATTTCAAGTACTGTATGGGGCAGAGACTCAGGGAAAAAAATTTTTTAACCTTCAAATATAGGATTGCCCTATATTTGCTGGGATCTCTGGAGAAATTTTGATGTGCCTTCTATGTTAAAGGGATACCTAGAAATATTTTGTCTCGTCTGTTCTTAGGTCTCCCCAGATGCTAAAAAGATTCTTGGAAGAATTGTTACTAAAGACAGTTTCTAGTCAGTCTCAGGTCCCTAATCCCCACATGTTTTGGGAACTCATTGGTCTTAGAGTTTTTTCTCAGTGATACAAGTTTTAGTTAGTTTTCCTTTTCCTTTTTTCTCTTTTTGCCTTTTGTTAATTTTTGTTTTATTCCAATTTTTTATTTTTTCTTCCCCCCTCCTTAAACTTGATTTGAGGAAGGCTCTTTCGGAGAGACAAATAATTTGTTAAAAGTACCAGACACTGTAAACAAGATCTCAAAGAGTTCATATTCTCACAGAGGAAAACAAAACAAAAGGCTGAAATAGAAAGTGGGGGAAAAGGTAGGAGAGTGTCACCACATGGGCAAAGCAATTGGTAGAGAATCAAATATTAACTTTTTTTTTAAACCCTTAAAATCTGTGTATTGGCTCATAGGTAGAAGAGTGGTAAGGGTGGGCAATGGGGGTCAAGTGACTTGCCCAGGGTCACACAGTGTGTTATTTGTAACCCTGGGGGTCCCATTTAAAAGTATTTTACGGACTTCCTGTGGACATGTGGGGGACTTTGAGACTACATTTTCCATGACCCAATGGGTTTCCAGTTTCTTGATGTGATGACGTCAAACAATGGGAACGAAGGTAGAGAGCGACTTAAATTTAGGGGTGGAGCTGGGTCTCGCTCTCTCTGTCTGGTAGGAGGCAGACAAGATGGAAGGAGATACGGACTGGGGGTATTTTTGAAAGAGTCAGGCGTGGTCTTATATACTTTTACCAACATGGCCATTGCAAATAAAATATTAGTTTTCCTCATAATGTCAGCCTTCATCATTTTTAATCCTTACTACAGCTGGGAAGTGTCTGAGGCCAGATTTGAACCTAGTACCTCCCGTCTCTAGGCCTGACTCTCAATCCACTGAGCTACCCAGCTTCCCCCAAATATTAACTTTTGATAAGCTTTGTCAAATGTTGTTTGTTGAATTTACACAATTGTATTTGTGTATGATTGCGCTATCCAAATCCACCTGTTTAGTAGATCTGGGTTCTTCCTAAACACTTTTAATTTCTTGGAGTTAAGAATTGTACTATTTGTGCCACATGGACTGTTTTATATACTATAATACCAGGCACTGGGAAAGGCACCTGAATGGACAACACTTGAGCCTAGTATGGACAAATGTGTCAAATATAATTTATCTGATTTTTTTTGAGTACAGAAAGTATTTAACTAAGGGAAGAGCCTAGCAAGGGCAATCCAATCTCAGCCAATCCAAAATCTACATATCTTTCAATGGTAGAATTCTTTCATTAATGCCAGCCCATCAATCCATGTATCTGAGGTATGGAAAAATATTCTGTGGAGATGGATGGTGGCTGACTTATTGGCCTTGCTGGCATGGCTGTTAGAAGAATGAGTACTTTGGGCCTATCTTGGGATCAAAAGAGCATGCCATTTCAGGGTGAGGATAAGGAATGCTAGCAGTTGATATAAAAGACCAAAGCTTTGGGGATATAGATTGAGTTAGATATAGATTGAGATAGTCTTCTCACTTCACATGCTCTGTATCTTTTTCCCTTATATAGTACTTACCTTCTGACCTGAATTATCATTTCAGCAAAAAGTTTTCCGTAACTTCTTAGATTTTTGGTATTCCCAAGAAACCCTCATACTTATTGAGTGGCCATTTGGTTTATGAGTTTGTGGTTTCCAGTTTGGATCCTTCTTCTTTCCCTGAGAAGTGAATGCTTTTTCTTTCCTTATGTTTCCATCATCACTGATGCTAACCCTACTTGGATTAAATGATCATTGTGATTTTTGTATGCTACATGTACATTGGGGCACCTTTCATAAAAATCAAATAACACATTTATGCTTATTTTATGGGACTTACTTGCCACATAATTTTTATGATTTTAAATAATCATGGAGGTTTATAATTCATGAATCCTTGCTTTTATGACATTATTCATCATTGCTGCTACTTATTTGATGTTGGATCCTTGGAAAGATACTCAACTCCCATTTACAATGTAACTTCTTTGGGAAAGTTCAATCCATTTCATAATAATCTGCTTTATGGGGTGGTTTTCTTTTTAAAAAAATTCTTGCTATGAAAAGTTGAGAAAATGTCTGTGCTTGAAATCTTGGTTTGAGCAATAAACTATTAATACTTAGTGCTCAGAAAAATAATGAAGGAGTTGAAGCTTGTCTTTTGTTCTCCTTTCCCACTCCTTTAAAAATATCTTTCCCTTACCTTTCATCTCTTCCTCTCCCTTTTCCTGTATGTGTGCTACTTGAAGTCCTTTCATGGTGCCCTGCTGTGACACCTCCCTCTCCAAGTCTCTTCATGTTCTGGAATTTTCCTACTCTGTTCTTCTTTTCACCTGCATTAAACCTACTTGTCTTGTTCCAGTGTCTTGCTGGTCAGTGTGAAAAGCTATGGTAAGGTATGGTAAAATGATTACATAATATGTTAATGCTTCCTGGAGATATTTGATTTAGCAAGGAACTCCTGTAGATGCAATGCCACAGCTGAAAGGATTTAATTTTGAATGATGACATTTTATTTTATTATTTTATTTTGTTAAACTTTTACCTTCCTTCTTAGAATCAATATTATATATTGGTTCTAAAGCAGAAGAGTGATAAGGGCTACACAATGGGGATTAAGTGACTTGCCCAGGGTCACCTAGCTAGGAAGTGTCTGAGATCAGATTTGAACCCAGGACCTACCATCTCTAGGCCTGATTCTCAATCCATTGAGCCACCCAGCTGCCCCCAAATGATGACATTTCAGTATAGCATGAGTTGAGCTGGACACTACCTGTGGAAATGAGTATGCACTCTGGTCCCTTCTGGTGATAAATATGTGCTTTGACTCCTTAGTTAAAAAAAAAAAAGCAAC
This sequence comes from Gracilinanus agilis, assembly GCF_016433145.1. Classification (NCBI taxonomy): domain Eukaryota; kingdom Metazoa; phylum Chordata; class Mammalia; order Didelphimorphia; family Didelphidae; genus Gracilinanus; species Gracilinanus agilis. Next base: position 218,349,553 of record NC_058132.1, read on the forward strand.
CAGTGGCTCTTGGTTTGTTCCTTGATCTTCATGACCTGGGCCAGGGATTGTTTCTAAGATAATGGGTGACTGATAGAAAAAGCTACTCATTCATTAGTTTATATAAGACAGTAAGGAGAAAAGTTCTTCTCTCCTTTGAGTAGGTTGCTTTGGGACTATGTCAGCTTTTTCTTGGACTTCCTTGGTAGTGGTGTGATGAGAGATTTCTCTTCATCCCCCCTTAAGTGCATGATAGTGTGAGAACATGCTTTAATTGTAGCTGCCATTGATACTAAAGAGTGGGGAGGAGAGGAAGAAAGAAAAGAAATCCCATATAGTTTCTTCCTTAGAAATCTAGAGGAGAGCTGGTGGAGTCTCAAAGGAAAGTGCTCAAAAGATGGAACTTTCTTACCCCTTGTTCCTTTACATAACTGGATGAGTAGGCAGTTTTTTCTGGTTCAGTTACTAATCCTTTACTAAAGGGGACACAGCGCTTATCCCACCAGAAGGAGCCAGAGTACATGCCCATGGGAAGTACTCCTCCACTTCCATCCCCATACTGAGAGAGAGAGAGAGAGAGAGAGAGAGAGAGAGAGAGAGAGAGAGAGAGAGAGACAGAGACAGAGACAGACAGACAGAGACAGAGACAGAGAGAGAAAGAGAAAGAAAAAGAGTCATATATTCTTTTGCATCTTCATAAGTCATTCTTTAGGTAATATATTACAAAATAATATTAGGATGATACTTTAGTTTAAAGTCCTTATTTCCATGAGAAGAAGCTCTTAATAGCCTTCCTTTAACTAATTGTTCCAAAACAAAGCTTTGCACTGAATATTTCCCCCGAATTATCAAAGGTCTAACTACTGGAATCTAGGGTGAAGTTAACAGCTGAACTATTCCCCCTGAGGCTGGAATTGGAGCTGACTGAACCAGGGAAAGGAACCCTTGGTTGATCTACTTAAGGATTATTGTCTTTCCCCTTGCCTTGAATTTATTAGGGTAATGATCAGATGAAGAGAAGGAATAAATCTTTTATCACTTCAGTTAATGGAAGCATCTTAAATTCACCTTTGGTCAAATGGAAAGGAGAATCCTTAGGAGAGAATTGAAAGTAAAAGAGGGATTGATTAGTATTAGGAAAATGTTTCTAGGATGCACCAACATTTCAAGTTACTCTTGTTCTGCGAGTGTTACCTAAGCTATGAAACCTTGCAAAATCTTGAATGTAGAATTTTGTCTGTTGTTTGAGAATATTATAAATTGAAACAATTATATACAAATTATATAAAATAATTGCAAAATGTATATAAATTGTACTCCAACATTGCTCGTGTGAGTTTTTTTGAAGGCACAGGACAATTCTGCATGTCTTTGGACCTCTCTAATCAGAAATGTTTAGGAAAAATTTAATCTAAATTTGAAAAATGTTTCTCATAGTTTCTGTTTAATATACAAAGTTCAGAATTTTCTCCCACATTTCTTTCTTTCCTTTTTTTTTTTTTTAAAACCCTTACCTCCTGTTTTAGAATTGGTTCCAATGCAAAAAAGCAGTAAGGGCTAGGCATTTGGAATTAAATAACTTGCCCAGGGTCACAGAGCTAGGAAATATCTGAGGCCACATTTGAGCCCAGGATTCATGTGTCTAGGCCTGGCTATCTATCCACTGTGCCACCTAGCTGCACCTCTACCCCATTTCTAATAGGAAAAAAATATATAGTAGTTTATCCTAGAAGCCATTAATCTTTGTTTATGGATGTAGGGCTGGCCACTGCCTGAGTCATTCCCAATATCCAATTTCCCAGTTTCTTTTGTTACTCTCTTGACCTCACCTCCCACCCCCATGCCCAGAGCTGTGACAAGGCCCCTGAAAGAGCAAGAATGGCTGGTGTTTATTCTTTCTGGCAACCTATTTCCTTAATTTTGTTCCAGTATACATCAGTGTGTCAAAGACCTATGATTTCATCAGCCTGGGAACTCCTAGTGTAAAAACTCTCTCTCCAAAATTAGATTTCTATCTATCTATGTTATAATCTTAGAGAACTGCCTAATAAGACTTATTCCAGAAGAGGATTATTAAAAAATTCCCACAATAAAGATATTATTGGGGCTCCTTTTTGAGGTTAGGATCTCAATTATAAGACTGCTATGTATAGTTTCTAACTCACTTGATATAAACAGATTATACTCGAAGTAGAGAACCATGAAATATTCCTTCTATGACTTGGACTATTCAGATGTTGAATGTCTTACACTATCATTCTTGGATCCCAAGTCAAAAAGATTCTCTTTCAGATTTCATTGTCAGATTCCAATTTATCTAATGTCAAAGGTAAAGATCATTTAATAATATTAAATTGTCCTGGTCACCAGCTATTTGGGGATTTTTAGATAGAAAACTGGGATTGGGAAAAAGCTTTTAGGAAAACCATCTAAATTGTTAAACTACTTTCCTAAGAGTATATTTGAAAAAATGTGTTTCTTTAGATAACAGACCTTCAAAAGTGAATTCTAGTTGAAAGCTATCTATCTTTCTTTGGATTATGGGGAATTTTGAAATATTTAGTCCACTGTGCACATATGCATTTCCTTTTATCCATAACTTGAAAACCAAAGGTGCCTTTTCCAAATGTGTCAAAGGCTAAAGTTACTCAGAGTAACTGCAGTCTAAGCAAATACTTCTAAAGGTCTTTCACGCCTTGCTTGTGTAGTCATTAATAAATAAAATGAAAGGTTTGAACAAAAACATTTTCTGTCAGGAAAAATCCTCACTAATAATTAATAGAATAAAATAAAATGACCTTATGATATTTTTGTTGATGGAGACCAGTCAGTATTGCCCTATTCTTATCCTGTCCTGTCATTCATGAAGATCATTTATAAGCTAACTTTAATTTCTATAATTTTTCTGAATTCTTCCCTTTTCTTATTTGTAAAGTCTAGGCTAAGATAAAAAGTAGAACAGTTTTAGATTTTTTGTTCCAATTGTCACTTTAAAAAATCCCATTCTAAGTATCAAATGATTTATGATTAAAATAGACTTTAGTATTTAATATAACCTTCTCATTTAAAGACAGAAAAATTGAGGTCTAGAGTGTTTATGAGTCTTCTGCAAAATTGTACTTAGCAAAAAGTAGACCTGGATTCCAAAACTAGCTCCTCTGATTCTATATCCAGAGTTCTTGCTATTAAATGCATATTTAATAATCTTTTTTTTGTTCCCAAGAGTCCTTATTGCATAAACTGAATGCAAATTATCTTCTAAGATGTATCTGATATGCTACTCTTTTTGTTATATTAATACTGTTATGATTTTTTTTAGTGTTGAGAGACATCATCTAAGTTTAGAAATGCTGTTATTATGAATAAGTTATCCAAGATACTTAAATCTAGTGCTTGGGTGGTATAAAAGAAGGTAGAAAGAAAAAACAAATGGGAGAGAAAGAAAAGAAAAGAAAGGAAGAATGAAAAGAAAGAAAGAAATGGAAGGAAGAAAAGCAGGAAAAAAGGCAGGAAGAAAAGAAAAAAGAAGGAGGGAGAAAGAAGGGAAGGGGTAAGAGGAGGAAAGACAGAAAGAAGAGGGAAAGGAAAGAAGAAAAATACTTAATAGATACTTGTTCATTAGTTGTGAGAGCTTCTTTTTAGGTGGATACTTTTTGTTTTTCCAAAAAATTGTGTCTGCAGAAAAGATGAAATATTATCCTATTTTGAGGCTTAGTCAAATGCTTAAAATCCATGAAAAAAGAGAAAAAAAGCTTTAATTGTCTCTCACACAACTTTTCCAGTGTGTGGTAGGAGCTTGAACTTTGTCATAATTAAAGAGGAAAGTTGAGTATTTAGATGAAGGTTAAAAGGTAGAACAGAGATGCCATCTCTAGAGAAGTTCCTCCAATAATTGAGCTCTTGAACCACAGGGGCAAGTCAATCCTTCACCCATTGCTCTCCAAAAATCTTCCTACTGGCTTAAAACCCAAATGCCTTTAGAATGTCAAACTTGCATTTCTTCAAAAGTTTAAAAAAAACCTTTAGAATTTTAAATGGGTATAGTATAAGGGAAATTTTTTACTTAGAAAAGATCAAATATTTTGTTTCATCCAAAATGCTGTTCATTCGCACAAGGGGAAAGATCATGAAATAGATGATAAAAGAGAGTTTGGTTTCTCTAGTTAATGAGTGTCCAGTCAATTCTCCTGTCTTTTTCCTTGCTTTTTAAATGATCCTTACACAAGCTTTCTTTTGTCCTTTTCTTTTTAAATTGTAGAATCTGATTATTGTGGACTTAAAAATTGTAGGTTTTTTTCTCCCACTCTAAAGTTTCCTTTGAGAAAGAAAATCACTCATGGATTTCAAAAGATATCTTTTGAGATGACAGCACTTTAAAATGCATATTTAGATGTACAAAGTTGTTTTCTGTTACATATAAAAAGTTAGAAGAGTAATGAGGGTGATCTGAAGGGACAAGCTTAGGAAAAAAGGTTATAAGTTTACTGGAAGAACATAATCCATTTCTGATATGGAATACAGATCAAAGGTTATTTTACTTAAACATTTTGTTATGAATTTAAGAAAAAAGGATCACATGCAGCTGGATTTTTTTCATAGAGTCTTATTAATGCCCTTCCATTATTGGTAAAAACAGTTTTTTCACTCTCCTGATTTACTTTCCTATACTACTTATTTTGTATTATGGTGGCAGTGACTAATGGAGAATAAGATGAAATCCAACCTATTTTCATAGTGTCAGCATAGGCTCTTAGGGACAGATAATTAGCATGCATTATGTACTATATATATATGTATAGACAATGTGCTCGGTAGTGCAGTGTGGTTAGAGAGCCAGAACTGAACTCAGGAAGACCTGAATTCAACTATGACCTCAGACACTTCCTAGCTGGTGACCCTGGGCAAGTCACTTAACTCTCTTTGCTTCGTGTTTCTCATCTATAAAATGAGCTAGAGAAGGAAATGTCAAGCTCCTCTAGTTGCCAGGAAAACCCTAAATGGGGTCACAAAGGTTGGACATGACCAAACAACATATACATATAAGTTTACATATATGTGCAGATAGACTTTGTGTTTGTTTGACTTATGGGAATGATTGCCAGGTACTATATATAATTTATATACATATATAGTATATTTGATATATGTCTCTCTGGCAGCTAGGTGATAGAATGTATAAAGCTCTGGGCTTGGAATCAGGAAGACTGAGTTCAAATCTGGCCTCAGACACTTACTAGCTGTGTGACCGTGGGCAAGTTCCTTAACTCTATTTGCCTCAATTTCCTCATCTGTAAAAAATGATCCTGAGAAGGAAATAGCAAACTGTTCTAGTAACTTTGCTAAGAAAATCTCAAATGAGATCATGAAGTCAGACACAAATGAAAAAAATGACTGAACAACTATATCTCTACTATAGTTTGTTGATTGTTGTTCTTCACACTTGAGGACCAGGATGATCTCTTTATATTGAGATCAAAGTTTACTGTGGCTGATTCAAAACAAGTTTGGGAGGCTCCACCACTAGATAGAAATAGCCCATATGAACATTTGGTTTGGGAGGATTTTCAGAGCAGTTCCAGCTTTCATTGTTACTAAGCCACCATCTTGGCTCTGCCCCATATGAACATTTGAGACGGGAATGTCTCTAAATTTGCTCATCAAATATTTCTTTTAAGCTACTGCAGTTCTGCTTTGCTCATAGAGCACAGAACCTTCTTTGATATGGTCATGCCCTGCTGGATGGTCCCATGCCAGCATCTCCCATGTTTCACAATCAACACCAAAGTTCTACTTGAGAGACCTTTAGAATGCCCTTGTTTTACTTCTTCTGACTTCCATGTGCTTGCTTCCGTGTGTTCTCCTTAAAAGACTCTTATATGCAATTGTACATTTGGCATTTGAACGATGCGGCCAGCTTATCGGTGTTGTGCTCTCTACAGCAGAGTTTATATGCTTGGCAGTTCAGCTTGAGAAAGGACATCATTTTGCCAACGGATCTTCAGAATCTTCCCAAGATAATTCAAATAGAAGCAATTCCATTTCCTAGCATGGCACTGGTAGACTGTCAAAGTCTCATAGGAATACACAATGAGGTTGGCACAATGGCTCTGTAGACCTTCAGTTTGGTAGGAAGCCTAGAAGTGCCTCTTTTTTCCCACACTTTCCTTCTCAGCTTCCCAAATACTGAGCTCGTTATGGCAGTTCATGCATCAACCTCATCCAATCTCTCTCTCTCTCTCTCTCTCTCTCTCTCTCTCTCTCTCTCTCTCTCTCTCTCTCTCTCCTTAGAAAGCATACTGTAGGGGTATCCGTCGTATTTACTATAACTAAAGGTTCCACATACAGATGGTACTGTGCTGGATGGTGGAGAGCCACTACTTTCTTGGTGTTAATTGTCAGGTCAACATTGGCATAAAAAGCAGAGAATCAGTTCATACTCGGTTGAATCTCTATCTCAGAGGCTTAGTGTTCAAACATCCATGAACAGGAAGTTGTGCATCAAATGTCCCTCTATTTAAGCTTACTTGTAGCCTTTTCAAGTTAAAATAATTTACTATCAATGCAGTAACTGACCCTGATATCTTTTTTTGTCCTCCCTGAAGACATCTTACAACATTGCTGAAAACATCACGCTAAAAAGAATGGGAGCACACAGCCCTGCTTTACTCCACTGGTGCCTGGGAAAGCTGGAGAGCATTGTCTCTTATCCAGAACCCTTGCAAACATGCTGCCATGGAGCTGGTGTACAATACTCATTAACTTTTCTAGGCAACCAAATTTTGCCATGATCTTCCAAAAGCTCTTGTGACTGACAGTATCAAAGGCCTTGGCCAGATGGAAGATGTGTACAGATCTCTGTTCCATTCCTGGCGTTTCTCCTGGAATTTTGAGACAGCAAATACCATATCAATCAATTGTTGGCCCTTTCTGATGCCACACTTACTTTTGGCTAGATAACCATCTTGCAGGTGAAAGATAGGTCTATAAAGGAGGATTCTGGCAAGAATCTTGCCAGCAGTGACTGAGAGAGACCCTCCTCATTGTGACTATCACAGGACAACCCATGTCCTTTTCCTTTATGGAAATGGACAGTGGAGGCATCCTTGATCCCCTGGGATTAACCTCCTCTTTCCATATAATCTAGAAGATTTCAGTAAGCTTTTGTATGAACAGTGAACCTCTTGCCTTATTAATCTCTGCTGGAATGGAATTAGCTCTAGGCTCTTTGCCACATGAAAGGATTCTAATGGAATTCACAACCTCTTCTTCAGTTGAAAGTTCAGCTAGAGACCTGAAGTATGGTTAACTGTTTCAACATTGACTCATGATCATCTGCTGAGAACACTATGGAACTGTGAACACTTTTCTCCAGGATCATGTACATATCCCTGATCAGTGCAGTTCTATCAGCACTGAGTAATTGAGATGCATCATAGCTCTTTGGCCCAAAAATAACCTTCAGAGCATCATAGAAGCCCTTTGGGTTGATCCTATCAGTAAAAGACTGGATTTTATCTGCTTTCTTACTGAGCCAAGAATCCTGCATCTCTCTAAATTTAACTTGTACTTTACTTTTTGCTTTTTAAAATTAGTACCCTTACCTTATGTTTTAGAATCAGTACTAAGTATTGGTTACAAGGTAGAAGAGTGGTAAGGGCGAGGCAAATGGGGTTAATTGACTTGCTCAAGGTCACATGGCCAGGAAGTATCTGAGGCCAGTTTAAACCCAGGACCTCCTGTTTCCAGGCCTGGTTCTCTATCCACTGAGACATAGCTGCCCCTGTACTTTACTCTTGATGGTATTGCCTCATTAGAAACAGATGAACTATCCTGCTGGTAAATCCAATGATGTTCTCATTTTTCATTTTGTAGCTTCTGAATTTTCTCATCATTTTTATCAAACCAGTCCTGGTGTTTGTGAGTATTTTGGCCCAGAGAAGTAAATGCAGTGCGGTTCCCCAAATTATTGAAAGCTCCCCACGTCTTTTCTGCTCCACGATAGCTGGCTTTTCTTTCCCTTCAGGTCGGCAACAAACTGTTCACAAGGAGAAGTGATCTAATGTGTGGTCATTAAGTCTTTTGGTAGTCATCTAGCATTGGGGCCACCTCTTTTGTTGAATGGGCACATGTCCCCTTTGTCATTCTTAAAACCTGTCAGTCTTTTCTCCTTAGAATGACAGTCTGTTAAATACCAATGTTTGCTGCAGGATACATCCATGAAGTTTTACTGCTGTTCGGTAAACAGCAGACAGTGATAACAGGGAGAAGATCATGAGGAGTACAAGTCCTACTAAAGTAGTGATTGTTGTTGCTATTTCTGACTCCATTCCTTCTAAGGATGCCTTGCCATGTCTGATAGTCCATGCCTACTTCAGAATTTTTTTCTTTGACCTCGTCAGGATTTGTCACAGTGGGAGCATACACACCGATGGTGGTGTGGCACTTTCTCGCACGTGGCAATTGCTTTCTTGTGAACCTATCATTCACTCCTTTTGGGAGTATACAAGCTTGTTGACCAGATTAGTTTTGATTGCAAAACCTACTCTAGCTTCATCCTCACTCCTCATCACAGCAATCAGTGCAGAAAAATGTGTATCCAGCTCTGATTTTGGTAAGCTGACCTTCATTTGCCAGCCTTATTTTACTCAGGTCTTCTATCTGGATACAATATCTACTGAATTCTCTTGCAGCAAAAGCTGTTTGTTTTGGGGGCAGCTGGGTAGCTCAGTGGATTGAGAGCCAGGCCTAGAGACGGGAGGTCCTAGGTTCAAATCCGGCCTTAGACACTTCCCAGCTGTGTGACCCTGGGCAAGTCACTTGACCCCCATTGCCTACCCTTACCACTCTTCCACCTATAAGTCAATACACAGAAGTTAAGGGTTTAAAATAAAAAAAAGCTGTTTGTTTTACAGTCTACTGGATTCTTGTTGTCTGTACATGTGTGCACATTCCATATACCAGTGATGAGTGGACTGTCTTTGCAAAAGTTTTTGTACTTTTTTTTTGTTTTACCACATAATAGGATCCCCAAAGGTCATGGTAAGCAGGTTAGGTGAAGTTAGGTTAGAATGAAGCAGACAATTTTAGGGCACTTTTTTCTGGCCCGGTCCTCATTCCAGGAGGTGAACAGTGTGATCGTTAAAGAAAGGCTGTTCAGATACCCAGAGGACACTCTGCCCTGAGCTCCCTGTGTGCAGGGTTGGGATTACATTTCCCAGGATAGCCATACTTACTGCTCATCACTTGCCTATCACCCTAGGATTTGGGATAGGAGTAAATAATAAAATAATGAAATAGTAAACTGTAAAATGGTGAAGTGGTATGGGTTATGTCTTTTGACTCATGTTTAAATTGTATTTAAGTGAGACAGAGTTGTGCAAAGTTATAGGCACAACTCTCTCTCTTCCAGAGTCATTGAATTCTAATGCCAAGATGACTGTTGAGGGCTCTGGATGCAACGGATGACTATGACATCCTTAATATCTAGCACTCTCCATCACCTACTTTTGCTGCATTCATGGCCATTGGAACAAATTATTCTCATCTGCCCATTCCATCAGGGAAGTCTTCATATGCTTGGGGTAGAAACCCCCTAATTCACCTACAGTTTTGAGGCTTGTTAGTTACCCTCAACTTGGTTTAGCTTATCTGCAAAAACGGTTTTACTGAAGTGTAGCCACTGGGCATACTACAGGTTCTTGGAGCCACAAGCGAGGGCTGGGTGGCAGGTGGGCACAAAGGAGGAAAGCAGCCCTGAAAAAAAGGCTTACTGGAGATTCTTCATTATGTGGTTTCCTCAGCAATGAAAGTAGAAAACCCTTTCATCTTCTATTTGTAGCAGCTTCTTTTATATTTTTATTGATAGGAGTAAACACTAGAAGATGGCTCTTATGAAATCAGGAAAGGGAAGCAATTCTAATATTGTTGACCATAACTATGCCACTTACCCACTATGGGGATGATGATCCTAAAATGCTAAATGAATCTCTATGTATGACACTCTTTATTTTGGTAAACCTTTAAATCCAGTAGAGACTAGCACATCTTCAGCCACCATCTCTTACATTAAGGTCTTGGATTTATATATATATATATATATATATATATATATATATATATATATATATTTTTTTTTTTNATATATATATATATATATATATATATATATATATATATATATATATACCTTGCTGTTCATCTGTTGTTTTTCAAATGATATCTGGGGAGTTATGTCATGACTTGAACATGAATTGGATTTAAGTGGGGCATTGTTGCACAAAGTCATCAATCTCATTCTTTCTTCCAGTCATTAAAGTCCAGTGGCAGGATAAAAGCCAAGACAAGTGGGAATGGTCTGGGATGCAGTGGATGACCTTAGTATCTCCAACATCTAGCCAAGTGCTAGGTACTCCACAGCACCTGTTTCAGGAGCGTTCATGGCTCTTGGAACAAATTGTTCTCATCTTCCTATTCCACTGGGGTAAGTTTTTGCATGCTTGGGGTAGAAATCCCCCTAACTCCTGCATGGGTTTATAGCCCATGCTGGGAACTATATTGATTTCACTAGTGTACTTATATTTTTATTCTATTTTGTTTAGTACATAGACAGTGGCTTTATTCCTGTGTCATGATTGATAATTGCTGAGAGACATGGCATTATGATTTACTCATTTGTATAACAGTGATAAGTTTTATGAATTTTCCACCTTATGAGATAATTATAACTTTCCCTCACAATTGATGGTAAAACTGACCTTAAGCTCTAAATCTGTAGGCCAAACTCTTTCCCTTGAAGATTATATAGGGCAACTCTGTGAATTTATAAAGCATGAATCTAATATCAGTCATTTGTTTGGTTCTTTTCATGTTAATTAAAAATTATTTTGGGGGGCAGCTGGGTTGCTCTGTGGATTGAGAGCCAGACTTAGAGATGGGAGGTCCTAGGTTCAAATCTGGCCTCAGACACTTCCCAGCTGTGTGACCCTGGGCAAGTCACTTAACCGCCATTGCCTAGCCCTTACTACTCTTCTGCCTTGGAGCCAATACACAGTATTGACTCCAAGATGGAAGGTAAGGGTTTTAAAAAATATTTTTAAAAATTTAAAACTTTATTAAAGGCCTTGAAAATGAAGTAAAAATAGTTTTTTTTTGGAGAAGGATGTATCTGTGAATTCATTTATACATAGGATATAATTCCTGTGAGGGTACTCCTTCTGTTAATCCAGATAACCACTGTAACTTACGGTCTTAGAGAAGTAATTGCTTGGGTCACTAAGAAGTTAAGTGGTTTTCTCAGTGTCATATGGTTAGTGTTCAGGGACTTGAAAATAAGACTTTCCTTTTGATTCTGTTGATTTTGATTGAGGCCTACTTTCTATGTTAATTGATGCTATGGAGTTCTCTTTTGAGAAGCAGTAAAAATGCTAAATTTTTAAAATTAATTAATATGTGAGTTCTAAGTATATAAAAGAATTCTTATCAGGTAGTCACCTGATATGTGACAGATGTCAACATTTCCATTTCAAAGACAATTTCTTATATTGGATTTTTATCACTTTGGCCTACCTTTGGATGTATGTATCAGACATTAGATTCTGATTAAGCATTTATCTGACAACTCTTCATAAAGTCTCCCATAAATAAAAGAATCACAAACTCTAAGCTAGAAGGAGCTTTTGACGCCTTCTGATATGGTCTTCTAATTTTACAGGATTCAAATCTACAGTGAAAATAACCTTTCCTTTCCTCGAGCTGGCCCTCCAGTCTTCTTTTCTATTTAGGAAAATAATCTCTTTGTCTTGCAGTAGCATCTGTTAAGTTATATTTAAATATAATTAAATAGAGCTACTATATCAAGAAAAATGGCCATCATCTGGGACAGGCTCTTTTTCCTTAGAGATATGGTCTTGCCCATTATCAAGTTTAAAAAAAAATGATATCAGATATGGTCTTGCCCATTGTTAAGCTTAAAAAAATAATGTGCATTTTAGACACTGCTAGCCTGCATTTCATTGCTGAAGATTTTTGCTTTGCCACTTATCTTAGATATTTCCTTGTCTATTCCTTCTAATTAGTTTTAGGATAGTTGTAGCTATTGGGGTCACTGGTTTGGCTCTTCCTGACCAATGATTTGCAGAGTTGACACTCCTTGATTTCTTTAGTTTCAGAGCAGAAACATGTCTTAATGAGCATTCTTAGCTGTATACCTCCAGGGTACATCCACATACTAGGTCAAATTCCTTGACCCATGAATTCTCTAGTCTATGTTTCCTCTTACTGTAGGCAATATTTTCCCTATATTTTTATTACAATTTTCTGCCTCCCCACTGCTCTTAATTAAAACTTTTTTAGTCTTGGGAGTGGAATCTTATCTCCATTTTATGTCTACTCTTCTCCTGACACATTTTTCCAGGCAGGCCTGGTCAGTTAATGGCCAAATCTAAGAAGCTCAGGCCAAGGAGAGAAGAAAAGTTAGGACTTGAAGGTCTTAGTTGGCAAGGGAAAGAAAATAAGATGATCAGAAAGGATTTAGGCTCTAACACTCACACTGTAAAACAAAGATCCTGGGAACTATGGAGAGGCAGGACTCCAGACAAAAGGATCTAAAAAGTATAGACTATGGTTTGAGTTGTAGGGATCAGTGACAGAAATGGAACTTGATGCTGAGCAAAATGTTCTATGAGCCAAAGATTATTTTCTTCTTAACACCAAAACTAGCTTTAGAGATTTGGATCAAACTGTATATGAATGATAAAGAAAGGGTTAGGTTACCCTGTTCTGTCATAAGGAGGTAGATGCCACATCATCATTATCATCATCATCATCATCATCATCATCAGCAGCAGCAGCAGCAGCAGCAGCAGCAGCCACGGTTTATGAAATATTTTCCTTATAAAAACTCTGTGAAGTACAAGATGTGGGTATTATGATACTAATTGAGACTCAGAAATGTTAATTGGCATAGTTGCATGATTAATAAATGGCAGAGCTAGGACTGGAACCAAAGTCCATTATTTTTTCTACTCATCATGATGCCAAGTTTGGAATGTTACTGTGAATGGCAGGAACTGTGCTGGCTCTGAAGAGGGGTTGATTCTGGCCCTTTTTTAGACCTGTGTAGGTTTAGCAGGTATTATTTAACTTAAATAGCTGGAGGCTTTTCTCTCAGAGGACAATGAAGCTACCATCAAAGGTTTATAACATATTATAGTGAGTAGAGTGCTAAAACTGGAATTAGGAAGACTTGGATTCAAACCCTGCCTCGAATATTCACTAGCTAGCTGTGTGACTCCAGGAAAATCCTTTTATATCTCAGAGTCTGTTTTATCATCTATAAAAACAGAGATAGGGAGAGTAGTTGGTGACCTCTAAAGCTTCTCCAGGCTTTAAATCTACAATTCTGATTCTTTATGCTATGTAAGTTAATAGGCATTGAGTCTGGCACCTTCGTTTTACAGATGAGGAAACTAAGGCCCAGAGAGGTAAATAAATAATTTGCCCAAACTCATCCAGCTAGTCAGAGGCAGGATTTGAACTAAGGTCTTCTTGAATCTATTTACCATGCCCCCCAAAAGAATTGCATTTGGAAAGCTTCCCAGTGCTGTCAATGACTCATAAGATATTTGCTTTCAGAATGTGATAATTCCAATATTCTTTTAGTAAAAAAATAACAATGAATCACCCCCCAACAGCAGAAGAATAAAAGTCATACATATTCAAGTGCCAACAGAAGTGGCATGTATAGCATGTCACCATTGGAAAATTGCCCGTGTAATCAAAAAAGGAGATGGGATGCTCAGGTATCAAAGTTGACACACAATATGTGAATGGCCTCGGTGATACATTGGCACTTCTGAGATACTAAAAAGAGTCACCCTGTAGTATGCTTCATAGGTACTCTATGGAGCTTTGCAGAAAGACGTTGGCAGGGGGAGCTGGGTGGCTCACTGGATAGAGAAGCCAGGTCTGGAGACAAGAGGATCTGGTTTCAAATCTAGCCTCAGACATTTCCTGGCTGTATGATCCTGGTCATCACTTAACCCCAAATGCCTACTCTTTTGCATTGAAAGTGATTCAAAATATCTATCTAAGACAGAAGGTAAGAGTTTTTAATGAAAAAAAAAAAGGTATTGGCAGAAATTGCATGGAGGGGTTGTGATTTGCCTCAGTGAAGGGAGTATTTCTGCTCATGTAATTGTAGATTGAGTAAGGTGGCAAATGGAGCATTAGGTGATGTTTTCCAAGATTCAAGAGAAAGGGTAGATTTTATAGAATCACAACTGAATGAATCAGTAAGGTCTCATATCTGGAGGGTCCCCCTGAAAAATTTAGGCTTCCCTGACTCAGAGTTTAGAGTCCCTAGGGAAAGGAGAGTGTCTTGAATCTATGGTTTGTTTAAATATATATTTTTTGAACCATTACTTTCCATTTTAGAATCAACAATGCATATTGGTTCCAAGGTAGAAGAATAAGGGCTAGATAATAGGGGTTAAGTGACTTTCCCTGGGTAATGCAGCTAGAAAGTGTCTGATACCAGATATAAACCCAGGACAATCTGTCTCTAGGCCTAACTCTCAGTCTACTGAGCCACCTAGATGCCTCTTTAAGTATATATATTTTTATAACAAACACAAAATTATTTACATGCACATAGAACACAAAAAAGAATGTGTATGAAACTGAATCTCCATTTTATACCACTTATTTTTTAAAGGTATATAATAAATCTTAAATAGTACTTTCAAAACTGTCTTGCATGTCTATACTTCCTTCTGAACTTCCTTCAGTTCCCTTACCTTGTATTAGAATTAATATGAAGTATCAGTTCCAAGGTAGAAGAGTGGTAAGGGCTAGATATTTGGGGTTAAGTGACTTGCTCAGGGTCACACAGCTTGGAGGTTTCTGAGGCCAGATTTGAACCTAATGTCCAGACCTGGTTCTTTATCCACTGAGCCACCTGGCTAGCTCTTTCTGCTCTCTTTTGCACATTTAGGGGAAAAAAAACCAACCACATTTTAATGGTCCATATTCAATTAGAAAAAGAAAAAGAAAAAAGAATTCTTATAAGAAATAAGCATAGTCAAGCAAAATGAATCCACAAAATGGGCATGCATCCCCTCCCCTCCCACCCCGCCCAATGTATGTTTCCTTCGGTAACTTGATTGAATCTATAACTTTTCTATTAGGAGTTGGGTAACATTTCATCATGACTAGTCTTTGAATTGGGCAGAGTTCTTAAGTATCTTAAAGTTTTTTTTTCTTTATGATATTATTGTCTTGTATAAATTGTTCTCCTAATTATGATCATTTCATTCTGGGTAAATTCATGCTACTTAGGATTAAATGAAATCAATTTTTAAATTATCTTTGATCTTTTTCACAGGTCAGTTATTTTTATATATTACTCTTACATTTTCTTCTTTTTTTATCTTTTGATTTTGTTCCAAAATTTCTTCTTGTTTTATGGAGTCATTTTTGTTTGGTCTGTTCTAGTTCTCAGTGAGTCCACTACTTGTGTAAGCATTACCACTTACTCTTGCAAACTATTTATTCTCCTTATATCTTTCTTTCAGAGTTTTTATTTTATTAGTTTTTTAATCCCTTGTTTCATTTTTTTCTAGATATTCATGTAGTTCTTGTGGAAAAACAATTTTTCCTTTTATGATATCATTTATCTCTGATGCAATTGTTACACAGTCATTGTCTCTTTCTTTTGGGGGATCTCTAGATTTGCAAGATAAGTTTGGATACTGGTCAGGGCTTTATTTAGTTTGCTTGTCACTATCTCATTTTTAGTTGAAGAACTGGAGCTTTGTATTAGGACCGAACTCTACTCCCTTATATGCTCTTGGATGAGGTGAAAAGCCTTGTTTAGTTTTGTCCTGGATTGCCAATATTATCATGCTGACTTTATTTCCTTGGTGTTAGGGTCTTCTAGATCTTTAAGATCCATATCAATGGATCTTTTTGGTTCTCTTCTGGAATCGCAGGAGCTTGCATGAAGGACCTCAGAACCCAACGCTATTCTGGTCTGAGTCATGCTCACACTGAATATTGCCCTCCCTGATTTTGTAACTGCTGTTCCCTGGGACTTCCAAGAGCCCTGTCATAACTGTCCTGCTTTCTTGTGTGCTGCCTTTACACTAAGATCCTTGGGTGGGAGTCATGTGTTTCTACAGTTCTACTGGGAGACGGTAAATTGCTTTACTTGTGCTTAGTTGGGCTTTGCTGACAACTCCCTTTCCTATTACTTGGCTTGCCTGCCTTTTTGTGAATTTCTGGGGTGGAAAAATGTCCCTCATTGTAGTTTTTAATTTAGTTTCTTGATTATTTTTTGGTCTGGTACAAATTTCAGTTTTTTGTTAGAGCAAGCTGAGGGAGATGCTGTTCCAGCAGACATGTTGGCTTCAATCCATATGAAATTGGAGGAGGAAGCTTTCAAGATATCAAGAAAAGTTTTTAGTTTTCTTAGGCATCAAAGGTTTGAATGCATAGAGGACTCACCAATCAAATTAGATTTTTTAAAAGATACCTATAGATCACTAATGTAGAAATATATTTTCCATCATGTCATGTGTGTAATGGGTTTTGTATTTTATGTTTTCTCAATGTGTAAGGAGAAGACAGAGGGAAGGAGATTATGAAGGGAAGTGAAAATTAAAATGGAAAAATAAAAAATGTGTATAGAAATTAGAAGCAAGGCCAAGTAACAAAGAAGGAATATGGGAATGGCCTGTTTTAGCAAAAATAGTGTCTGGTATACTAGAGCTCAGAATGAGTTGAGTATGGTTGGTGATGGTAAGGATACTATAATAGGATTTTTTTTAGGTATATTAGGAAAAAAAAGATCAAAGAAAGACTGAAACCACTTGCTTGGAGGAGGGCGGACAATGTTAAATGATAACAGAGAGGGGTCAGAGCTGCTCATATTTTATTTTTCTTCTATTTTCTTTGCCAAGGAAAAAGCCCTTTGCGGTGAAAATGAAGAAATACAAATGGCTAGCAAGGAGTTGAATCAAGTAAGTAAGCCTTTAGCATAGGACCTAGGTAGGAACAGGAAAGGGTTAGTCCAGGAACAACAGGCTCATGAGTTTAGTAGGCTAGGAAGATTGGAAGTGAGCCAGAAGTCAACTCAGTCAGGTACTATAGGTCCAGGCAGGCAAGAAGTCAAATCCAAGAAGACCAACTCAGGCAGAAAGGACACAAGTACAATTTATCTTGTTAGGGAAGAAATTCAAAATTCTGACAGATTATGCAGTATGGATAAGAAAGCAGACTTAGAGGCTGAGAAACAAGGCATCAGGGACCCAAGCTGAGCTTCTGGGCAATATGGGTCAGAAACCCGAGTCCAAAGAGCCTGTATAACAGGAGATCAGATGTAGAGTAATAGGAGCCAGAATCGAGCATTGAATTGATACTTGGCTAAAGGCCCTAATAAGCGAGGCACTTTACTAAATATAGAATACATAAACAAAATAACTCACTGCATATAAAATTTATTTGTTTAAATGAATAAAAATAAACTTTCTCTCACTCCCCTTCACTGCTAGAGGGAAAAAAAGAAAATCCTTGTTACAAATACAAATACTCAAGCAAAACAGATTTCTGTGTTGATCATGTCCAAAAAAACAATGTCTCATTCTTTACCCTGAGTCCATAATCCTTCTGTTAGGAGGTAGATATTATGCTTCATTCTCGTTATTCAGAATCATGTTTCATCATTGTAATGCTCATAGTTTTTAAATTTTTCCAAGTTGTTTGTTTCTACAAGTTCTCATACAAGTTATTCTGCTTCTGCATCAGTTCAGACAAATCTCCTAGATTTCACTGACATTTTTCCTTTTATAAATTTCTTTTGGCACAAAAAGTTTCTATTACATTCATTTACCATAATTTGTTCAGCTCTTCCTCAACTGATGGACAACCTCTTATTTTTCAGTTCTTTGCTACTACAAAAAGAGCTACTACACATATTTTTATGCATATGTGTCCTTTTTCTCCTTGTGTTGTAGGCTTAGTAGTGGCATGGCTGGGTCAGAGTTTGAAGAGTTTAGTAACTTTTGGGGTATAATTCCAAATTGCTTTCCAGAATGGCTGGACAATTCCAGCCAATACTACCACCAGTTCTTAACTGGGTCTGGTCCCACCCTCAACATATATTACTTTTCTTTTTGTGTGTGTATGTGTGTGTGTGAATTTTGCCAGTCTGATGTGTGTTTGAGGTGGAACCAGATTGGCTTTAATTTATATTTCTTTAATTATTAGTGTATCAATTAAGTTTTACATAGCATTTCCCCTATTTACATGAAGTTTAAGGCTGCCTTATTATAGATAAAAATACAGAAATCCTGAGAGGGTTCATGATTTGTCTGTAGAAACACAGAAAGTAGTTGTAATGTGGGATTTGAACTTGGGTCCCCTAACTCCAGGGCCATTATGGCAGGATATCTGTCTTTTCTCTCCAAAGCCAGAATTGGTCTCAGAGTATGGCTGGACTTGAGTTGGCAGATGTAAGCAAGCAGACACTTGGCCAAGAGTGAGGGCAAAAGGCATGGAAATGAGACTGTTTCTAACTCTAAAGTTCCTTAGAAATTAATTGCTGCATTTGTAAGGCTGGCTTTTAGGTCATCGAGCCCATGCATGTTGAAATATTATGCACTAGATTTTATGGGGAAGAATATTATTTTAAAATTTGACCTAAAGGTGCCCTTTTTCTCAAAAGCTGACTTTTTTTCCCTTTGGTTTCTGCCTATTTCTGTATATCCTTTTGTCAGCTCCCACCTTGGAACATGAACTGAGGCCCAACAAAGGTATTTGACCTTCTTATAGAAATAGAAATCAGGCTGTAAGGGTGAACCATGGACATATGAAGAGTACTGAAGTTAATAATATACTACATTTTATAGCACTTTTAGGTTACAAAGGCAGCTTTACTTATTTATTTGATCCTCATAACAACTCTGTGTGCTCTCTCCCTGTTGTCATGCCTATTCTAGGCAAATATTATTAACTTTTACAGATGAGGAAATGAAGTTTAGAGAGGTTATGACTTGCTCAAGATCAGACAGCTAAGAAGTTATAAAGGTAAAGACCTGAGGCCAGGTCACGTTCAACACCAGGGGGCCTTTCAAGGAAGAATTTGGGAAACTGTAAAAAACTGGTTCATTTTGTGAAAAGAAAGACTATTTTTTAATTGTATTGGTGATTATTTAGGTAGATTTTAAGCTCTCTGAAGGTAAGGATCCTAAAATTTTGTTTGTATCTCATATTGACTTGTTTTATAGAACATTTTTTTTTCAGTGAACATATTGATTTTTACAAATACCAACCCCCCCCCCCCAAAAAAAAAAAGTAGAAGAGAATCATAAAAGAGATTTTGGCTGGACTTAGAGAGTTAGTGAAACAAAAGTAGTAGGGAAAAATGGGAAACAGGAACTAAGAAGTAGTTAACAGTGAAATTTCTTGTTCCTTAATGTGACAAAATTGACTGTTGGGGCGTTCAGTGAGTCTGGAAAAACTGTGATGAGGATTTGCACATTGTCTGGGAAATAAGGGAGGTAGTTATTTGAAGTTGGCTGGGCAGGTGAATGACCAGAAAAAGAGGGTGAGCAGGTTGAATAAGATGGGGTGAGTAGCTATTTAGGCCATCAGACTAGTAAGGAGGTAAACTGATTGGCTGGTGCTCTGATTACAGTCCGGAGGCAGAGTGGTGATGGGTGGAAAAACTATTAGAACTTCTAGGCTGAAGTATTCCTGATACTCTGAAGCTTGAATATTTATATTTTTTTTGGGAGGAAGAGGCCCCTTTGAATCGATTAACTCTAAAGTCCTACACTAAGGTAACCTTAGCTCTCAATTCTTTGACCAGTACATGGCAAATTTATTCAACCCAGCTGAATCTTGATTGCTTTTTGACTCCAGAAACTGAGTGGGTCTAATCTAAGGTGTCCAATTAGCAGGCAATCTGTAAGACAATGTTTCCTTTGAGAAACATTTCTTAATTACCTCCTGTTTATCTGAGATAAGATTTTTAGGTCAATAATCAAAGCAAGTGAGTATATGTGTGTGTTTAAAAATTTATGTTTGATATTCAATAATTGAAGAATCATAGCTTAAACATTAAGGCTTTGATAGAACACTAAAAAAAAAATCACTTTGTTTCCACTATGAAATAGGAATTTCGGGGCCAAGTGAACTATCTTTATTCTATTTTGAGTATAATGTTTTCAGAAATGATATGTTAGCAATAACATTAAACATCAATATAAAGAACATTGGTTCTTTTGTAAATATTTACATGTAAATGTATTTATTTTAATACAGAAAATACATGTCATTAAGATTGCATAGTTCTTGATTTTCTTCCTCTGGGTTAGAAAAAGATTTCTTAAAATGATAAAAAAAATTTTTGGGTGCGGGGGAGGTAGTATTATTCAAATTGCCTGGGAAACTACTTGAATCTCTTCGTTGTTTTGTCTGAAGTGACCTTGTTGGGATATTTCCTTCCCTTTTTATGTCCAACACAAAACAACACTTTACAAATCTTTTCATAATTATTTTAAATTAAAATCATTTTCTTTTCAAGTCTTTACTATAAATTCAATAATCAATGTAGCCCAGTTGTAGAAAGAAACTAGAAACAAAATAGGTGCCCATCAATTGGAAAATTGTTGTACAAATTTGTAACCAGAAGGGAAAATTGGCTCTGGGGAGCAAGAAGTCAAGAGCTCAAGTTTGTGCAGTAGTTTTCCTGTTTTTTGGAGCTAATAGAATTTGTCCTCTTCTTGTCACTATCACCTACTAAAGAAGATCTGGAAGTGGGACATATGCTTCAGCAGCTTACAAGAAGGCTTTCTTCCCCAAGATTTCTGGAAAACAACTGTTTCTGGGGGCTATTTGCTGACAGAAATTGTTTGAGTGGAACTGTGCCCCCACACTCAATGCCAGTTGTTTGAAGCTTATGAAGGACTTTGCTTAAACAGGTACCCAGACTAGCTGCCAAGGTATTGCCTTTGATCTTAGGTTTCTTTTGCAAAATTTTGATGAGATCTCAGCCCACTGCCCCTGTAACTAAAAGCAATTTTCATGTTTTATATTTAATCCTGTCAAGGCACTCAGCCAGGTGGCAAATTAATGCCTCTGGTGGGTTTAAAGAAAAAACACAACAAAAAAACAACATGCCAGCTGAGTTGTTTTGTTCAGGAAAGTCAGAAACTTTTCTTCAAAAGCTGCATTGATACAATTGAGCTTAGTAGCTACACAGCTTTATAGTTCATGAAAAAGTATATCGAAGGAGTGTGGTCTGGAGTAGTAGTTTTCTAAATGTGTTTGGCTTTAACTTCTCATAAATTATGAAGATTTCTCTTTTACTTTTTAGTATCTGTTTCCTTTTCTAATATTAGCAAGACTGAAGAAATGGCTTGGTGGCAAATAAGGTCATGGACTTTAATCACACTTAGGCCCTTTGCCAAGTCATGATGGATGGTACAGTGTCTTGAAAGAAGACTGTAGCCTTCAAAAGCATATCCCTACAAATCATAAAAGCATGGTATGGTCTAACTGAAAAGCCCACATAGGATCATCGATTTAGTGTTGGAAAGGATCGTCGAGATGATCTAGTCCACCCTGCTTATGTTAAAGATGAGTAAAATTGAGGACTGGAGGTTAAATGACTTGTCCCAAGTTAGGTGGTAAAGTAACAGTCAGGGTGTGAAAAAGGCTCCTCTTTATCCAGTTTCCCTTTTGCTCAAAGGCCACATTTTCAAACATCCCAATAGTGTGGAAAGTAGGTTGGTATCTTTATTCCAATTACCCAAATGATATTAAAAAATAAAGTATTTGAGCGACTTAAGGTCAGGTGCAAGTGAATGAGAACACAGCTCCTGAGCATTGGAGTAGGGTCTGTTCAGCACCAGTTGCAGCAGCAGTCATAGTCAGGAAAGGAAGGATCTCTCTTAAATCTTGAATGTATACATAACTTTTGAGTAATTGAATGAAAACCTTGACTATGCAAGCATCTTCTGGTGAAGGTCATTGTCTCTGGAATTAATTTTCAGGCTTGCATCTACAAAGCATGTTGGCTGTCAGGGCCTGGTGAAAAGCCCATCTATTTAGTCAGACATTTCCCTGATGGATGGGGAAGGATTGACAGTGCTTAGAGAATAGATTCTAGTTCGTAGGAAGAAATGATTTAAGTACCCCCTGGCTCTGGGCAGATATGGGGACTCTGTCTAGACATGTAAAATGAAGAGGCTACTATCTTATGATTTCTATCTATATTATTTTATCATTTAGAACTAGATCTTTGAGATATGTGAATTGAGATTTTTACTTAGTAGGTTTGTTAATTTGATTTGATGACTGAGACTTAGACAATTATCTTTATTATCCCTTGACTTTTTGCATATATGCATATTCAGTATTATGCTATATGTTTGTGTACATACACCGGACTTTGTTTTTTTTTTTTTTTTGTACACATTTTCAGGATAAATATTTTTTTTAACAAGCAAACAAATCTGATTGCTAAAGATGAGCTATCCATTTATCCAGTGCTAACAAATTTTAACAACTGAAGCTTAGCAATGAAAAATCAAGTCAGTCTAACATAAAAGAAATAACTTAAATTTTTTTATATAACCAAAATAAATCCTATGTGCCCAAATGTATATACATGCCATAAGTTAATATGATAGTTTATAAATTTCATTAAATATTACTTGATTTGAAAGAAACCTAAAATAGAAATGAATTTGGAAATTTTAGCTTTATTTTCATTATATAGTTGCAACTACATGAAATCCAATGCTATCTAAGAATATGGCCTAACCTAAATTCTCCCTTTCTTTTTTAATTTGTTTACATAGCACAGAATAAAAAAAGATAAGAGAGCAAACAGATGGCTTGTATGGGCTGTTTGAGCTTCTCTTCCTGCTCAGTGCTGTTCACTGAACAGGAGGTAAAAGTTAGAGAGAGAATGAGTTATTAAGGAAAGGGGTAAGGAGCAGACCCAGGCCCACGTTTTCAAGAGTTCATAATGGGTCCATATCTGACTAGAAGTCAGGTAAGAAGAGCAGTGAAATGGCCTGTGGAGGTTCTGCTTGATAGGCTGCCGTGTACCAAGTAGTTCTGCCTCAGTTCCTGCCCCAGTGTAATGTTCTGGATCTTCAGAGATAAAAAATAAATGAGAAGGTAATTATTCTTTTTAAATCGAGGATCCCGGAACAACTATACAACTCTATAAACCTAACCATATGACCCTGGGTCCTTAGAATACCAATTATTAAGTAGTTATTGAAGGCCTACTCTACATGTATTGCTCATAACTCTAATAAAAAGCAAGGGAATATACAGAAATCATAATTATTTATTATATAATGAGGAAACTTTTTAGGTTTTCTCAAAAGAAACCCTTCCTTAAAAATTTTTTCTGTTATTAAACTTTCTGGCTCTGGGTTGAAGTAGACCTTGTGGGAAAGGGTTTTTAGTTGAGATTTTATAGGCCTATTATTTTCATCTCACAGTAAGCACTGGTTGCTGTCACTTGGGGGAGATGACTCACTACTACCTTTGACCTAGTTCACAGATGCCAGTTAGCCAAAATTCTTTTGAGCCAATCTTAAGTCTTAACAGAGGTAAAGGACGTAGCTTTAAAGACTTCTTCTCATGATTTTTATACTGATCTCTAGTTAAATACTATGTTTGGAAATCTTCCATCTCTGATTTTTGAAGCAAATGTTTTATGAATCAATACTTTGGGAAGAGGTCTGGTTCTAGTTCTTCTATGAAGAAGAAATCAACACAAATCAATAGGCATTTGTTTGTTGAACTGAAATTCAGTTTACAATCTTAGAACCAAGGTTTTGGGGATGAATTTTTTTTCTTCCTCGTATAGATTTTATTT
Source organism: Gracilinanus agilis (assembly GCF_016433145.1). Taxonomy (NCBI): domain Eukaryota; kingdom Metazoa; phylum Chordata; class Mammalia; order Didelphimorphia; family Didelphidae; genus Gracilinanus; species Gracilinanus agilis. The sequence continues at coordinate 218,373,434 of NC_058132.1, forward strand.
TTTTAGTGCTAAATTCAAGATGGCAAGTTCCAAAATTTCAGCACAGATTTCCATTATCTTTATAAGAATAAACTCTTACAAATAAATGTCAATTATATAATGGTGAAGAGGTTTGAAAGAGACAGTGTGATGGAGGTGGACAACGGGCTGCATTTAGAGACAAAGGACTAGCAGTTCAAATCTTAGTTCTACCTCATATTGTCTCTGAGACCTGGGGCAAATTACTTGAGCTTCCTAGGCCTCAGTTTCTTCAGCTGGAAAATAAAGGGGTTGGATTAGATGGTTTTTTTTTCCCAGCTCTAAACTTTTGAAACTAAGTAGCATTGTTTTGAGATTGACTGTTAAATAGAAATAAATAAGACATAGTTTTATATATACACATATCTTTTTGACAAATGATGTCTTCTGTGGTGCAAAGAGGAGAGGGAGGGGGATACCTGGGAATTTGAATGTAACAAACAAATTTAAAAAGAAAAAAGGAAAACTAAGGTGACTTAGTTTTTGATAAGCACATATTACAGCTTAATCTAAACTTTGAGGTATACTCCGAAGTCAGACTTCTATACTTGCTATTGTCTAATTCACTACTGAGCAGCATATACTCTGGTTTAAAAAAAGACACCTTTGCATATAGCACTAATTTAGAGCTCTTGAATAAAATTTAAAAAATCAGATATGGACTCTGGAATGAAACCCAAATAGTATTTTATAGTGAGACTCTGGTGCATTTGTTCTTTGATGATAGGCTGTGAGGTAGGGCTGAAGAGATAACTAGCCTCTGAGGCTATAAGACATGAGTTCAAGTCCTAACTTTGATACCTCCTGATTGTATGACCCTGGACAAGTCACTTAAACTTTTAGTGCCTCAAGAAAGTCTCTGAAACTAAATCGAAGAGCAGGTAACTCTGCATTTGTAGAGGGAGTTCTCTTATTAGGAAGTACCCTTATTTATGAATTCATAGGTTTGGTCCAAAATATTATTTATGAAATAATCATTTTTATTTTCCCAAGTATATCTAAAAAGTAGAGTCTACTATTTGATCACCATGTCATGGAGTGGAACAACAAAAAAAAATTTTTTTTTGAGCAGTCAAGAATTATATCAGAAGATATTAATGATATCAAAATACTAATAGCTTGGAATTGTTAGGTCTTTTGTGTTCCTACTTAATACATTGCCTGGTAGAGGGTTTTACAATTATTCTCCAAGATTTCCTTTAGCATTATAGATGAGAAGCTCTCATTGCCTAAATAGTTAGTCTTTTAGCTGTATTTGAATATCTTTTTTTTTTTACATAGAAAGTAAGGTTCTCCAATTTTTCCTATTGCAATTGAAGACTATGTCTTTTGGTTTTTAACTTGGGTGGAAAACATTGAACATCTGGTCACCATTCCGTATATAATAACCCATCATATGCTTAAAGACTGTTATTAAGTTTTTCCCCACAGGCTAAATAACCCTAATTCTTTTAACTTTCCTTATAAGTCCTATTTTCCAAACCTTTAATCATGTGAGTTGCTGTTCTCCTCTGGATCTTCTCCAAGTTCTCTTCATCTCTTCAAAGTAGACACATTCAGTATTTCCTTTTTTAAAAAGTACCTCTACTTATTAACTCAGAGTCATCTACCAAGGTCCCTTCTTTAGCTTTTCTGTTTTATCTGTACATAGCAGGCATTTTTTTGTTCTCTATTTGTCCCAAGTGATGTTTATCTTTTTCCACTTCTCTAGCTTGTCAAATCTTTTACAATTCTAATATTCTTCTTCAAGGTCCTATCCTCTTAAAGAGTCACCTGAAATGTCAGTTCACTGACTCACATGCAAAATGTTAAAGAAAGGGAAAATCCATATAGACACAAAATCAGATCTAGGTATTTTTGAAGGTCAGCTATATGGTAAAATTATGTACTTTAAAAAATAAACCTAAACTTAGATAAAGGACATCCAGTAGAATAAGGAATAATAGATAAAAAGGTCAGGTTAACCTATTTTTGCATTTGTGCCTTTTTTTCTCCTCCAAAAATATTTATTAAACACCTTTATGTTCTGTGCTAGGTGCTATGGCAAGTGAGTTAAACAGATGTGTTCCTTGACCTTGACAAACTCAGGTGCTAAAATAAATGGCACTGATGTGAGTTCACAAGAAAGAACAAAATAAGATTATGGAAAGCATCTGAGTGAGAGGCTAAAAATTCCACAAAATGTACAAGTTTTACATAAAGTATTTCCTAAAATTATATAATACAAGAATCTCCAACAGCTGGATCTTGAAATGAGACTTGGTTGATTTAAGCAGAAAGTTGCTGCTACCTTCTTCTCCCAGTGACTGGAAGTGAGAGTCATTAGAATTTCCCTTTGTTCTTTCTTTCCTTCCCTTTAGTCCAGTCCTCAGGGCTTGCCCTCCTCCTATTTGATTTTAGAGCTTTAGAGCTATAAAAGAGGGAGCGAATCCATAGAGAGCTAAACATCCTTAGTATGGTACATGTGATCTTTGAAAGAGAGGTATTTATTTAAGTGGAGGAAAACCAGAGATAGTTATTTTGTGGAAACTATAAAAGAGTAGAGAGGAACTTTTTGATAGCATTTCAAAGGAGACACAATAGTCATTCAAGTATACAATATAGGGAAAGAAGGTTATTTGGAGTCAAAGGACCAGAACTTTGCTGGTCAATATGATCTTAGGAAAGTCATTTAACATCTTTGGAGCCTGTCTCCTCATTTGTAAAATGAGGGGATTAGAAGAGTTCAATCCAGCTCTGAATCTCTGATCCTATGGTATCATTTCTGAATAAGTATTTTAAGAATGTGTAGACTGAAGAAAAAAAAATTCAGAGGATCCTAAAGAGCAAGTGGTCTTTATGGTGAGATTTAGTGAAAAGAGCCCTTGATATAGAGTTTACTTCTCTGCGTCCTATGAAAGTATTGGATAAGACAATCTCCGAAATTCTTTTTAGCTCCAAACCCTATGATTCTATAATCCTCTAAGTAGTAAAGGAAGTAGAGAGAAAGGAATCAACTAATTTGGCAAATATTTTGATGGCATACATACTTTTAATCCGTGGGTGAAGAATTTGATATCTTATTGAGGAAGGAATCTTTATATAGAATTTTGAAAAAAATATTAATGCTAACATTAAAATGATGAACTATTTGTTTCAAGTGATAGTCACTCGGACACACTCAACATTTGTCACTTTGCCAGGTGTATCCTGCCTGTCTCCTTCCTCAATCAAGTGTAAGCTGCTGGTGGGTAGTGACTATTTGTTTTTGCCTTTACCTTGCTAAATTTCTGCTCTTATAAATTGTTTAAACCTGACAAAAACTTTTCTGTAGACTCAAGATCCAGATTATTTCCCTTTTTTCTCAAATCGTAGTATAGAAATTCTATTGAAATAAGGAAGAATTTTTCCCCCATGTCAACTGGAAAATGTCACTCATTCTACATAGTTCTAATGCAGATTATCTTTATGTAAATTAAGAAAAATATATAACAGAGAAATAGTGGCAGTAAATAAAACCTGAAAATAATAGGAGAACACTGAATCAGGTAAGGTGAAGCATTATATCTAATAGGAACCACTTTTTTTCAAAATTCATTCCACACAAACAGATGCATTTAAATTGCTTTTGAGGGGCCCTTTGCACATGGCTGTTTATAGTGAATTAGTTTAAATTCAGGACTTATTTACTCATGAATCAGGCAGTAAGTGCACTAATGAACAAGGTAGAGCCTGGGACATTTCTTCAGAAATGCAGATGCTCCTGGCTGGAAGCTGGGAAAAAAGGCCTTCCTTCCTCTTTGTAAAAGTGCCAGTGTGGGGTAAATGCTGATTTCATGTTGAGGCTGGTGAAAACTTAGAGTTGATTCAAGCTCAAAGAGAAGTTAAATTGTTAAATGTGAATTGCATAATCGGCAATAGTATACAGTATATTCACTGCTCTTTTCTTTCTGCTTACAGTTTTAAAAATGCTCATAGAAAGGATGAATGTATTATTGATTACCCAACCCTATTGTCATTTGCCACATAAATAATTGCAAAGAGGTTTTAGAGCTTTAAAAGTGACTGCAGTCAACATAATTGAGTAAATTACTGTCATTCTTTGCTAGACATTTTTCATATCTCAATTAACATTTTACATTCACTAAGTTTTCAGCAATGGAGGGACTGTGTCTGGAAGTTATTATTGAATGAAGACCAATCCTTTTCAGACCTGCAAGCTGTCAGTGAAATTGTTTCATTTTTCTTTTAATTGGTATTCAGCTCTTTATAAGGGTAGTTTTCCTATCTTGACTTTAATGACCAGCCAGGAATTCTCCATACTTTGTTCATTCCTTGACACTAAACATGCCGCTTTTGACCTGGAGAAAGTTAAAACTTCTGTCTCTTTGGTAATTTCCAGCCCACTAGTTCCTCAGAGTGGCATGGGATAAGGATCTGGAAATAGTTAAAGCTTCTTGAAAAACGAGAAGACGACATTTTCTAGGATCTTTATCTAGTTCTAAAGAATTTAGGACTCTAGGTTCAACTTTTTCATGCCTATATGTGGAACATTTGCAGGAGTAAATTTGCTTAAAGGCAAACACACATGACATCAAAGGCTTTCCTTTAAAAATCCTCTTCCTAACTATTGTCGGGAATGAGAAATAATTTTCAAGTAGGAAAAAAATGTTAAATTTGTATAACTTTGCCCTATATCTGACACTTACTTGGCTGCTGCAGAGGAGAATTTGTACTTTGGGGAAAATATTTCTAGTTAGGACTTTTTAAATGTCCGTTATATAGTGTAAATTAGATTTATTTTTTTGGTTTCAATAAAATGATGGACCAACATGCTTTTTACACAAGTCACAGTCCTGACCATTACCATGAATCAGATATTAATTTGTGTTAGAATTAACATTCTCTGGAGACTGTATATTAATTTATAATTATTTATTAAATGGTAAAAAGTGGGTCAGAGAAAGAAAAGAGACATAGTCACATACTGACTTCACTGCTTACCTTGCATTTCTGTGCCTGCTTCTTGGCCAGGAAGACTGCCAGGGCTTCCTTGATCTATAACTTATCTCCCCCCACCCCCATTACATCATTTTTTCTGGGTCCTTCTGATTGGAAAGACTTGATTTCAGTCTGAGTCAGAAGCTGGTCTTCTGGTTACCAGGAGTCACTGGGACAAAAGGCAAGCCTCTTCCTAGATGCCAGGGAGCTATGAGGCTTCTGGTATCCCCCTAGAGTGCACATTTCTCATCATTATATAGATAAGCCTTAGGCCTTAACCAAAGGTTAGGGGTTGAACCAAGACCCAATTCACTAAAGAATGGGTTTTCAAATTCAATATGAAATTTTCCTTTTAACACCCCAAGACTGATCTTAGGGTACTAAGTAAAGGAGTTCAAACTGGTGTTCATTTCTTTCATTTGAAATGTATAAATCCTCTTTCTGAAAGCCCATTTGCACAATGGCAAAGGCTATAAATTTTGGACAACCTAAAAAAGTCCCAGATGGACTTTGCTTATAGAAAGCTGAACAATAACTTGAGAAAATGTTAAATATGGAATATACCTGAGAGGTCATTTAGTCTAACCTTTCCTCAATTTACAGCGGACAAAAGTAAGGCCCAGAAAATTTGAAGAGGCTCAAGGTAATATAGCAAGGAAATAGCAGATTTGGGAATAAAATACAGCACTTTTATCTTTAAAAGGATTGCACTTTCTCTACAATATTTAAAAAATAATGCATACCCACAGATTTGCTAACTGATATAAAAAACCCCTCTCATAGTTAAGGAGAGTCCAAAGAGCAAAGGGTGCCTTAATAATAACAATAAATAATAATGATGATGATAATTGACATTTATATAGTGCTTTAAAGTTTAAAAGCTGCTCCTTTTAAAGATTCCATCATTATTTGGTCTTAATATGATAATATAATATATTTTATATAATGGGAAATTATGAAAAATGATGCCAATTCTAAATGAGTTTTTTTTCAGGATTTTATCAGATTTTTGATTCATCACATTTAAGGAAGAACCCTCAACTATCATGCCTTAGATTATTCTGCATGAGAATGCAAGAGTAGAATATAGTTGATCAATGATAACTTTGCCAATTTGATCTTGGTAGTTATAATCAGGTAAGTTTTTCCATTTTTACATCTGACTAAAATTGATTACAATTTTATTTTAACTATAGGTTACTTTATCCCCTTTCCCATTTGTCTTGTATGATACCTAAGGGATGTCTCTTTTTCTGTATGATTTCTGATCTTGTTGATGTGTTTATTCCTTTGAGTGGCTTAGATCACACCCCATCTGTGCTTTCTCATCTTGTATGACTCTTCTACATATCCTCCTAGGAGCTCTTGACAAGTTGTCTGCTCAACATACTGAAGGCCTCCCTTTAGATCTATTGATATTCCATGGCCACCAAGATAGTACATGGGCCCTCCCTCTGCTGTTTTTCCCTTATTCTTGCTACATTATTGGCCCACTTCTTTTATGTTCATTCATCTCTTCAGTGTTTTTAAAAATTCAGTTTCTCTTGCAGCATTCTTTTCTTTTTAAAAAAATTATTGGTTTGTTACATTAATGATCCCAAGTATCTCCCTTCTTCTTTCCCTTCCTTGCACTAGAGAAGGTATCATTTGACAGAAAAAAAAATATTGCCCAATTTGCTGCTTTCTATCTACTGTTGGCTACATTAGTTCAATTTGTATAAAACCTTTTAAATTTACAATGTTCCATCTCTTGTTCATTCATAATTTCCTCTCCTGTTCATAAATCTGAAAGGTAATATGTTCCCTATTCTTCTAATTTACTTATGACATCTTCCTTTATGTCTGGGCCATGTATCCATTTCAATCCGATCTTGGTAAATGGCATAAAATATTAGTCTGAAATAAAAATCCTTCCTAGATGGATGGGAGATGATAACTACCCACCTAGGGAACTATCAAGGCCAGTAAAGGACAAAACCCTTGGGCTATAGAAAAACAAGTTTATTTGATAGTTGGAGTAAGGGAAACTGGTAGGCACAATCCTAACACTATTAAAATCTAGACTCCACCCAACTTCTACACACCTCAAAAGAGGATGGCCTTCTTGTCTTCTCTTGGCCCTGTCTACATATCCCTGCTCTTATCTAAGACCCCAAAGCTATCTAACTATCCTACTATACTAATTAGTATGGATTATCTAAAAAAGGTTAAAGAGGGAGGACTCACAGATGTATTGAGTCCTTACCTAGGGTTGTGCCGAGGGATACCCAGATGACCCAACCCTGGGTTTTACCTTAGCCAAGTGGATTTCTGACAGATGGACCTCAGGCAGATGGTTTCTGTGCTTCAGGGAATAGCAGTATACTCCAAGGCAAATTCTCCAATCCCAGGAATCACTAATCTTTCCACAAGATTAGGATTTCCAAGGAATACCAGAGAAATAAGCTCCTCCTTACCAGCTCAGTCAAAGGTAGATTCAGAATGGTAGCTACTTTCCAGTAAAAACTCCAAAGATCCCTTTCTCAGAATCTTTTCCTACCCAAGGCTTGTATCCAAATTTTCCTCCTTTCCTCTTAAAGCTAATCCATACAATTTATTCTATCCCTTACTTACTTCCTACAAGTCTATACCTAGTTTCTGCCATACCACTTTCCAGTTTTTCCAACAATTTTTACCAAATAGTGAATTCTTTTCTCAAAAACTTGGATCTTTATTTTTGTCAAACACAAGGCAATTATAATCTTTTACCACTGTTTATTGTATGTCTGTTCTATTCTACAGATCTACTTTTCTATTTCTTAGCCAGTACTAGATAGTTTTGATAATTTCTGTCTTATAACACAGTTTAAATTTTAGTACTGCTATATTTCTTTATCTTACTTTTAAAAAATGAATTCCTTTGATATTCTTGACCTTTTGTTCTTCCAAATGATTTTTGCTATTATTTTTCTAGTTGGTATTGTGACACACAATCACATTTCATTACTCCAACTTTCTAATTTTTCACTTTTAGTAGGTAATTATTGAGTGTTGTTTATTTTTTTCTACAAGAAGAGTATCTTTGACAGTCTAAAAGATCTTTCTACTTTTTAATTTCTATGGTAGCTGATTATTTTTAAATTTTCAGATTGGATGTGGGCTGACTTGTTAATTTTGTTATGGCTTCAGCTGATGTATAAATCTATGTATTGCTTTAGTTGCTGTTTCAAATGTCAAAGTATTATTTGCATGTTGTTATCAGATTTGCCCAATTTTTTAAAAAAGAACAAGTGTAACATCTATGTAGCTTAGCTAAATTCAAAGTTTTGAAACAGTTATCTGCCACTACATGTTTTTCTTTTCTGCCTGTAAAAGTTTTCTTTGCCACTTTAAGATTCTTACTTCAAATTATTTTCATAGGATAATGCCAGGATTTTAGTACCAAGGGAACAAATTTTCCATTGTTTGTATATAAGATAATTTTATACTACTGCTCATTCTTTCTAATTTCCTCAAGCAAGAAGAATGTCAGAAAAAGTAAAATGAGATCACTTGTTTATGTTTTTTTATCAAGGTTTTAAATGAAATATTAGAAGTAAGGAAATCTATCATTCCACTGGGCAGACTTTTCAGTTTGCTAGTGATTGTTTCCTGTATTTTAGACCAGTGTGGGTGATATATTGGGAAATCTAATATAAAAACACACATATTTATATATCTTTATAGATATAATTATATATACATATATATACAAATGAAATTTGCTTAATTTGTCTATTTCATTTGGACATTGACATGCCAATTCACATTTTAAAAAAATGAATAGAGATATCAGTGTGGGAGGGTAGACATAGGCTTGGCCTTGGACTCATGGCCTGCATTTGAGTCCTGCCTCTAATACTAATGTATATGATTATGGACAAGTCACTTAATCTCTCAGTGTCTTGGACAGCTATGAGATCATAAGTTACAGATGAATTGTCACTCTGTATTGGTTGTAAGGAAAAAATTTCCACACTGGGACTCCACACACAGCTCATATATATGATGAAAAAGGATCATTTCTTATACTTTGTTAGATTTATGACTTAATTTTTTTATGGAGTTATGCTATCAAAATACTCCTTTGATTCTCTGAGAGAAAAACCTCATGCAAATGACCACTTCTCTAGTTGGTTTGTGAAGTGTGAAAGTGGTAAGTAATTTTTGATCGAATATCAGTTTTTGAGATTCTCCTTTCAAATGCCTGCTTCTTTCTAAGTTTTACAGGAAATAGTGCACATACTATTGTTGACTTTTTGGAAAAATGATGCAATGTGATAGAAGTAAGCTCAGTTATCCTTTGAAAATTAGCCTATTCCTTGCACTATAAAAGTTGGTAATCATTGACTAAATTAGTTACAATCTCATCCTAACTACAGGCCACTTTCTCCCTTCCCTCATTTGTCTTATATGACACCTGAAGGAGGTTTCTATTACTGTAAATTAATAGATCTCTAATCTTGTTGATGTGTATTCATTTTTAAATGATTCAGAACACAACCCATTTGTGCCTTTAAATCTTGTATGACTCATACATATCCTCCTAGAAGTCCTTAATAGGTTGTCAACTCAATATACTGAAGGTCTTCTATTAGATCTATTGATATGACATGGCTACCAGAGTTGTACATGGGTCGTCCCTCCATTAGTTCTCCCTTATTCTTGCTACATGATTCACCTACCTCCTTTTGTGTTCATATGTTGTGTTTTCAAAAATTTGATTTCTCCTGCAACATTCTTTATTAGTTTAAGGTCTTTAATAATTTAAGGTCTATTCATACCTAACTTATATTACCTGTAATTTTGATTCATCACAGATGTAGTGTTTTGTGACCCAGAACCATAGACCACTACCATAAGAGTATTATTAAACTTATTATTAAAATAATAATTATTAAAAAGTTATGTCTTTAATAAATGACCAGTACTGGAGGGAATAATGCAAAATAGGTGCATTATTATGCTTTTGGTTGTATTCTGAACTAGTGTAGCCATTCTAGAACACAATATGCAACTATACCCAAAAAGCTATTAAATTGTGAAGACCACTTGACTCAGTGATATTGCTTCAAGATCTAAAGTAACTCAGGAAAAGGAAAAAAAGGCTCACATCTACAATAATACTTATAGTAGTTCTTTAGGTGGTGGCAAAGAATTAGAAACTGATGGAATATCCATCAGTTGGAGACTGAGTAAACCAGTTGTGGTGTATAAATTCAATAGCATACTATTTTATTCTAAGAAATATTAAAGGAGGTGGTTTCAGAAAAACTTGAGAAGACTTATAAAAGGTGATACAAAGTAAAATAATCAGAACCAGGAAAAGAATTTATACAATAACAGAAACACACAAAGATAATTTATTTTTATATATTTTTAAATTTAAATTTTTTTAAAATTAAAAACTTTTATTTAGAATATTTTCCCATGGTTACATGTTTCATAATCTCTCCTCCCCTCCCCCACTCTTTCTTCTCCAATCCCAAAGCCAACAAACAGTTCCCCTGGGTTATACATGTATCATTGTTCAAAACATATTTCTATGTTATTCATATTTGCAGTAGAGTGATCCTTTAACATCAAAACCCTAATCACATCCCTATCACACTACATAATTGAGCATATAATTTTCAAATGCATTTCTACTCCCATAGTTCTTTCTCTGGATGTGGATAGTGTTCTTTCTCACATGGTCCTCTGACTTGTCCTGGATCATTGCCTTGTTGCTAGTAGAGAAGTCCATTACATTTGATTGTGCCACATTGAACGCATCTCTGTGTACAGTATTCTCCTGGTTCTGCTCCTTTTGCTCTGCATCAGTTCCTGGAGGTCGTTCTAGTTCACATGGAATTTCTCTATTTCTTTATTCCTCTCAGCCCAATAATATTCCAAAAAGATAATCAATTTAAAAAAACTAAGATAACCAATTTTAAAATATTCTGATCAACAAATGACCAATCACAATTTCAAGGACTCATGATGAACATGTTATCTACCTCCAAATAGAGACTTAATGGACTAAGAATGCAGATTGAAACACTTTCTTTTGGAAAATGGCTTAAAATGCATTTGTTTTGCATAATTATGCATATTTGTAATGGATTTTGTTTTCTTGCCTTCTCAATGGATGGAGAGGGGACAAAAGGTGGGCAGGAAACAAAATATTGTTCACATTGGGAATGGGTATGAGAGAGATATTAGTATTAGTAACCAAAGGATGATTAGAGTACAAATAGCACAAAAATTGTTAAAATTGTGGGGGTTCCAAGATCTCCAGCTTCTATGTGGGCTTTGTTCCTGTTGCTGAGAGTTGGAGAGCCATGGAGACTATGTCATTTCTGCCAAACCTGAGACCCAATTATCTTTGTCCTTAAACTCTTCCACTTTGGTCTTTTTGTCCTTTCTCCAAAATCCAGTACTGTCAATGTAGATATATGGACTGCTCAATGCCATTTTTGAGAAAATTCATTCAATATGTTACTTTATGATAATAACATCTCTCATCATAGTCAAAATTCAATTAATATATCAGTTGATGATGGTAATAGCTCTCATCTACATAGCATTTTAAGATTTACATAGAGCTTCCTCACAACAATCCTGTGAGGTGGGTGGTACAAGTAGTATTATGCCCATCTACTATAAACTCCTCCAGGGCAGAGATTTATTTCATTTTTGGTTCTGTATACCTAATGTTGAGTACAGTGTCTGTTTTATAGCATCCACTCAATAAATGTTTGTTGACTATTTAACAGATAAGAAGCCTGAGCATTGAGGTGAAGTAATTTGCCAAAGATCATGGTGTAAGAGGTAGAATTTGAACCCTTGTCTTTTGATTTCAATACCTATACCCTTTGGACCTATATCAGTCAGGACTAATGCTGTTTTTCCACGTTTCTTTTTTCTTACTTAGAATTGAATATCTGTGGTTCACCTGAAAAGGACTGTTCAATTAAGAACATTGCTAGGAATATATAGATTGGTAAAATGAAATAACCCTTGAGATGAAACCCAAAATTGCCAAACTGGCATCAGGAATACTTATGTTCATTAAAAATTCTAATACCATTTGCTGTTGAGGATTGTGGTTCCAAATCTGGGATTAATGCCAATTGTGGTAATTGCTAGGGATGGGTGAACTAATGTAGGTAAATTAAAAACTGACCTAAACTTTTGCTTGTAAATTGTATTTTTTAGAATTTCAAGTCTAGAGACATCTGGATGCCTTCCCTTTCTATATTTTTTTTGTAGTCTGCTCACAACTAGAGGGGAAAGCAATGAATTATCTATTTGTATGTTATTTCTGGCCAGTTCAGAAACCTGGTTGGCAGAAATTTAGACTGAGTCAAATTTTGGATAAGCTGTTTCAAAAAAATGTGGCTTATGTGGACTGAATTACCAAATCTTTCAAAAGCAATTACAATTAATTGCATTCTAGCTACTAGAAATGAAATTCAGTTTCTAGTGTTAAAAGTGATTGTCACTAAAAAAATCATTGTATTTGTGCAGTAGTTCAGCTATATTCCTTATTGTATTCATTAAATCTTTTAATTATCACTGGCTGATTTCCCTAGTAGTGAACTCCTCCCAGTGGTTATGTTCATTGTCTTCAGTATCCTAATTTTTGATTCTTTATTCTCCTTTTCTCTGTGCTTCATTTCTTCCTTGAATGACAAATACTCAGATGGATATGGGACGTCATTAATTTGAAAATTCTCTCCAACATTGTAAATCTAAATACCTCCATGTCTGGCCATCTTGTGCCACCCTTGTCCAGGCCCTTCTATAAGTTCTAACACAGAATGCTAGAGACAGTCTTCTCTTTATACTAATATCTTTAGGACACCAGTGGAACATTGACTGTCAATCAGTTATCACTAAACCCTTTCTGCATGAACAGGTCACTTTCTCTATCTATCATACATTTTCTTGATAATGTATTTTATTTTTGTTGTTTTGGTTCATTATTTGTTCTATGTTATAGTCTCTTTACTCACACTCTGTTCCTTTCCATTGTCCTCTGGGTGATATTCACTTTTAATTACTCAGAGGTTGTTTTTATTCCGTCTCACTGCAAAACTGCAATAATGGGAGAATGATGATAGATGCTTGTTTCCATGGGAATCTTGGGGTTATTAAATGAAGCGTTGCAATTTCTAGAAGGTACTACCAGTCCATTCTCTTGCTCCTTTTCAATTGTAGGCTCAATTTATTCTCCATCTGTACTTTCTGACCCAGACTGCATATGCATATGTGTGTTCAATGTATATACTGATGATATATAAGTTCTCTAGGCTGGTTATCCAATCTTAATAGCATGGGCAATAGACATTTATTCATATGCAATTTCTTGTTTTAATAGGCAGGCCAGACATTTTTGAGTAGTTACAGTTCCCTTCTAGGAAGCTCTATAATGTTCTGGGTGTTGATGTAACTACCTCACAATATTACCTATTAACAGGCATTTTGGCAGAACTCACCATTCTCAGGTAATCTCTTTTCATGTTGGATTTTTTTTCTTAAAAATATATATCTTTATTTTGCTAAATATTTCCCAATTTGATGTTAAAATATTACCAGTAATTTAAAAAAGAGTCCAAAATTCTCTCCCTCCTTATCCCTCTCCCCTCTTTGAGAAGGTGAGCAGTTTGATATCTATTAAATACATGAAATCATTCAAAACATATTTCCATATTAGTCATGTTGTAAAAGAAAATGGACAGGGGAATGGCTGAACAAATTGTGGTATCTGGTGGTGATGGAATACTATTGTGCTGAAAGGAATGATAAACTGGAGGAATTCCATGTGAACTGGAAAGACTTCCAGGAATTGATGCAAAGGAGCAGAACCAGGAGAACATTGTACATAGAGACAGATACACTGTGGCACAATCTAATGACTTTTCTACTAGCAGCAATACAATGATCCAGGACAATCCAGAGGAACTTATGAGAAAGAACACTATCCATATCCAGAGAAAGAACTGTGGGAATAGAAATGCAGAAGAAAAACATATGATTGATCATATGGTTCGATTGGGTATGTGATTGGGGTTTTGATGTTTAAGGATCACTCTAGTGCAAATATGAATAATGTGGAAATAGGTTTTGAACAATGACATATATATATATATAACCCAGTGGAATTGCTTGTCAGCTCCAGGAGGAGAGAGAAAAGGGGTAGGAAAAATCATGACTCATGTAACCATAGTTTAAAAAAAAGAAAATAGACAAAAAGGTAAATAAGATAAATGAAGTAAAGGTATGCTCCAATCTGCATTTAACGTTCATCAGTTCTCCCTCTGAATATGGATAGCAATTTTTATCAGGGGTCCTTTGAGATTGTGTTGGATCACTGTCTTGATCAGAGTAGCTAAGCTTTTTCACAATTGATCATCTTTACAATATTTATGTTATTATGTGTAATGCTATCCTTGTCCTGTTCATTTCCCTCTGCTCGAGTTCATACTTCCCAGGTTTTTCTGAAATGATCCTGTTCATCATTTATTTTAGCACAATAATATTCTATCACAGTTATGTGTGACACTTGTTTAGCCATTCCTTAACTGATGAACATCCTCTCAGTTTTCAGTTCTTTGCCATCACAAAAAGAACTGATATAAATATTTTTGTACAAATAGTTCCTTTCCATTTTTCTTTTATCTCTTTGGGATATAGACCTATTAGTGGTATTGCTGGGTCAAGAGGTATGCATAATATTAAAGCTCTTTGTGAATAGTTTGAAACTGTTCTCCAGAATAGTTAAATTAGCTCTCGACTCTGCCAACAGTGCATTGGTTTCCCTATTTTTCCACTCCTCTTTTTGAATTTAAAGCAGCCTCCAACACTTAGTAGCTATGTGACCATGAAGAAGTTACTTTTTACCTCAGTTTTCTCATCTGCAAAATGAGCTAGAGAAGGAAATGGCAAGCCATTCTAGTATTTTTGCCAAGAAAATCCCAAATGAGGTCATGAAGAATCAAACACAACTGAAAAACAACTGAACAACAACCAACATTTTTCATTTCCCTTTTCTGTCATATTAGTTAATCTGATAGGGATGTGTTGTATCTGAGAGTTGTTTTAATTTTTAATCAATAATGATTTAGAATATATTTTCATGTGATGATTGATGCTTTGATTTCTTCTCTTGAAAACTGCCTTTTTATATCTCTTGAATACTTATGAACTGAGGAATGGCCTATTTTTTAAAAATAAATTTGACTTACATATTTGAGAATTTAGCCCTTTACGAGCCATTCAAGAGAAACTTACAAGAGGAAAAATTTCCCCAATTGTCCTGTTTCCCCCCCAATTTAGGTTGTATTAGCTTTGCTTCTATAAAAGTTTTTTAATTTCATGAAATCAAAATGATCTATTTTGCTTCCTGTGATCTTCTCTAACTCTGGTTTGGTCATGAACTTTTCCCTTATCCATTGATCTGACAAGCACGTCTTTTCCATGCTCCCCTAATTTACTTAACACATCACCTTTTATTTTTAAATTATTTATCCATTTTTTACCTTTTCTTGATATGTGGTATGAGATGTTGGTTTATATCTAGTTTCTGCCTGTTTCCCAGTTTTCTCAGCAATTTTTGTCAGATAGTGAGTTCTTGTCCCCAAAGCTTTATCAAACATTTGATTAGTATAGTCATTTACTATTATATATTCTGTAACTGATTTATTCCATTGATTCACTACTCTGTTTCTTAGCCAGTATCAGATTATTTTGATGATTACTGCTTTGTAATAGTTCAAAACCTGGAACTGTTAGGTCACCTTCTTTTACATGTTTTTCACTGATTTCCTTGATAGCCTTGATCTTTTGTTCTTCCAGATGAAATTTGTTATATTTTTTTCTAATTCTATAAAATATTTTGGTAGTTTGATTGGTATGGCACTGAATAATAAATTAAAACTTTGAACTTTTTTCATGGTTCTCAATCACAGATGCAAACACACATCTCTCTGTTTTATTTATAATTAGATGGTTGGACGGGGTTATTTCTGTAATTAAATCCTTCAAGGAATCTTGAATAGATGTATGAAAAACCCTTGTAAAATAGACTTTGAGGACATATGTTTCCCTAGCATATCAAATGTTTTTTCATAATTATCCAATGGTGAGCACAGTGCAATCTGATATTTTTCTACACATTTTATTCAATCTTGAAATAGCTATGTTGTCTGTTCTTGAATATTGATTGCAAAAGACTACTTGTTCCCATGAATCTCTTTTTAGAATTGAATGGGAACTCCAAGGTTATCTAATCCATTGTTTAGCACAGTGCCTGGCACATAGTAGATGTTTAATAAGTGTTGATTGATTGATAATCCCATCAGTACCTTAATAATAGTATTCCCTTCCTCCAAATAGAATTATTTATCAAACCTTTACTTGAAGATTACCTTCAGTGTCCGGAGAAGCTCACAACTTCCAGAGGCTGTTCATTGAAATTTTGAACAAACATATTAGGAAATTTTTTACTCAGGTTAAGCTGAAATTTACCTCTCTGAATTTCAAACACTATTCCAAATTCTGCCTTCTGAGTCCAAGAAAAACAAGCTTTCAGAGTAATAGTCCTTAAACTATTGGAAGATTACTTTCAGGTTCCTCATATAACTTCTTTTTGCTAGGCCAAAAATGTTCCACCTTACCTATTCCCATTTAGCATGGTTTTGAGTCACCTCATCATCCTACCTATTTTTTCTTCTCTGGAAGGGTATACTTCCTCTTGACAGTGTCCTTCATACTATGTAGCATCCAGTCCTAAAAGCCTTTAGTTCAGATGGAAAAGAGAAAACATCTCTACTCCTACCTTTTTTTACCTCATATGATTTTTTTTCTGTACCTATTCTTTTGTTCTTTCCTTCAGTCTTACAGGAAGAGATAGTCCTCCTTTTTAAGGCTAACCACTTGACTTTCTCCAGGAACTTATTCTTTCAAGTATTTCCTTTCTTTATAATATTTTCCATCTTTTCCTCTTCACTGGATCCTTCTACTCTGTATGCAAACCCAGTAGGTCCCTCTGAGGAAAATAAACAAACATATTTTGGTTTTGCTAACAGAGTGTGAAAACATTGGCCATAGGAGATAAGCTTTTCAGCAGAGCAATTCTCTAAGACCATTTTTAAAGCTATAGAAGAAGGTGAAAATTGATACTGCTAGAGGGAGTATCCCAAACTGCCAGAATCACAGATCATTGAAATATTGGTGGTGCTATTATCTTATACTACTCAATTAAGAACGTTGTTTGGGATGAATATATAGATGAAAGCAAACCTCTCAGGCTACTATCCTATTTTTCTTCTTTTCCCTGAAAAACATGTTGACATTCTCTATCTCATTTCCCAACAACTGGTTTGTAACCACTGGTTTAAAGACAATTTTTCAACTGCAGAAAATTTTTTTACTGAAAATTTAGTCCTTATTTTTTAAAACATAGAAACTTAGAGAACTCACTCCAACTTTTCCTATCCCAGGGTGCTCATCTTCATTGGATTCTGGTCACCACTTAAGTCCTTTGCGCCTCTAAGGCATAAGATTCAGACAAAATGAGAGCAGTGATGATTATTTGAGTAGCCCTATCCTAGTAGGATGTGACTTGAGAAGTCAGTGTCTACATCTTCAAATTCTAGGAAACTCATACGAACCCTGCAGATTAATCTGGCTACCCTCTCCATGATAGGCTGGTAATATTATCAGGTACAGTTGCTTTGCCAGTATTATACAATGTAGAGGAGAAAATTGCTCAGTTGAAACTATTCACTTACATACCCTGAAGCATATCCTTTGGTCAGGCTAATATAAATTGAAGTTCCTAGTATGATTATAGTTGATTCAGCCTCTTAGTTCATTCCTGTGATTCATAGACAGACCAGATTAAGTGGGAAGTCCAAAAAGATCCCTATTCCCTTTGGAATAGACAAGACTCTTCCTCTACTCCTATTTCCTACCCCTTAGGGATCTTAACTTATGAAAAGAATAGAAAGGAATCCATATAACTCACACAAAAGATCAGCATAAGGGACTGGTCCTGTAATAATGAGATACAATAACCAATGTTTGATAGAAGGGAGAGAGAGAAAGAGTCTATGTGGTGAGCCTCTCTTCAGCACTCCCCTGGGGCTGAATATACGCTAGGAGACTATAAGGGAGTGTCACCCTGAAACTAGGTGACCTGGATGGTTGTGCAGCCCCACAGGAGTTGGGGGTGAGGCTTCCCTATAAGACAAGGTATGTGGTACCCCAATCTGATTCTGAATAAGGAATCACACAAACCTCCCCCGCCTTAAGTTAATTTCACAGTGTGTGGTCTGACTTCAAGATGGAGGCAGTCATACCAAGCTGTGGTTCCTCTCTCCCTTGTTGGCTCTCAGACACTCTGGAATGCTATCTGACTGATGAATGGCTTTTATTATTCACAATTTAGTGATTGGGGAAAGGGGTGAAGTGGAGAGGGATTTTGGGGTGCCCTCTTCACTATTGCTATAAGGTTCGTCACTTAGGTGGAAAATCCAACGGTTCCCACTTTTAAGCTTCTTCCCCTGCCCCTTCTCCTTCTATTTCTATTTCTCTGTTTCTATCCTTTTCTGTACTTGTAAGGTTTGACTGAAAAAGGGTCTCTCAGCAAGATTGGGAATAAGTGAAGGAGACTAAGCGATCGCTCCCAAAATGGAGTCCAAAAACTTAGCTGACTTTATGGTTGAAGTCTTGATAGGTGAGACACAGTGGAATGGCTTTGATCAGGGAATCAGGGTTTCAGTTTCCAAAGAAAGATCCTCAGGAAGCTCTCAAGACTGGATCTGAGGTGGGATGTCCTCCTCTTCTCTCCTCCCAGTCCTCCACCCAAAGCTTTCTCCTCTCCTTCTACCTCCAAGAAAATCCCAGAATTCCCTCTGGTCTCAACTGTCAGCAACTGCTTTCTCTAGCTCCTTTTGTCCCATCCCCCTTGTACAAATCTCATCCTTACATCATCCTTTGTTGCATCTGCAAAACTGAGTCCTACTTTTGGTCCCAAATCATTTTTCCTAGACAAAACCAGAGTGATGCTATTTAAGTCACAGCAGAATTAGAGGGGCTGGCTTCAATAATCTCTTGAATTTACTGATGTCTTATATATAATGTGGGTTATTGTTCACAGAAGTATAATCACCAGGAGA
Source organism: Gracilinanus agilis (assembly GCF_016433145.1). Lineage (NCBI taxonomy): Eukaryota > Metazoa > Chordata > Mammalia > Didelphimorphia > Didelphidae > Gracilinanus > Gracilinanus agilis. The sequence continues at coordinate 218,392,618 of NC_058132.1, forward strand.
TATCTCCAGACTAGTAATGAATGCAGAGATATATAACAATTTGGCCTCGTGGTGAGGTTTTCTTTGTGGTATCTTACAGATGAAGAAAATCATGGCTATCTTTGTTGTACATTGCCTCACTTACTGACAGGAGTTTTCTTTGATTAATCCATCATTTATAATCAGTTATCAAGTTCTGTCAATTCCTCACTCATAATGTCTCTTGTATTTCTTCCTTTATAGTCTCTCTTTCAAAATCCTCATTTAGATCCTTAGCACATTGTTTGTGGACTAGGATATTAGTCTTCTAATTAGCTTCACAGTTAACAGTTTATTTCCCTTCTAAATTTATCTTGAATGTGGCTGCCAGATTAATGTTTTTGAGAGTCTAATTTTATTATAATATTCTTTTGATCGAAAATTGTCTTTTCTTTTAAATTATTTTTCATTTGTTTCATTAGATACTTTTGAATTCCATGTAAAATATTTTTTTTAACAATAGTTAAATTTTTTTTTTTGGAATTTCAAATTCTTTCCCTCTACTCCAAAGGCAAACACTTTGATTTTGATTATACATATGGGTGGGGTCATGCAATACATATTTCCATATTATCCCCGATGTAAAGGAAAACAAAAATAAGATAAAAGAATAAATATAGAGTTAAAATATGCTTTAAACGTCATTCAAAGTTCTTCAGTTCTTTCTCTGAAAGCAGATAGCATTTTTCGTCATGAGTCTTTTGGAATTGTCTTGATCAGAGTAGCTGTCATTCATAATTCGTCATCTTTACAATACTGCTGTTATTGTATACAATATTCTTTTGGTTATGCTCACTTTCTTTACTTTAGTTCATATAAGTATTCTCAATTTTTTTTTTCTGAAATGATCCTCCATGTTATTTCTTATAATACGATAGTATTCCATCACAGTCATATACTACAACTTGTTCAGCCCTTCCCAAATTGATGGACATCCTCTCAATTTCCAATTCTATGCCAAAGAACCTACTATAGATATTTTCATACAAATATGATGATCTTCAGTTGTTCTTCCAAGGAGAATAAAGTCTATTCTCCTTGGGTTGATTTTTAAGTCCTTCTACAGTAAAGTCCTATTCTTTATTTCCAGTCTATTTCCCTTTACCCTTCTATATTGATCCCAAACTATATTCCTTTTCCTTTACCAATTGTCCTATCAATGATATTTGCTCTCTCTCTCTCTCTCTCTCTCTCTGTCTCTCTCTGTCTCTCTCTCTCTGTCTGTCTCTCTGTCTCTGTCTCTGTCTCTGTCTCTCTCTCCTTCAACTTACTTATACTATTTCCCTACTTGGACTGTCCTTCTCTTTCCACTCTGCCTCTATATGCTGATTTACTCCTGAAGAACCAGCTTAAGGCAAATTTGACCTCCTAAAATCAGATTTGGTGGGATGAGACATATGAGTCAAATATGGCTTTGGAAGGACTTGCTTTATTTAAAGGAATAAAAAGGTTAACTAAAGATGGCATATTAGAGGGAGAGAGGTACTGGTGGAGAATTTTATATTAAGAAAACATTCTGGGGCAATTAGATGGCTCAGTGTACTGAAAGTCAGGCCTAGAGATGGGAAGTCTTGGGTTCAAGTCTGGCCACAGACATTTCCTAGTTGTGGGACCCTGGGCAAGTCATTTAATCCCCATTGCCTAGCCCTTACCATTTTTATACCTTGAAACGAATACACAGTACTGATTCTAAGACAGAGGAAAGTGTTACTAAAAAAAGAAAACATACTCATTCGAGGAAATCTAGAATAGGGAAATATGGTGGAAAACATTTTGGTAAAGATTAATTGGGGTTAGAAACAGAAATAATATTATATGGGAGAACACTACAGACCATCTGGACAGAAAAAGAAAAGACAAACTTTGAACAGAAGAATGGTATAATAGTGACAGGGTTTTTGATTATTCATTTATTCAATATCAGTCTCTCTCTATGACTGCCCTCTTTGTTTCTCCTCCTTCCTTCTTCCATCTCCCCCTTCTTCCATCTCCCTTCATTGTAATTATGGCAATTTTGTCTTTCAAAAGGAGGAGAAACCAGTGAAAGGGCCCTCATTCTGGATTTGATTTTCATCAGCAAGAAGGAAGTATTGTTATGATGGAAGTGATCAAAATATTAGGAGGAAGTCACTACTCTATTTTAAAATTAATAAGAGGAGATGAAAATTAGGTAAAAAATTAGGTCCGATTAATATCCTAGATTTTAGGATACCATATTTCAAAGGAGACAGGTAACAAAAGGGTAGGATAGCATGAATAAAAATTTCAGTCAAACCAGGAAAGATGATAAACTCCTCAAAATGAAAAATATAAAACACAAAGAAGAATAATTCTGAGGGAGGAGAAATATATTTGATGGTCTATTATTTGGAAGAGGGATTAGATGTATCCTGATTATCTCTAGAAGGAAGAAGCAGCAGAGATAGAGGTTTCAAAGAAGCAAACTTAGACTTGAGGTCAAGAGAAAATTTCCATGAATTAGATATATCCAAAGCTGGCAGTGACTTTCTTGTGAGAGATGGTACATTATCTTTCACTGGAAGTCTTCAAGTAAAGGCTGAGTGACTACTGATAGGATATGACTTCTTATTCAGGTGTGTGTTGAACTAGATGTAGTTGGAGGTCTCTTCCAAGTCTGGGATTCTGTGATTATGAAGCCTTTCTAGAAGATGATAGAATTAGAGGTACTAGAGCTGGCAGTGCGAGTAGAAATTATTGGATCTACAAAGGACCTCACTGGTTATCTAGTCCAACTTATTCATTTTCCAGGTGAAGAAACAGAAGGCACCCAATGAGAAATGATTTGCTTATAATCTTACCATAGCAGTCAAAAGCTCTCTGATTTTAAATCCTTTCTATTCTGCTTACTACAGTTATCTTTCTATTCTCTAAACTTCTTTAACACTTGTTCTTGGTAGTGAACATTTGGCACTTCATTGAATACTATTTTGTCTTTCCCTTTTTTGTGTTTATATATTTTGTCTTCCCAATGAAATGGGAAATTCATTGAAAAGAAAGATTGTCTCTTATTCTTCTTTGTGTCTTTCAGTAGAGAATCTATACTATTTAGCTTGTAACATCAATCAGTTCTGGACAGTTAATTCTTCCCTAGTGAAAGCTTTACATTGTATGGTCAACATATTGTAAATTCAAATGAAGAAGGGCCTTCTAGTCTTAACATTTCGATTCTTTGACCATAGTACTGAGTAGGAGTGGAGTGGACAGAAACCAAAACCTTAAAAGCAATAAGAGGCAACCTATACTTGCACTACCATTCTCTGGATTCTCTCTGGTACTGAACTTAAGAAATCCTAAACAAGAGCATGAAAGTGATGCTTTGTTCTTCCTTCTTGATTTTCAGTTTGATTTTGGTTTATAAAATGATGCCTTGTGAGTTTCAGAGGGTCTTGGTCCTGGTATCTCCACATAGTTTTAGTCAAGAAAATACTACCTAGTAATCCATTCAAGAAGAATATTAGCTAATGAGAGAGTTTGACATCCACTGTGGCTCAGAAAGCAAGTCCTGATGTTGCCCAACTCAGTGGAAGCAGTGGTTCAGGTCAAAGAGATTTCTCTGAGTAGACTTCTAGCCAGGAGATAACCACTGCATCATGTACAGGAGTTTAAGTACTGTAGTTATAGTGTATACATGTGAAAAATAGATTGTTCAATGATTAAATTTAACAATCATTAATGAAGTGCTTACGTAGGAAGCTAAGTGGCTCAGGAGAGCAAATGATGGACCTGAAGTCAGGAAAGCCCAAGTTCAAGCCTAGCATCAGAAACTTCCTGGGCAAGTCACTTCACCTCTGTCTTCCTCAGTTTCCTCAACTATAAAATAGACATGATAATAATAATAATGCATACTTTCCTGGGTATTTTTGAAAATCAAATGAGATAATATTTGTAAATTACTTAGCATAGTGCCTGGTGGTAGATAATTAATAAGTAATTATTTCCTTCCATTTTGCTATGTCCTGTGTTAGATATTATGCTAAGCATTGAGGGTACAAATACAAAGATGAGATAACACCATGTAACCAAATAGGTTACATGACATTGTACTGGGACAAAGATGAGAGAAATATTAGCTGCTATATGCATCTTACCCAAGTGACACAAAGTTTTTAAGGAATCACTTTTACTTTATGTTTTTCTTAAATACTTTTCTGAAAAAAAATGCCAGTTGCCATTATTTTTGATACTTCTACTTGCTGATTTTGTAGATTTGACATTTAAATCTTTGTTTTCTTAATTAGCAATTAATTTCCATTGTTAGTACAGGTTATTATAATTTCAAATGTAGGTTATTTAAAATCAGTCCTTGATAAATAATTGTTATGCATGGATGCTTTTAGATATTGCCATAATTTATTTTGGGGAAGAAAGACAGAATTTAAGTGTTCAGTGAGGCAAATAAATGAGCATTTTCCATTGCTCTTTTAATCAGTTACTTGGAGATAGACACTTCACCTGTCAGGTCGGGGCTTTTATTTATGTACATGTTCAATAGAATAGTATACCAGTCAGATCTATGGGAAAGGAAGGAATTTAAGACTAAGCAAGAGACAGAGAACATTACAGAATGTAAAGTGAAAGACTTTTCAAATTTCAAATTAAACAGTTTTTGTACAAACAAAACCAACATAACCAAAATTAGAAGGAAAGCAACAAACTGGGGGGAAATCTTTATTACAAAACTCTCTGAGAAAGGTTTAATTTCTCCAATATATAAGGAACCAAATCAAATTTACAAAAAACCAAGCCAATGGTCAAGGGACATGAATAGACAGTTTTCACATGAAGAAATCAAAACTATCAATAAGCACATGAAAAACTGTTCTAAATCCCTCCTGTTTAGAGAAATGCAAATAAAAACAACTATGAGGTACCACCTTACACCTAACAGACTGGCCAATATGGCAGCAAAGGAAAGTGACAAATATTGGAGGGGATGTAACAAAATTGGGACACTAATATACTGGTGGAGTTGTGAATTGGTCCAACCATTCTGGAGGGCAATTTGGAACTATGCCCAAAGGGCACTAAAATACTGTCTGCCCTTTGATCCAGCCATACCACTGCTGGGTTTGTACCCCAAAGAGATAATAAGGACAAATACTTGCATAAAAATATTTATAGCTGCACTCTTTTTGGTGGCAAAAAATTGGAAAAAGAACAAATTGTGGTATCTGTTGGTGATGGAATATTATTGTGTTGAAAGGAATGATGACTTGGAGGATTTCTATGTGAACTAGAAAGACCTCCAGGAATTGAGGCTGAGTGAAAGAAGCAGAACCAGGAGAACATTGTCAGCAATGCAACGATCCAGGACAATCCAAAGGAACTTAAGAGAAAGAACACTACCCACATCCAGAGAAAGAACTGTGGGAGCAGAAACGCAGAAGAAAAACATGATTGATCATATAGTTCATGATTAGGGTTTTGATGTTAAAAGATCACTCTACTGCAAATATGAATTATATGGAAATAGGTTTTGAACAATGATACATGTATAACCCAGTGGAATTGCTTGCCAGCTCTGGGAAGGGGGAGGGAAGAGGGATGGGAAAATTATGAATCATGTAACCATGGAAAATATTCTAAGTAAATTTAAAAAATTATGTACATGTTCAACTTTGAAGTTTCCAAAGGCCTTTCCCCATAACTTTATAAGTTAAGTAGTTCAACTATTATTATCCTCATTTTATAGATGAGGAAACTGTGACTAAATAATCTAGGTATACAGTATCAATTACAAATTGAATGAAAAGATTAACTTGCTTTTTATTTGGGAGGAATTAGCATTGCAAATTTTTAAAAAAGAGTCACATAGCTAGGTGGTCCAATGGATATCATACTGAACTTGGAGAATGAAATGTCTGAGTTCAAGTATGGCCTCTTGGCACTTACTAGCTGTGTGATCCTGGAAAAGTCATTTAATTTCACTCAGTTTCTGTTAAAGGAGAATAATAATAGACCTTAGATAACAGGGTTGTTGTAAAGATCAAATGAGATAATATATGTACATATATGTATAAATTATATACATAATATGTTACATAAATGTTAATTTTATAATCCTACATTTGCTGCCAGGTCTATTTGAGCATCTGTGGCAAATCACTACCACTTTAATTATATGTCCTTTAATTAATATTGAATCATTAGGCAACTGACATTACCTTATAACTCAGTCTTAGAAGATTTACCCTTTGAGGTCCTTAGATGGTAACCTTTTACCGAGCTAATTGGTGGTTTTTTTTCTGTATGTATATGTATATGTATATGTATTTGTATATGTGTATGTATATGTATATGTATCTGTATCTGTATCTGTATTTGTATATGTATATACACAGATACATGCATACATACATATATATTTAAATAAAAAAGGTTGCTGCTAACAAAGATTCACAAAAGCTACGTTCAAAATCTCTTTTAACTAAATTAGATTATTTATTAATGAAACAGACAATATCTAATTATTTATGAATAAGTACTCCCCTGTTACATAGTCAGAAAAACACATACTAAGTCTGTTTCTGAAAGATTGGATGTTAATTTGGTACAGAAGAATTATTTTCATATAATTTGTTTAAATTCTTTTCAGCATGGTGTGATTTTAATATAAAAAAGAATCAATTTTTTTTAAATCATGAAATTAAAATGATAGTTAAACAAGCAGGTAAAGAAAATCTTATTGTATTCAAGGAAGCAAATGTAATGTATTGTAAACAAGGAAGCAAATGCAGTCTTTTAAATATTACTAAGTCTTGGTCAAGTGGGACTTGTACCAGGAATATAACAGCATAGCCCAGAAGTATGGCTGTTAGCACAGTTGAGTTATGGTGGCTGGAAGGTGATCTCTTGAGATGATGTTGTTCCATAATTTGTAGACCTATAGAATTATGGGGAAAATATTGGAGTAAGAAAAGTATTTTATAGTGGGAGCAACTTCATATTGCTAATAGCTTAATTGTTATTAATTGCTAATACCAGTGATGGGCAAACTTTTTAAAGAGGGGGCCAAAGGAAAGGAAATATTCATCTGTCAGTCTGTTTCTAAGGCAACTCTTTTGAAGTTTCACTGTATTGTATCCTACTCATTGTATTCGTCAGATTAGGAATATTGTCCTGCTGCCCGATAGAACATTCCAGGTGGCTGCATCTGGCCCAAGGGCCGTAGTTTGCCCATCACTGCACTATACCATTTCCAAAATGTGATCCAGTCTGATTTTCTCCTCTTCTTAGGGTTCTGTTCATTGTAATCTTCAGGGACATTTTATATTATTTATGAAAAAAAATAGGGATCTCGATATATTCAGTATATTCTTTATATGGTTAAGAAAATGCTCTATAAAGTGTGATATGGATGTGACATGTGTGTGGTTCTATTAGGAAAACAGAAGTCCCTTAGTTAGCTGCTAGCTCATTTTGATAGCAGTTTAACAAGAGATCCAAGAAAAGTAACCAGTCTTAGGTTGCTTTAATAGAAATATAATGTGACCAAGATGAAAATATACCTGTACCCTTCTCTGATCAGGCCGCATCTCAAGACTAGTTCTGAAAATCACATTTTAGAAAAGACATTGACAAGCTTGAGCAGGACCACATTAGGTAAAAAGGATGCTAAAGGGACTTGAAACATGCTATGTGGGAGTTAGTTGAAAGATCTAGAGATTTTTTTTTTTTTTTTGGAAAAAGACCTGGAGGATTGGGGGCTTAATCTTTAAGCATTTTTCATCTCTTAGATTTGAGAGGCTAATTTTGGAGAGACTGGTCTTTCCTACCCATTCCATTTAGGAGCAAATGCTGCATGTGAAAACTGAGACAAATGTGTAACACATGTATCTTAGTGGAGATTATGGAAGAATATAGTACAACCATCTGGGTTCTAAGAATATAGAGAAAGGTTCTGGGTGAGACTGCTCTAATATTCCTCCCGGACTTTTTTTATTTTTAAATTTAAATTTTTATTATGAACTTGACCAACATTAAAAATGAAATTTTCCACATATAAAAGAAATATATATAAAACACATGTAAAACAATAAAAAGGGAGCTGGAGAATGCAAATTCAAATCTTCCCTCAGAAGAGTACTACTTTTGTGACCTTGGGCAAATTATTTAACTTCCCTGGACTTTAGATTATTCAGGAGGAGATTGGATGAGATGACTTGAAGTACCTTCTATCTGTAGATTCATAACTGTGTATATTAAATTGAATATAGTAGCACCAATGTTGCCTTGCTTGTCTGTGTTCTCTTCTGAACTTTCTTCTTCCTTAACCTAAATGTTTTTCAATATTTTACTGATGGTCTTTTATTTCTTTTCCTTTTGAAAAATCACTGTCATTATCCTGGGCAACTCCCCTCTCTCCAAATAGAAAAGTTTTCATTTGTAACAAATATCTTCCTGGACTTTTGATGAGTCTTCATGTTTCCACACACAAAGAGAGCTTCCACATTTTGGTAACAGTATATATTATCTGAAGCCAGACCATTTTACATGGATGAAATTGCTGACAGTTAAGTCTTTTTTCGATTTGGCTTAGAAGATTAGGAGAGTGTTGACTGGGCCAGGGTGCTGGTATTTGAGCTTGTGGATGTGTGAATATATGATCAATCTTTTGGGCAACTTGACCTTGGCATATATACTACAACCTTGAGAAGTAATTGTTATCTTAGCAGAGGCAGCTTGCCCAGTACAAATTCTAGTAATTATTTCAAGTATGACCTTCAAGAAGTTACTATTATTTTGAAGTGGGAGGGTCAAGCCGGCATAGTAGGGCTTTTCACAATAGTTACAAAAAATGAGGTAAAAAATGGTTGACTTCTTAACAAACAAAAAGGTATTAATAGTCATGCTTCAAAGGAAGCTATTAAAACTTAACATGCAAGCAGAAAGAATTACAATACACTACATTTAATATAAGTGTTTCTACTATGTAGGAAAGAAATTTCTCCAAATTGAAGTTTCACTGGAAGTTTCAGTATGTAATAAGTGATGAATAGATTTAATCCTACCCAGGGATTTGTTCCGTCAATTAGCCATATTTCTACAGGCAGAAATTCATGCATCAATAGCACTTCAAATCATGAGATGGACTTCAGTAGTCAAGGAAAATATCACACATAACACATATGGAACAGAGGCTAAAATTCTTTTGCTTAGTTACAGAGGAAAGAATGAGACCTGAAAGATGGAAGTTATAAAGAGGCAGGAAGAATCCTAGATTTAGAGGCAAGAGATTTGGATTTAAATTTTAACTCTGCTACTTTTGACTTAAATTTCATTGGTTAAGATACTTCATTTCTTGGGCCTCATTTATAAAATGATGGGATGAACTAATTGATCTTCAAGGTTCCTTACATCGAATTCCTTTGATTTCCATGATTAAATTTTAATGTCTTTTAGGGTAGTATCTCTTTATTTCAAGGATTCTACATGGTATTTTTCATACAGTAGACATTTGATAAATACATTTTAGATGGAATTAACTTAATTAGAATTTTCCAAAAATGGAATAGTCTTATTGGGGGGGTCTAATTTAGTGATTTTTCTGTCACTGGAGTTTTAAGCAGAAGCCTAATGACCATTTGCTAGATTTTTGTTTTAAGATTAGAATTATACGTTAGGTGGGGGTTAGATTAAATGATCTCCAAAGCTCTTTCCATTTCTGCAATTCTCCATATGTAAGAGTACAACTTCATATTTTTTGGGGACATATATAAATGATTTCCACCTGCTTAGTCATCTTGAGCTGGTAAACTTTAGAGCTTCTTTTAGAAATTAAAATCTTTTTCAATCAACCAAAATTGATTTTTTTCTCACTTTCTTTTCCTTTACAGGGAAAAAGAAAACAAAATTCTTGTAACAAATCTGTATAATAGAGTAAGACAAATTTCTATATTGATCATATTCAAAAGTATATTTCTTGGGGGCAGCTAGATGGCTGGGTGAATTAAAAGCCAGACCTAGAAATGGGAGGTCCTGGGTTCAAATCTGACCTCAGATATTCACTAGCTATGTGTCCCTGGGCAAGTCACTTAACTCCCATTGCCTAGCCCTTACTGTTCATCTTGATGCCTTAGAACCAATATATAGTATTGATTCTTAGACAGAAGATGAGTGTATATATATATATGTATATATATATATACATATGTATATATGTGATATTACAAATATGTCTCATTCTGTATCCTGTCACCTTTTTTGTCAGAAAGTGGGAACACTCTTTGTCATTGGTCCTTTAGAATTATGGTTGGTCACCGTGCAGATCAGAGTTCTTAAGTCTTTCAAAAAAAATTTAAAAATAGCTTTGTTGTCATTTTATTCATTATTTTCTTTATTCTGAAGGAGAATGCAGTATGAATGGAAGTCATTAAAATAAGGTTTAAGATAGAGTAATTCAAAGATTGGCTTTGAGGAGAACCATTTTCTGTCATTTTTGTTGGGTAAAATGGATATGCTAGATGCCTTAATGATGGGAAAAAGAGCAAGGCTCCAGGGGAAAACTGTTAGATAGAAGAATAGGAAAAAGGGTGATTAGCCAGAGATCTCTAGGAGAGAACAATCCTGGGCTTGTCAGGGCTAATGCTTCTGGTGAGGCATCTCTGATCATTTGGCCTGAGTCAAGACAACAGAGAAAAGTCCTAGGAAAGAGAGAACTCCAGAGACAAGACAAAGAGAACTTATTTAGGGATTCAGGTCTTAACAGGATATTAAAACTCTGGAGCTTATCAGAGGCTATGTTTTTGGTGCAATGACTGTACACATACTCTTTTAATTGACAAAGGAGAGGAGGTTCCCCAGAAGCAGGGAAAAAATTATAGAAATTATAGATAAACTCAACCTAATACATATTCTATTTCTGCAGTATTTTCCCTGACCTATAGGCCAGGACAAATAAAATTGATATGTCCTGATCAAATCTGAAGTTGAAGGAAACTATATTGACTGACCTTAATCAGAGGTGGGACATGCTACTCTAGCTCAACCCTAGTATTAATTGTTTTAATAAAAGATAAGTCCACAAAATGTAATTGACTACTCTGTGAGGTAGTGACTTTCCTATTATTCAAAGTATTCAATACCAGTTGAGGTGAACATTTGTCTGGGATATTGTAGGTGAAATTCCCACAATGTGTAAGAGATGTTATTAGTAATACTTAAGAGGCCACATCATATTCCCAGCTTCTGTAATTCTACACATATGCTTTGGAGTTTGTTGAAATGGGTTTTTATCTATAATTTATATACTAATGGAAAAGCAACACCAAAAACAGTATATTGCATTTTTTCTAGTTACTATCATAGATTGTCTTGCTCACAAAGTTTTTGAGGCAGGAAGATTTGAGGCGTGCTTCAGCATTGCTGTTAAGTGGTGTGTTCATTTAATGTGCTATGTAGTCATAATGATTTTATGAGTCATCTGTTGTAATTGCTTTTGACAGTTCTAGTCAAGTTTCTTGAGAACCAAATGCACCTAAGTCAACACTTCATTCATTTGCAATTATGAAATGTTTTATTGTAAGAGGTCCTTATAAAATGTTAATACCACACATTCACCAGTTGTATGCATTAACCACATTGATTACTATAACTCAAATTTATGAGAAAATAAGTTAGCCAATGTTGATCTCAACACAATTTATTATAATGATTTATTTCTTTAATATATCTTCAAGCAATGTTGCTATTAGTCTTTAGTTCAGTAGTCTCAATGATTGATCTTCAGACAAAACCTATGTTGCCTAACAAATTTTGTAGAGTTAAAAATCAACACCAGGGCAATGAATTAAAAGAAGGGACATGGGCATAGCTTTTTAACCATTTTCCATGGAAGTTTAATTGATTTAAGTCAGAAAGTACCCTAGACAAAAAACATTTGATCACCTGGTGAAGCAGAGAGATAGTAACTAGGCAAAATGCCAATTTAGAATGTAATTGTGCTTGTAAAATTTCATGGAGGAGAGTGGTGGGAGATTATAGAAGTATCCCATCCTAAAACACTAAAGATGTTTACAAAAAGGTTCGCAAAAAACTTGGTAAAATACCCAATTAAATCAGATCATTAAAACAATTTTGTTTATCAGTTATTTTTCAGTTGTTTTTGACTCTTCTTGACCCTATTTGGGGTTTTCTTGGCAAAGATACCGAAGTAGTTTGCCATATCCTTCTCCAGCTCATTCTACAGATGAGGAAACAAGTTAAAAGTGTTAAATGAGTTGGCCAGGGTCATACAACTAATTAGATGTCTAAGACCACACCTGAATTCAGGTTTTCCTGACTCCAGGCCCGGCACGCTATTCACTACATCACCTAGCTGCCCCTATTACAACAATACTTAAGGTTAATAAAACTGTGAGGAAGACCAAAAATAATAGTTTAAAATATGAAATGATCTATCAATATTTTCACAAAAACATATTTTTTCCTTCTATAAAAGTGGAACCACAATATTTTGACTCATATTATATTTCTTGAAATGTAGAATTAGAAAGGATAAGTGACACTGAGGAAGAGAAAGATTAAAAAAAGAACTGGACCAGACCAGAAAAGGAGTTGTATACCCAGAGGATCTATGATGGAAGCAACAATTTTTTTGAGAGTTTTGAGGAATCAAACACAAAATACTTAAAGGAGGGCACAAAATAAACCATTAAAACCAACATTTATTTCAACAGATATTGTTAAAAGTAGCAGCTTATTAGTGAAATTAGGTTAGGTAATCTTTCCCATTAGATAGTAAGCTGGATATGATTAAAATTCTTTAAAGACCATATCTTGATCAATAATTATTTATTAAATAATAAAAACTGGGCCAGAGAAAGAAAAAGCACGAGCCACAATAGCTGGCCACTCTCTTAATCACCTTCTCCCTGTGCCAACCAGCTCTTTGCCTCCTTAGCCTCTTCAGCTGTGATTCTAAGAAAAGAGACATATTTCTTCCCTGTAGTCCAATTTATCCTCTTTGTGATGTCCCTTTCCTAAGCCTTTTTGATTGGTAGACTTGGACTTCAGTCCAGACAAGAGGCTGGTCTTCCAGACCCAAGAATTACCACCATTCAAGGTTTAACATGGCCTTATAGGGCATGCACACTTCTCTGGGATGGCTCTGCCTATCTTATTGAAGTGCTTCATCAACCCAAAAGACTTGTTTACAGATAGACAAAGAACTGTCTTTATTCTATTTCAGCAAGGTGGGGAGAAACACATTTGGTCTTAAAACCAATTTTTTTTCTTCTTTAAAATCCAAAGGTTGTCTTGGGTGCCCCAAAGGGATACTGATTAATAGTAACTTTTGCCTTATTTTGTGTCTGCAGGGCTTAGAAGAATGCCTGGCACATAGTAGGCTCTTAAAAAATGATCAATTGATTGAAGTCTCCATCATTGATTAAGAATGAATTAATAAAGGAACCAATAATTTTCATTTAAAGAATTTTTATGATATTACTAAAGGATGAATTTTTCTCTTTCAGTAAGGCTATAGTATAGCAACCCCAGCAGATGTCAGTTCAGCAGATGCCAGAAGCAGCCAGTGGAACAATAAGTGAGTTTTGGCTCCAAAGGCAGAGAGATTTAGTAACAGATTAGAGAAGAAGTGAGGCAAAGAAGGTTACTGGAAGCTGCCACAATGAGAAGTGTTTGAACCTTTCTACAAGTCTTCGTTACCAAGCCGAATGCATCATTTTTACTGGCATGGGAGTTTGTTGGATATTGTACCCATTTAGGTATGAGAAGCAGAAAACAATTCTCTACTATTTGATGTTTTCTTGTTACTTTTCTATTTTGGCCTAATGAAATGCTTTGCTATTTAATTAACTAGATGGGAGCTCAAATTGTATTTGCATAATTATGATGACTCAAAACACTCCTTGTTGAACCTGGGATAGCAAGGTGTTCTAGAGCTGAGTGGGACTCATCACATTATACAATTTAGATGTAGATCTGCCAGGGACCGGGGAAAGTAGTGAATGACTAACAGATCTCTTGCAGTGCTAAGGGTCTATACTATTGCTTCCATTAAATGCTGATTTATTTATGTGAATAGGTAATTGTGCACTCACTAATTATCTCAGAGGATGCTCTCTTGGTTTTAGTTGTTTCAGAATTTCCTCTGTCCTTGAATTTCTTAATTATATCATTATTTTATTACATAACATACTTCATAAGTTTATAGTTATAATTATATATGCAAATGATTATGTAAATGCTCACAATTTAAGTGAGTTTTAAATTTTATTTATATTTCAAATTAATACACAAGCTCAGGTTAAGTATCCATCATTGATTTTAAAATGAAAGGAATTAATAAAGGGGGCTGGAATTTTTCTGTAGATCATCTTTATTATATTTGAACTAAGGATAAAATTCATCATACAGGTTGAACACTATAGTCAATAGCTGAATTATTGATGAATAAGGGGATTCTTGTTACGGTCAATATTTATGTCTCTTTACTTTCTTTTTTATGGCAAGAAACTTTCAATGACCTTAGTAGCCATGCTAATAAATCTATTATGTAAAATGCTTGAGACATGTTAACAACCACTTCATATTCCAAACCACACTGGTACTGAAACATGCTCTAATAAGCCACTTATGACTTTCTCCAAAAGGTCATTATTGCCTTTGATGTAAAAGATTTTCAGAAAATAAATATCCCAGGCTTGTAGCCTATTTGAGAATGATTTGGATATGAGAAAGTAACAGTTTTCTCTGCTCCATTGCTAAGTTGTCCAAATAATTTCATGAAACAGAGAGTATGCAGTAAATTTGATCCCTGTTTTACTTGCTCATAAAATGGTGAGGATTAAATATAAAGGCAATCAAAACAAGAAAAGGCTTCTCACATAAAACTAAAATGACAACTCCGATAAAGAGCAGTCCAGACCTTCAGATTAATAGTGCTGAGTGGGCAATTGATCATTACTGTGTCCTTTTTAGAGGAAACCACAGGACAATAGAAAATAGGTGCTTTATAGCTGATCCCAACTTTACAACTCACTTGTTTTTGACACAGGTTCTTTATTTTATGAGTCCCTGGTATCCCGAGAACATTTAATTACTAAAATTTCTTACCTCCTTTAAAAGAAGTAGTGAATTAGAACCTTGAGGTGCTTTGGGGACGACTCATTTTTAAATTTTGGATCCTGTAACTCAAACAGGGGAGAGAAATGCCTTCTAGAGGTTGACATAAAGGTGGGAGACACAAGAGTGGTCAAACTTGCCTCTAAAGGAGCAGCCATTGAAACATCTCCTTTATTGCTTCCCTGGGTCCTCAAAAATGCTATTAGAATAGCAGGATATGGTCTTAGAACATTTGCTCAATAAGAAATGGTAAATAATTGTATTGTTTTATAAATTCAAATATGATGGAATATTGTGGAAAGAATCTTGCATTTGGAGTCAAAGTCTCAGGTTTGGCTGTTGGCATTTTTCAGATGAATAGATAATTGGACACTCACTAATTATCTTAGAGTATGCAGTCTTGGTTTTAGTTGTTTCAGAATTTCATCTGTCTTTGAGTTCCTTAATTATATCATTATTTCATTACATAACACGCTTCATAAGTCATACTTATTGCATGCCTTTGGACAAATCACTTACCTTTGTTTTGACTCTCAGGCTCTTCACCTGGGAAATGAGAGAGTTTGATTAAATGATTTCAAAGGAATATTTCAGCCATAGATTGTATGATGTTGTTTGATTGTATAATCTTTTGTCAACAAACAAAATAAGGCAAAATGAAACACAACAATAACAACACTAAAACTGACTTTTGCATCCAGGGAAGGTATGAAGTCTAGCCAAAGAAACTAAGATGCATAAGGAAGGACAGATATATGGGAGATGTCTTCCCAATGGCTTAACACTTTGGGGGAAAATGCAAAGAGAAAAATATATAAATGGGATGGGGATAATTACTGGTTCCTTCCACCTTAAAAAATTCGGAGGGAAAGTCAAACAATATACCTATACCCATTCCATCCTACCTTTTAGACCTAATTTTTATGCTGAAGACCGGACTATACAACTGTTCTTTAGGTAATCAAATTAATCATAAAGTGACAAGATTGTAGGTCGGTTAATGCTTTTTCTGCTAGAGAATGGCCTTTCTTTCTTAAATGTCACAGCTTAATGATACTACTGTGTATCTGTGAACTATTCACAAAGCAGCATTTCTTAGTGGTCTTTCTATAGTTATTAGGTTAATAGTTCTGTGAAGAAAGGTAAACTGATAGTGCCTGCACCTTCTTTTTTTTTTTTTTTTTGGCAGGGGAGGATGCTTGAATTTAAAACATCTTGTTGCCAGGAGTCTCTCCTTGCCCTTTTAAACAAAGACCCCTGACCTGCCACATTTATGATGAGAAGGCTTTTAATGAGCTAATTTCTTTGGATTTGCTTGACTTCAAAAGCTTCAGTTGCTGCAATAGTCTTGGAAGGGTTGCTGCTTTGTCTGTGTAAGCCAGATTCAGAGAGAATACTGTGCTTCCTGAGTCACTGGAGTCCAAGCACTATACATTATTGGGACCATATTGATCACTATCCAATTTACCTAATGATAATCTAACCCATGATCCCAGGGTTCCTCAAAAATTCTGGGATCTCAATGACCGAGTTTAATCCTAGGGATTGACTTCAAGAGAATCAGTTACTCTTTTAGGCTCATTGGCTCCACCTAGAGTTGATCTGGGAAAAATCTCTTACTACTCAAGGAAAACTTCCTGTCTAGATCTTTGAAATGTGGGTAAAATGGCTCCCTAATTCTTGTACAAACACTCCTGGCATACGGAACTCCAGATGTGGAACAGCCTTTGCTTCATTCCACAGAAAGTGCACGAGATTTAAATGACTAGGTCTTATAAATAGATAGAGAAAACAAAAAGACTGGGTGGCACAATGGAATTCAGTGCTAGACCTGACTTTAGATCTGGCCTTAGACACTTACTAGCTGTGACCTTGCGCAAGTAACTTCACCTCTGTCTGCTTCTGTTTCCTCATTTGTAAAATGGAGATTTTTTTTTAACCTTTACTTTCTTAGAATCAATAATCAATACTGTATATTTGTTCCAAGGCAGAAGAATAGTAAAGGGTAGGCAATAGGAGTTAAATGACTTGCCCAGGGTCACACAGCTAGGAAGTGTCTGAGGCCAAATTTTGAACCTAAGACCTCCCTTTCTTTAGGCCTCTCTCTCAATCTACTGATACACCAAGCTATCTCCAAAAAATGGAGATATTAATAGCACCTACATCCCAGGATGTTGTGGAGATAAAATATATTTGTAAATGCTTTGCAAACCCTTAAAGTGTTATGTAAATGCTAGCTTTTGTTTGATTTTATTATTATTAATAATGATTGCTGATTAGCTATTGCCCTAGAGGGGCATAAATTTATGCCTACTGTCTAACTCTTTGACATCCAGTGAAATTCACTTTCTCACTGAAACCTCTACAGTTTCCCTTAGAATTGTAGTGCTACCAGGTATTTTTGACTCTCCTTGGAAGGTCAATGTACTTTGGGAGATGTCAAAAAAGCAATCATCTTTCTACAGGATCTACAATATTTGAGTAATTCCCTGGCTTTGCTTTCCTAGCAAGATGCAGTGTAGGGCCATTGTGGACAATCTTTTTCTTCCAAGAAACAAAGTGAATCAGAAAATTGCCATCTCTTTCTAGAAAATTTGATTCCTGAACATTCATACTCTGAGAACTTTCAGTTGGGGTTCCCTGTGAGGAAAGTCCCAAAGGTAGAAGCTAGCTAAAGAGATCTTATGGTTGCACAAGAAACTCACTGAGCAGCCTATATTATAAAAAGGGATGGCATCAGTGGCTCTGCCCAGTTTTGACATCAAGAATGTGACACCTCCCTCAGGATAAGCTAATCACTAAAAATCACCATGCAGATTCACTTGATGAAATTCTTAACTTCTACTTTAGAATCCAAACTAAGTATCCATTCTTAGGCAGAAGAGCTATAAGGGCTACTTGTTCAAGGTTAAATGACTTGCTCAGGGTCACATAGCCAGAAACTATTTGAAGCCAGATTTAATTGATGCTTTTTTGCCTTTCACCTTCTCTATTCCCTCAGTTTCCTCTCCCCCTACTCCAAAGTCTTCTTTTATATAGGTTTCAGAACTTTCTAGATTGTTGTTGTTCAATCATTCAGTTGTGTCCTACTCTTTGTGACCAGATACCAGGTACTTCTGTCCTCTCCTATCTCTCAAAATCTGTCCAAGTTTATAAACCTTTCTTTGTTTCTTTCTTTTGTCTCTGCCTCTCTCTGTCTCTCTGTCTCTCTCTGTCTTCTTCCATCTTACAATCATTAGAGTCAATACTGAGTATTGGTGTCAAGGCAGAAGAACCAGAAATGTTAGATGATGAGAGTTAAGTGACTTGCCCAGGGTCACACAGCTAGGAAGTGTTTGCGGCTAGATCTGAACCTAGAGCCTCCCATCTCTAGGCCTGACTCACAATCCATTGAGCCACCCAGCTGCCCCAAGTTCATATACTTTCAAGGAAACTTTTCATTTTCCATCTCTTCCTCCTCACTGTAGCTTCCTTTCGTGTATTGCCTTCCTCGTTAGACTGCAAGCTCCTTGAAGGCAGAGATTGCCTTTCTTTCTCTTATTTGTATCCCCAGAATAGGTAGGTAGAGTACCTGGCAAATAGAAGGTGCTTAATAAATTTTTTTTGTTTTGTTTTTTAAACCCTTAACTTCTGTATATTGGCTCCTTGGTGGAAGAGTGGTAAGGGTGGGCAATGGGGGTCAAGTGACTTGCCCAGGGTCACACAGCTGGGAAGTATCTGAGGCTGGATTTGAACCTGGAACCTCCTGTTTCTAGGCCTGACTCTCAATCCACTGAGCTAACCAGCTGCCCCCTTGCTTAATACATTTTTATTGAATTCAATTGAATTGGTGGAAGTTGAAAAATACGAGGAGGCCCAATAGAGAAATATAACGAATAGAACAATTCTATTAGAATCATCTGAGTTTTCAAAGGAGTTTTCTTGGGACCTGATTCCTGTTTTCTGATAAGATGATTTTTCTAAGATTGCCTTTCATCATTATAAGCCAGGTTTGAGAGTTCTAGATGCAACAGTTCCATCAGTTCCATGAATGCCATTCTTCTTTCCTTTGTCCTTCTCAGGGGTTAGTTCTGGCTGCTCACACCCTCAGGGAAACAAGACAGGAGCCATGGGCTGAGTCCGAGTTGGTTTCCCAGCCAGAGTGGCCTATTCATATGGCCTTGCCTGCTGCTCTAGAGTTGCTGCTTGTAATAGTGTCTCCCTGGCTGAATCTGCTAAAATATTCTTATTTGCTTTAAAGAATAGCAGAAGCAGACCAGTGTGAGCTACCAAAACTGTACTTAAAACAAAACAACAAAACAGATGAGACATAGAGGTGTGTTCTGTGATGGAAAAATTGGGATGTATCTTCCAGTAATGGTTGGTTCCTCTGGTGGAGAATGTGAGTTCATTTCTTGGGAGTTATCATTTGTTGAAGGTGGCCATTTTGGGGGTACCCAGTGTTATTGCACATGATGAGCAATGATAGCCATTTTTGGACAGGGAAAACACAGCCTACGATCATAAGTTGTAATATGTAATATGCAACTGGGTTCTTCCTGAGCCCTGCTGGCTTACCTGGGTCTAATCCTCATTCTGCAAATAACCGAATTATCCCAAAGGCAACAAGGTTGTAGCCACTCTAATACTCCACTGGCAACTGTAATGGCCCTTCCTTCTCCTTAAATGACTCACTTAAATGCTGTTTCTGCATGGTTATAATTGCTCAAGATGCAAATCACAAGCTCCCTTACATCTCTACTGGCTTTCCCTAATTACAATGCTAATGTCTATGTGGCTTTGGAGGGTGATGGAGGGAGAGTATTGGTCTTGCCACCTTCCATGGAATGGACTTTATAATTAATTATGTATATTGCCTTTGGAGGCAGTCAGTTAAGTTGGTTTGCACAGGGCACTAATGAGGTCAGTGTCATGGCTTTCGTTCTCATATGAGCTTATTTCTGTTACATGGAAGAAAAATTCTATTCCAAAGCCAGAAAATGTACCCCATGATCCAGGTCATTTGAGCAGAAATGCAAATGTAAGAATTATCCTTCAAATTTTCTGGGGAACTATCAAGTTTCCCATTCCCCTTCCCTCCTAGCAATAGATTGGTTTATGCTGCAAAGTGCCATTCAACAATAATTCTGTTAGAGATAATTTTGAAGCAATATCTGCATAGAACAAAAAACATTTTAAATACTTTCAAACACTTAGTCAAGTCTGATAATGTTTTTTTTTGGTTACTCTTCAGTCAAGATCAGAGTTCTGTCTCTTAAAATTTTCAATTGTTCTACTGATCATTCAAAGACCACAGAAGATTGAAATCATTATTGGATCAAGAATTAGGAAGATTTGAGTTCAAATTCTACTTCAGATGCCACACAAATTTGTAGCCCAATACCTCAGTTTCATTTTCTGCAAAACAGAGATGATAATAGTTTTCCCTCTCAGGATTTCTGTGAGAATCAAACAAAATAATATATATACAAAATGCCATATACATGTTAGCTATTATTGAGAGGCAGCATGAGGTAATAGCTAGGGTTCTGGACTTGAAGTTAGGAAGACCTGGGTTCAAATCTTGCTTCAGAGATGTACTAGCTCCGTGACCCTGGGCAAGTCACTTAACCTCAGTCTTCTCTTTTGTAAAATGATGGGGTTGGATTCACTGACCTCTAACGTACCCTCCAGTTCGAGACTTATGATTTTGACACTTTAGGACTCAGTTTTATTACAAAGGTCCATTTTTTTTTAACATTTATTAATAATCATTTTTAACATGGTTACATGTTTCATGCTCCTATTTTCCCCTTCACCCCTCGCACTCCCCCCACCCATGGCCGACGCACTTTTCCACTGGTTTTGTCATGTGTCCTTGATCAAGACCAATTTCCCAATTGTTGGTGGTTGCATTGGTGTGGTAGTTTCGAGTCCACACCCTCAATCATGTCCGCCCCGACCCATGCGTTCAAGCAGTTGCTTTTCTTATATGTTTCCTCTCCTGCAGTCCTTCCTCTGAATGTGGGTAGCATCTTTACCATAAATCCCTCAGAATTGTCCTGGGTCATTGCATTGCTGCTGGTACAGAAGCCCATTACATTCAATTTTACCACAGTATATCAGTCTCTGTGTACAATGTTCTTTTGGCTCTGCTCCTTTCGCTCTGCATCAGATCCCGGAGATCTCTCCAGTTCGCCTGGAACTCCTCCAGTTTATTATTCCTTTTAGCACAATAGTATTCCATCACCCGCATATACCACAGTTTGTTCAGCCATTCCCCAATTGAAGGACATACCCTCCTTTTCCAGTTTTTTGCCACCACAAAAAGCGCAGCTATGAATATTTTTGTACATGTCTGTTTATCTATGATCTCTTTGGGGTACAAACCCAACAATGGTATGGCTGGGTCAAAGGGCAGGCATTCTTTTATAGCCCTTTGAGCATGATTCCAAATTGCCAGCCAGAATGGCTGGATCAGTTCACAACTCCACCAGCAGTGCATTAATGTCCCAATTTTGCCACATCCCCTCCAACATTC
>NC_058132.1:218414659-218518842 GCF_016433145.1 Gracilinanus agilis
CCTATGAATTATTCTTCTGGTTGCTATAATAGTGAATATTATAATAGTGTATAGAGTTCACTACAGAGAATTATACATAGTATTTCTCCACCTAGTAATACAGATAATTAGATCTTATTTATGCCCTTAAAGAGTCAAGCTTAAAAGACTATGAGTTTTCTTTCTTTTCCCTCTGTTTCTTATTTGCCTTTTCATCTTTCTCTTGATATCTGTGGTTGAGTATCAAACTTTCCAATTAGTCCCGGTCTCTTTTGTGCAAAAATCTTGGAATTCTTCAATTTTGTTGAATGCCCATACTTTCCCCTGAAAGTATATGGTTAGTTTCGCTGGGTAGTTGATTCGTGGCTGAAGGCCCAGCTCTCTTGCCTTTCTGAATATTGTATTCCAAGCCTTGCGTTCTTTTAGTGTTGAGGCTGCCAGATCCTGTGTGATCCTTATTGGTGCTCCTTGATATTTGAATTGTCTCTTTCTGGCTTCTTGTAGGATTTTTTCTTTGACTCGAAAGCTCTTCAATTTCGCTATTATATTTCTGGGTGTTGACTTTTCTGGGTCCAGTTTAGAGGGTGTTCTATGTATCCTTTCAATGTCTATATTGCCCTCTTGTTGTAGAACTTCAGGGCAATTTTGCTGAATAATTTCTTTGAGTATGGAGTCCATGTTAAAGGTCCATTTTATTATGGGCCAAAGAGAGTGTTCCTGCTCCTCAAGATCAACCAAAAAGTTAATTTAAGGAAGGCAGAAAGAGAGAGAGAGAATCTCTGTTAACTTACCATGATAGGAATAAACTCTCAAAACTTGAGCCTTATTGATGGTGATCAGGAGGATGACTTCTTTTTAAGCATGTCCTATACATTTAGTACGGAATATTTCTATTTCAATTCCATTCAATCTATTTAACATTTAGAGAAACTAAATGCTAATTTGTAACTAGAAAAAAAAAGATATGGTTTAATGTGTATTAGATTGAGGGTAAAACTTAGAGACAGGAAGATTCAGGCCCTACTTTTGATATACCAATTAGTCAATTAATCAACAAGCATTTTTACTTGGGAAGCTGTGTGAAGTTCTGAGAATTAAAAGGCAAAAATGAAACAATTCCTGCCTTTGATGAGCTTAATCAGTTAATAAGAGAATTAAGTAATTGCCTTATTCCTCCAAAAATTCAAAAAGGAAAAGAAATTTTGATACTAAAAACCATGTTGTTAGAAATTTGCCATTATGCTTTGCTTTTATTTCTCTTCAGGTTCATGGTATTTATAAAATAAGACACTTCACTGGATTTATTTATCCAAATTTAATTAATAGTAATAAACCTAGTTAGCATTTGTAGATTATAGGTTTGCACAGTGTATTACATGTTATCTACAATTGTGTAGGTAACAATTATTATTTCCATTTTACAGATGATGACACTAAGTCAGAGAGTTTAATGACTTGTCCAGTGTCATAGGAAATTTTTGAGGCCAGGTTCGACATCAGACCTTCCTGACTCCAAATCTTATACTGTGTCTGCTGTGCTATGCATTGTTTTTCAATTATTTTCAGTGGTGTCCTACTCTTCATGACCCCATTTGAGGTTTTCTGGGCAAAGATATTATGATTTCTCATTTCTTTCTCCAGCTCATTTTATAGACAAGGAAACTGAGGCCAACAGGGTTAAGTGAATTGCCCAGGGCCACATAGCTACTAAGTTTCCAAGGCCAGATTTGACTCTAGGACTGGCATGCTATTCACTGAAATACCTTACTGCCCACTGTGCCATGTAATCATCTTTTATTTACTAAGCAAGTTTATTTAAAATAGTATGGTATGTTAAATACAAATAATTATATTCTACTTACTAAATCAGTTTATTTAAAATATTATAGCCTTATTTTAAATACAAGTCAACTGGAAAATGACAGACCTTGAAAATGAAGTGTCCTTCGTAATTAAAAAGAATTACCTTTTGTTTCTTACCAGTCATTTCCTCATAATGTTTAAAGCATTCAAACTAAACTGACTGTCAGGGGTCCATATTCCATATCTTTAGTCTCCTGATTCTATAGGAGAGCAAGGAAGTGTGCCCATATCACATCCATAACAGTTTAAAGCATTGGATTGCAATAAAAATCCTACATGTTAATTCTATTAAAGATCATTGTTAGTTTCCTAACTGATGTCAGTTCTCCATTCTTCCAATTTATTCTGTAAACTTAACATTAATTTTCCCATTTCTTAATTCCAGTTTTATAGTTGTAGTTCTCAATTAAAAAACTATCGGTGGCTCCCCATTGCCTTAACGATAAGAGTAAAAACTCAGTCTGGAACTCAAGGCTCTTCACAATCTATCTTTAACTTAATCTTTCCAGTTTACCCCACACCACTCTTCTCTATCTCAAGGCTATGAGCTAGTTTTGACCTCACAGACCTGTTGTGAGACTCAAATGAATTTATATACACATACATAGCAAACTTTATAGTGCTAAATAAATATTTATATTTATAATTGTTGATTTTTCTTATAAGAATTCTTATTCTACTTATATGACCGGAACTACAGAAGCAAGTGAATAAGACTGTTTAGAGACTGACAAAATAGGCCAGTTAAGAGATAAATTGTCAGCAATCATTTATTAACCACTTACTATGTAATAACAACTATACTAATTGCTTAGAATACAAACAGAAGAAACAACAGTCCTTTTACACAGTGGTCAGAGGCATGGTACAGAAGTCCAAAGATTCAGGAGGACAGACTAGATTAGAAGGAAGACATGAATGGTCTGGGCTTTCTCCTTAAAATGGAAGTTTTGGGAGGAATTGGCTAATCAGAGGGAGGCACCACAAAGTGATCCTTTCCCTACCCAGCTTTCTCTGATTCTTCATGGGACTTTGGATTCTGAGCTTATTGAATTCCTGGCTTGGGGGAATAAGAAGAATGAATGATTTCAAAAATGAAGGGAAGAATTGAAGGGGCTTAAAAAGGGAGGTGGAATGGTGGTATTTTACTAAGATCTCTTATTTCTCTCTCTCCATCCTAGAGATCAGTGTGACAATTCAGTAGTCATTTAGATTTTGTGGAGTTCCCATATCTCCTTTCCTCCCTTTTTTTCCCTGCCTGGTATGATAAGGTGAGTTGGAGGGGGATAAAGTAGGGGTGTGTGGTGATGCAGAGAATAAATAATTTAACCCCCTGGGAAATCATTCAGTGATTATTATCCACTGCTAGAACTGGAGATCTTTCCTGGTAGGTGTCCAAGCTGGCTGTCATTGTGATACCTCATTCTCAGGGAGGAAAATGGGAGTCAGAAATCAAAGATATCCTCTCAGTCACTTTCTTCAGGGAATATTCTGTCAGGATGGTCCCCATTTCTTCATCATGTAATCTCAAGGATTTTAGAAAAGGGAAAAACAATCTCTCTCTCTCTCTAAAATAAATCAAGGACAGATTCTCTCTACCTTTTAAAAATTAGAACGAATGTTCTAATTTCTTCCTGCCCAGCGCTGGAATATTTTGATTACTTTGGCCTACAGAAAGTAGCTGTCATGATGTGAGTTATAAAGTCACTGAATTAACAAGATCACAGACACCTTTCTCCATCCCTCCTAATACTGTCCCACTTCTGTTAATCTCCTGCTAAGGTTGTTTTTGCCCTCAAGCCAGTCATCTGTTATATCTTACTTCCTCCACTTGACTTACAAATCCCATTACTCTGGTCACATCACTGCATTTATGTTACACTCCTCTAAAAAATTACAGAGAAGGTAAAAATGTCGGCAGGGCCAGCAACATTTGTGTTTTGGTCGCTTGGATTTCCATCCAGTTCAGATGTGTCCTGAGTACACGGGATATGGTGCCCTCCATGCATAATTGTTTGGAAAGCATACAGTTAGTTTCTGCTAAAACCTCTCCTTCCTGGCTCCCTCCAAAGACCCAAAATGGCTTGGCAGCAGTACCTACACTTCGGTGACTTCTTAATAATCTGAAACACTTTTAATTTTGAGAAAAATCTCCTTTTGTGGGAAGCTGCGATGTACAGAAATGTCACTCAGAAGCATAATTAGTGCTTTTCCTGCCTCAGCATTTCCACACTACAAAGCTGCCTGATATTGCTTCTTCTAGCAAAACTTACAAGCTTTTCTCAGGTACTCTTCAGCAATTTATATTTGTATTTTGCTGGAGCCTGCCACAACTAAGTTTGCTTTAGGGCAATCTTTCTTTGGTTCCAAGGTATAGGTAGACTCCCACTAGAGAGTGTTATAACTATAGCTGCTCAATGGGTCCAGGATGCTTAAATTTATAGTGTATGGATACTTATATATCATTTATAGTGAAGAAGTACTTGAGCATAGACTAGACCTTTCACACTTCTATATATTGGTTATTATATTGGTTATTATGCCCACGTTATATATGAGTAAATTATAATCCAGAGAAGTGACTTGCCTACAGTCACACAGCTAGTAAATGGAAGAGCCAGTACTACTAGAACCCAAGTTTTCTGATTCTTACTTCAAGCATCTTTTTAGTATAACATCTAAATTCTCATTCATAAGATTTACTTCTTTGAATAAAATCATTGCCTCTAGGAAAGGGGTTTTTAATCTGAGGTCTATGAACTTGTTGTAAATCACATTTTGATAACTACATTTCAATATAATTGGTTTCCTTTATAATCCTAGGTATTTTGTTTTATGCATTTTAAAGCATGAGTATGAGAGAGGCTCCATAGACTTCATCAGATTGCCAAAGGGGTTCAAGGCATAAAATTTAAGAACCCTTGCTCTAGAAGCCCTTTTAAAATACATAGTTGTATCTTCTGGAAGAGCAACATGTGATTGGTGACGTGCATGGTATCAGGACTTGATTTCTGTTTCCTAATAAGGAACAGAATCCTAAGACAATGGAATACTGAACAATTATGTTTTGATGGGAAGTGGAATGGGCGCTATTGTTAGAAAGGGCAATTGTTCCTTTCTTTAGATGAAGATACATAAATAGGAGGGCATTAATAGATTGGGAAGAAGGGTAGAGAAAGATCTGATAGGGAGAAAGGAAGTAGCCAAGAGGAAAATCGAGGAATTTGATCTATTTGAAAAGTGTACCTACTGTTGGCTATGATTACAAGCTAAACGTTCTTTTTATATAAAAAAATAAAACAAAAAACCACCCAAACTTTAATTTATCCTTGTACTAACTGCTTTATTGGTTTACATTATACAGAATTATATGGAAAAAGTTGGAAATTCAGTTTCCCTTTTCCTTGAATATATCTTAACTTAAGCTATATGTAAAGTATATATTTAAATAAATTTATTGAACTTAACTGGATTCTTATAAGTAACTTAATATTATATTTTTATTTAAATTATATCTCAATTAAGCAATAATGCCATAAGCACTGTGCTGAATACTGAGGATATAAATATGACCGAAAAGATAGTCCTCATTAGCAGATGGGTGACAGAATATAGGGAGTACCTGGCCTGGAGTCAGGAATACCTGAGTTTAAATCTGGCCTCAGAAACATACTAGCTCTGTGTCTCTGGGCAAGTCATTTAACCCTTTAAGCCTCAGTTTCCTCATCTGTAAAATGAACTAGAGAAGGAAATGGCAAACCACTCCAATATCTTTGCCAAAAAAACCTCAAATGGAGTTACAAAGAGTTGGACATGATTGAAATGGCTAAATAATGACAAGTCCTCATGGAGCTTACCTTCAAATGATAACATTTGAAAGATAACAAAAACATTGGAAAGATAACAAAAAAGAGAGCTGAAAATCAGGGAGCATTAGAGGAAAATCTTTACATTTATGTTATATTTTTATATTATGTATTGACAGACATATGTGTCAGGACTTAAACTTATCAGGTGATCTATAATTTATATAAGAAAGTTGCAAAGAGTCAAATTTAGTCGATATCAGGCACAGCTTTCTAACAATTAGAGCTATTCCAAAATGAGATGTTACTCCAAGTCATTTTGTATTCTTCATCACTGGAGGTCTTTAAGCAAAGACTGATTAACCACTTGCCCGGCAGAAGAAATTCTTGCTACCAGATGAATTTAATTAGATGGAATTTAGTATCCTTTCCAACTGAGATTCTATGATTATATGTATTTCATTATTTGTTTGATTAATAACAAAAGATAATTATCACAATTATATTTTCTAGTGTCCTTAAGAAACAGTGGTCTGATTTTTTTTTTGTTGTTGTACTGCCAAAGTACGCAACCTCATTTCCTTTGTAGGAAATATCTATATCAGCAGAGAATTATTGTATTGGCCTTTCTATTGTGTAGGGAGAGTAGCTCAATTTCTATTGGCCTTGGTTTTTGATAAATCTCTTTTATGTAATAGAGGTAAGTATGGCTGGTGTGAATTTCCTCGCCATAAAAGATTTGGTGCAGCCAACTATTGTCTACATGTGAAGTACTTATTCTTGTCTTAATTTGCTTTTCTTTGACATTTTGGCTAATGGATACTTTGTTCTTCACTAACTTTACTCCTGTTTGCCTATTTCTACATACATAGTCCAGGATCATGGATAGAAAGCTGGAAGATAGCCTGGAGATCATTTAATCCATTCTCATTTGTTTGTAGGTAGGGGTGTGCTGCTTGTGAGAGCTGATTGTTAAATTTATAATGTGAGAATTTATACCTTGGAAATTAGCAAAGGCTACAAATCAGGGTTTGATTTATTGTTTTGTCAATTGTCTCTTCCTAAGAAAGTGATAGAAAAGTGTTAATAACACAAATTAAATTAAAATGGATATCAATAGCACTTTTTTTGAGAGATGATTGTTATACATTTATTTTAAAGGTAAGGTAAATGAGGCCCAGACAGGTTAAGAGACTTGTACAAGGTCATACGGGTAGTAAAGGCAGAGATACAATTTGAACCCATGCCTTCTGACTCTAAATCAGGAACCCTTTCTGCTTAACCACCACTAGTTTAGATACCTTGTCATAACCCTCCCCCACCCTATTTTTTTGACTATTGGCCTCTTTATGTTGATTGATGCTTTGCTATCTCCACTTCTAGTTCTGAACACATATCTCTACTACCTGAGTATAATCAGATGCCCTGGACTACTGTGACTTGGCAGTTAGTCTTCCCAATGCCATCTGGATGATAATGATGATGATGATGCAGAAAAAGCTATTGTCCACAATCATCTAGATGTAATATTGAAGCACAAACATTTCATAATTTTAATAGATATTGCCATACTGAAACTTCATAACCTCTAAACTATGCAGGACAAAAAGTTCTCAAAATATAGAGACTTAGAAGAAAAAATAAAATCACGTAGGTACAGAAAGAAATACTCACCAACAATCTTTGCCATTTGTCTGCTACTTGAGTTTTCCTGAAAGTGTTTTTAGTGAATCTACTGAAAATGACCTTCCATGCTAACACTTTCATTCCATTACAAAAATAAATTATTTTGTTCACCTTTTAAAAATAAAAGAAAAATAATAGGATGTTAAATGAATGATTTCTATGCAAAGCTCATTGAATATAAGAATAAATGGATTATAGCTAATATTCACTTAACACTTTTAAGATTTGTAGTCTCTATGGTCATTATCACATTTGATTCTGAGGGGATCAAATTTTTTCATTCATGCTTGTTTTAATATCACCTATAAAATGAGAGGAACTGAACTAGAGGGCTTCTGATGGATCTCTAGCTCTATGGACCTGTGATTCTAAAGAAGACAAAAATCTGAGAATGACAAATTTTTTAAAAGGAAAATGTATTTTCCCACTTTATTCTACTCTGACTTTTTGTTTAGATATCTCATTTCCTTTTGTCAGATATATGTACCTTTATAGAAGGAACATCATGTAGATATTCATTTTTGTATAGGAAAAAATTCTAAACGTCACTTCTAGGAAACAACAGGAATATATTTGAGGCAAATAAATTGAAGATATTTTCTTAATAGGAAACCCAGTATTCTTTGAGCATGTAAAAATAAAGTGCTCTAGAAGCTTTCTGAAACTGATACTTATATAGTGTTACTGTAATTAAAAACAGGTGCATATAAATTAGTAAAGAAAAAAGATTAATTGTTACTAATGAACCCTTTACAATCGAAACTACATAATAAAATGCATAATTAAACATTAATGACCAAGAAGATTGTTGGCAATTTCATCTCACTTGTGCTAAATTTTGGCCTAATAAGTTAATAATACTGATGCTACTATTGCTTTGAGATATTTGTTAAAAAAAATCAAACTGCTTCTACATTTATTTAGAACTTGCTGGTATTTAAAATAGACTTAAGAGATGAACATAGAACTCCACAGCTCTATGAAGACTCTCATACCAAGGAAGTATAAATAGCCTGGAATCATTCCTCAGAGAATTGCCCTCTACCTTTGGGCCCCAACCACCCCCCCCAAACCTGAATGTCTTCACATATAAGCCATTCAAGTCAAATCTTAGATAGTTGAGACATCAATCAAAGGACCTCCATAGTACGGTGAGACTCTTGGGTCAGGACTTTGCATATTTTGATAATGAATGATAGCATTTTGACAGAAATCAAACCAAGAAATAGAATAAAATGAGGCACATAAGTTCAGTACAAGTTTTTCATAACTATGGTGATAAAAATATTTTCCAGTTATGGCTTTTTTATTCCATCAAGAATACTCATGAACCCTTTATTTCATTAAAGAGGTGTTCCTCTTCTGCCCCATCCCCATTAAGTTTCTTCTTCTTCTGGGTAAGTTTTTCTTTCTTGTAAACCTAAAACTTTTTCCACTTAGGAAAAGATATCATATTCTAAGTTCTCCACTTCTTTATTGGTGGTGCCTACTAAATCTTATGTGATCTAGCACTTAGTAGCACAGTGACTATTACAGAATAAGCAAGTAATAAATGTTTTTGATTGATTGATTGATTACTGGTTGATCTGGAGCGTGGCTCTTCATTGTTGGAATTCTTGAACTTAATGTATTATTTTAAGAAAGCTTTATAGGATTAAGAGCTCTGAGGGATCTTAGGAATCATCTAATTCATTGAGTTGTCATTGGAGATTTTTTTTCTTGTATAAATTGTTGTCCTGGTTATAGTTAACTTCACTCTGCATCTTTTAAAAAAATCTTTTAAAATATCTTTTCATATCCATTCTATTTCAAAGAAACTGTCCTTTCCCCCCCATTTCTTAAGATGCTAGTAGTTACTGGTCATAGATCATTATAGAGCATAGACTTTCCTAAAGTTTTATAGGGAGTATAGTGGCAGTTTTGGCATTTGAATCTAGGTCCTCTAGGGCAGCTAGATGGTGCAGTGCTTGAATCTAGGTCTTCTAGGGCAGCTAGATGGTGCAGTGCTTGCCTGGAGTCAGGTGGGTCTGAGTTCAAATCCAGCCTCAGATACTCACTAGCTGTGTGACCCTAGGCAAGTCACTTAATCCTATTGCTTCAATTTTCTTATCTATAAAATGAATTGGAGAAGGAAATGGCAAACCACTCCAGTTTTTCTGCCAAGAAAACCCCAAATGGGGTCATGAAGAGTTGGACATAACTGAAAATGACTTAACTTCTGATTCCAAATTTAGTGTGGTTTCCATTGTACCATGCTGTGGTAGCAGTGAGATTTCATACAGGTCACTAAATAACAAAGCCACTAAAATATTATAGAGCTGGATTATTCATGGCTCAGTGCCTTTTTTTAAATTTTATATCCCAATGAATGAATAATTTGTTTTAGCATAAGGGAAGGGGAAGAACTCAGCCATAGTTCTCTGCCTGCTGTTTCCAGTATTTAAAATCCTAAAGGTATTTAAAAATTTATGAGTTTCATTTGGTCAGTGTAGAAACATTCATTTCATGAGAATCAGTTTTCCTGATTTTTTTGTAATTCTGAACTTAAAAAAATCTCAAATTTCTGAAATTCCATATAGAAAAATAGAAAAATAGGAATATATATGAAACAATGAATCTCTACTTTGCAAAACTCCCCTGCCCTTTTTAATTATTTTAAAATTTATTTTTGACTTTCATAAAACATTTTTTTTGAGTTACAAATTTTCTCTTTCCCTCTAGGCCTTCCCACATCTATTGAGAAGGCAAGCAATATGATTTCAATTATATATACGATGACATGAAAACATATTTCATATTAACATATTAAAAAATAAAAAGCAAAAAACATAAAGGAAATGAAATAAATATACTTCAGTCTGTACTCAGAGTTTATTCTCTCTCTCTGGAGGTGGATAGCATTTTTCTTCACAGGTCCTTCAGAATTGCCCTGGTTCATTGTCTTAATCAGAGTAGCTATCTTTCACAGTTGATCATTCTTAAAATATTGCTGTTACTGGGAATAGTGTTCTCCTGGTTCTCATTTCACTTTGCATCAGTGCATATAAATCTTCCCAGGTTTTTCTGAAACCATTATGCTCACTATTTCTTACAACTCAAAAGAATTCCTTCACAATCATGTACTACAACCTGTTCAGCAATTTTCTATTCAGTTTCCAATTCTTTTCTACGATAAAAAGAGATGCTATAAATGCTTTTACACATATAGATCCTTTATCCTTTTCTTTAGTCATTTTGAGACACAGAACTAGTAGTCAAAGAGGACATACAGTTTTCAAGCACTTTGGGAATAATTCTAAATTATTCTGTAGAAGGGTTGGACTCATTTAAAGCTTCACCAATGGTGCATTAGCGTCCTTATTTTTCCACATTCTCTTTGGCATTTATAATTTTTCTTTTCTGTTCTTATAAGCCAATCTTATAGGTGTGAGGCAATATCTCAGGGTTGTTTGAATTTTAATATCTCTAATCAGTAATGATAGAGCCTTTTCCCCTATGACTATTGATAGCTTTGATTTCTTCTTCTGAAAACAATCTGTTCATATCCTTTGGCCATTTATAAATTGGGGAACGGCTTTTATTTTTATAAATATAGCTTAGTTACTGATATATTTGAGAAATGGAGCCTATATCAGAGAAATTTGCTGTATATATTTTCTTCCCAGTCTCTTACTTTTCTTTTAATTTTGACTGCATTGGTTTTGTTTGTGCAAACCCTTTTTAATTGCATGTAATAAAAAAAAATCCAATTTACTTCCTATTTTCTCTATCTCTTATTTGGCTATGTAAACTCTTTCCTTATCCATATATTTGACAACTACATTTTTCCATGCTCCCCTGATTTATTCATGATATTGGCTTTATTTCTAAATTATATACCCATTTGACTGTATCTTGGTATATAGTGTGAGATGTTTCCAGTATGATATATAGTTAGATTTATCTAGCTCTGAGAAGAGAAAAGTTGGTATTCCCCAATGGAATAGTTTTACTATTTATTTCTCTGTAATTCATTTAACTTTTCCTTTAATAATTTTGATACTATGTTGTTTGGTACATATATGTTTAGTATTGATATTACTTCATTGTCTGTGGCTCATGTTAGGAAAATGTGTTTTCTCTGCTTATTTCTTTAAATTAGGTCAATTTTTGCTTTTGCTTTCTCTGAGATCAGGATTGTTATTCCTTTCTTTACTTCAACTGAAACAAATTGATTCTATTCTAGCTCCTTATTTTAAATCTATATGTGTGCCTCTGTTTCAAGTGTGCTTCTTTTAAACAGTGTATTGTTGGATTCTGGTTTCTTTTTTTAAAATTAAAACAATTTTTTTACCAGTTACACGTAATAACAAATTTCCACATAAGTTTTCCAAAGTTACATTAAACTTGTCTCCCTCCACTCTTTCCCTTCCCTTCCCCATCTAGGAGCTTCCATAATGGGTAAGATTAATTTCTATACCCAATAGAGTGTGTGTGTGTGTGTGTGTGTGTGTGTGTGTGTGTATGTATATGTGTATTTCCCCTCTGATCCAATTCAGTTGAGAGGAAAGTTTGAGAATTGCCACCCCGCCCCAACCCATTTCCACAAAAGCAATGCTTTGTGCACTTCTTTTATGTGAGGTAATTTTCCCCATTCTTCCTCTCCTTCCCTTCACCTCCAGTCTCATCCATCCATTTTTGAAAATGATCCCAACATAATCAACTTCTTAACCTGTGTCTAAATTGTTCTTCTAACTGTCCCAATAATAATGAAATTCTTAGGAGTTACATGTATCATTTTCCTACATGGGAATGTGAACAGTTTAACTTTAATGAAACCCTTATGATTTTTCTTTTATGTTTACTTTTTTTATACTTCTCTTGAGTCTTGAATTAGAAAGTCAAATTTCTGAATCATCTATGATATTTTCCTCAGGAATGCTAGGGCTAGGCAATAAGAATTAAGTGACTTGTCCAGGATGCCATAGCTTGGAAATATCTGAGGCCAGATTTGAAATGAGAACCTCCCATCTCTAGGCCTGGCTCTCCTTTCACTAAGCAACCTAGTTGCCCTCTGTGTAAAATATTCTTCAATGTAATCTTAGTTTATTTGTATTCTGGAATATCATATATACCATAACTTGTTCAGCCATTTTCCAATTTTCCAAATTCCAAATTTCTAAAATTCCAATTGATAGACATTCTCTCAGTTTTTGCCATCACAAAAAGAGCTGCTATAAATATTTTTGTATAAATAGGTCCTTTCCCCCTATCTTTGATCTCTTTGGGATACAGACTGGTTTTATGTTCTTTGAGCTTATGTTCCAAATTGCTCTCCAGAGTGGTTATAACTGTTCATATCTCCACCAACAGTATATTAGTGTCCCAATTTCCCCACATCCCCTCCAACATTTATCATTTTCCTTTTTTTCTCATATTCGCCACTCTAATAAGTGTGAGATAGGATTTCAGAGTTATTTTAATTTTCATTTCTCTAATTAATAGTGATTTAGAGTATTTTTCATATGTCTAAAGGTACTTTTAATTTATTTTTAAAAATTATATTTTATTTACCAAATACAGGTAACAATAATTTTCCGTATAAGTTTTTTGAAGTTATAAGATCAAAATTATCTCCTTCCCTTCCTTGCTTTCCCCCCCTCTTGGAGGTGGTAAGCAATGTGATCTGGATTATACACATATTATCATGCAAAACATACTTTCATATAGGTCATTGTTGTAAGAGAATACTCATATAAAGCCAAAACTTAAAATAAAATAATAAATAAACAAATGTGAAAGATAGCATGCTTTGATTTAGCATCTGACTCCAACAGTATTCTTTGTCATAAGTCCTTCAAATTTGTCCTTAGATATTGCTGAGAGTAGCTAAATCTTTCAAAGTTTATCACCATACATTATTGCTGTTACTATGTATAATGTTCTCCTGGTTCTGCTCATTTCGCTCTGCATCAGTTCATGTAGATCTTTCCAGCTTTTTTGAAATCATACTGCTCATCATTTTTTATAGCTCAATAATATTCTATACCTAACATAAACCACAATTTGGTCAGTTATTCCCTAATTGAAGGATATCCCTTCAGTTTCTAATTCTTCAACACCACAAAAAGAGCTGCTATAAATATTTTTGTACAAGTAGATCCTGTCCCCTTTTTTATTATCACTTTCATATATAGACCCAGTAGTGCCATTACAGGATTAAAGGGTATACGGTTTTATAGCCTTTGGGCATAGTTCCAAATTGCCCTCCAGAGTGGTTTGATAGTTCAGGACTCCATTAACAATGCATTGGTGTCCCAATTTTGCCATGTCCCTTCCCACATTTAGATAGTTTTAATTTCTTCATCTGAGAAATTGTTCATATCCTTTGACCATTTATCAACTGGGGATAACTAAGGGCTTTAATGAACTGAAAATAAATTAGTAATTCATAATTAGGTGGTAATTATGGTAGGTGGTAATCAAGCCTTATGACTTGAACAGTGAACTAAGAATCTTAGAGCTTGGGGATTTTTATTGATAACTTTTAACACTGTCTAGATTTCCCCTTCTTTCTTTTCTTTTCCCTCTCTTAGAAAGGTATCCCTTATAACAAAGAATTAAAAAGAAAAAGCAAAAAAGAGATAGAAAATCTTACAGGGCTGACACTGGCTTCACTTTCTCTGGGTTGGGCCTATGACATCTTATCCACTTTAGGGTTTATCTGGTATGTTGAAAAGTTTGGGGAATCTTTTTTCTCCGCCATTAAGAATTCCCAAAGACTGTATTTTCCCTTCCCTGCTTTTTAGCTAAAGTGACTAGTACCTCTGTTCCATTTAACCACTTAACATTGGATTGACCTTTACAAAAGAATATTTACTTCAAAGTAATAGCAAGAACAATTATACAAATATCTCCCTCAACGCTTCGAGAGCATAATTCTCTTCTATACTACCCCTTTTCTGGGGAGAGAGAAATTAGGTTTATAGTACAGTTCAAATCCAATTTAACATTAGTGCCACTAGATTCAAGTCTAAAGCTGCAGTATTGAGGCTGGAGGCCTGACCCAGTGCCCCTCTGGGCATTGATGTTGGGCTGGCTGTAACATTTGGCTTAGATTTCTGGACTCCCAGATTTCCATGCCTCATATTCATGGGCCAAATCAAACTTTATTTTCTATATTTAGAATAGAAAACATGTACAAAAAGAACAAAGATTCAAACCTGCTTTTTGAGGGATCATATTGCCTAAGGTGGAGAGGAAAGGAAATTGTCATGTCTCTTCTGTCTTACCACTCATATGAGGGGACGGGTCCTTTAACCTCAGATTAAATGCAGGAAAAAACCCACAAGTGTTTGGTATGCTACAATATTCCTTATTTCTGAAATCATCTCCCTCTTCTTCTTTGATTCTCTGGCTTTCTTCGAGTACTAGTTAAAATATCATCTTTTAGGGAAGTTTTCCCAGTTCTTGATTCTGGTGTCTTCTGTTAATTATTTCCAATTTATCCTGTATATAATTTCTTTGTACATGTTTATTTGCATGTTGTCTCCCCTATTGGACTGTGAGCTCCTTGAGAATAGGGACTGTCATACCTCTCTTTGTATTCCTAGCACTTAGCACAATGACTGGCACACAGTAGGTGCTGAATAACTATTTATTGGCTAGTTAACTGAGGCTGGGTTTGAACTCCGGTTTTTGTGATTCTAAGCCCAGTACTCTGTACAATGTAGCATCAAGCTGCTCCAAGTTTTTGGGCCAAACTTGTTTTCTATAATTTTGCAACATTGATCTTTGATTAGTTTTTAGTCATTGTTGTTTCCATCTACATTATTGTAGTCATCGTACATATTGTTTTCCTAGTTCTACTTATTTCATTTAATAATGGTTCATGCAAATTTTTCTATACTTCTCTGTATGCATCATGATTAGTGGTCCTTGTAGCAATGATATATTATTACTTTCATACACTACAATTTATTTTACCATTCATCATTGAGGCATCTTGTTCTCAGTTCTTTATTACAACCAAAATTTATTACCAAAATGCCATAAATATTTTATTGTGTCTAGAGCAGTGATGGGCAAACTGTGGCCTGTGGGCCAGATGTGGTCCCCTGAAATGTTCTATTCTTCCAGGAGACATTATTCCTAATCTGACGAATACAATGAGTAGGATACAATATAATGAAACTTCGAAAGAGTTGCCTTAGAAACAGACCGACAGATGAGCATTTCCTTTCCTTTGACCCCTCTTTAAAAAGTTTGCCCATCACTGGTCTAGAGCCTTTCCATTTATCAATGACTTCCTTAGAGTATACAATGATGCCTCGATTTTTGTAGATAATCCCTCTGAAAACAATCAGCGAAATCCGAAAGCAACAAAAACCAAGGCAATTATTTCCATATGAATCAATGTAAATCCAATTAATCCATTATAGACACTGCAAAACACATAATAAAAGCACATTTTATAGAGAATAAATATAGTGTTTAATACTAAAACCAATAAGAAATGAATATAAAATGAACATAAAGACTAATGTAAAGGATATATGAACATTTAACATGGCATTTACTTTT
This sequence comes from Gracilinanus agilis, assembly GCF_016433145.1. Lineage (NCBI taxonomy): Eukaryota > Metazoa > Chordata > Mammalia > Didelphimorphia > Didelphidae > Gracilinanus > Gracilinanus agilis. The sequence continues at coordinate 218,430,556 of NC_058132.1, forward strand.
CTGAAGATTCTTCTTGGCTTATGGAAGACAGCAAGGAGGGGAGAGAGAAGCTATTGTTTGGAAGGAGAATCCCCCTCCATGAGGACCTTAGATGTCAAGGTACTATCTGGAAAGATTATGGAAAGAAGCTAACAAAAGAGGAGTTGTTACCTTGATTATGTATTAAAAAATATATATACATATACACACACATATATATATATACACACACATCCCAAAGATTTTAGCAAGAATCAGCTAATTGTAATAAAAATATAACATTTAAGAGTACATTTTAAATTATCTTCTAGACAAAACATTTTCAGTGTTGAGGGTCTCTTCTAATATTTTAATTTCTGGGTCTCTTCTAATATTTTAATTTCTGTAAACTGGTCATACAAAAGGATGTTCTGTTGAGTATTGACTCATATTTCCCATGTAGTCTTACATACTACTTGGGTACTAAAGTTGCTTAATTATATCAGAGAAATGTGATCATAGATTCAGATTCAAGGATTCAGGAGTCAGGAAGTCAGTAAGCCTAGTTCTAAAATTACAGAATTTTAAGACTTTTTATGCCAACTCATATCTAAACTAAAAGTCCTTATTCTCATATGTGACAAGTAGTTATTATGCCTTGACTGAAGATCTCTGTTGAAAGGAAGCATCTACCTCTAATGGCACCCCATTCTACTTTATTTTCACTTATTCATTCATTCATTCATTTATTTATTTGTTTTATTTATTTGTTTGCTTGTTCATGTATTTTATTTTTTTTGTTTATTTATTTATTTATAAATACCTTACCTTCCATTTTGGAGTCAATACTGTGTATTGGCTCCAAGGCAGAAAAGTGGCAAGGGCTAAGCAATGGGGGTTAAGTGACTTTCCCAGGGTCACATAGCTGGGAAGTGTCTGAGGCCAGATTTGAACCCAGGACCTCTTGTCTCTAGGCCAGCTACCCTCTCTTTGTTGACTTGAAAGAGCACATAGGACTGATAAAGGACAGAACAAAGAGAAGGGGATTTCCTGTGGGTTGTGACATTGCTGAAGGAGCTCAGGGCAGCATAAGAGTATTAGATATGGGATCCTCAAATCCTTTAGAGCATAGTTCACAGGCTCCCTTCTAAATGAACTATACACTGTTATTTTTGAGGGGGTATTTGGGCATTGAAAGAGGACTAATACCACCTTTCGGGTGAGGACTTGCTGTGCTCTTTTCAGGGCTGCTCATCCATGTTTGGTGTCTATCTAGCACTCAACTCTCACCTGTGGTTCCAAGAAGCTTAGCTTGTGCATTGGCCACATCTTGGTAAACCATCTCAGCATATGGATTACATCAGGTTGAGGGGAAATGATTAGAGTACTACATATACTAAGACTTTCCTGCTTAGTGACCTTTCAGATTTTGTTCTACTGCCATAGCCTTCGAGACCTTGGATTACTACCATGCCACAATGAGGCAGTAGAGTAGGGGCTATTTTAAAAACAGTATCTTGTATATTAGCAAGATACCAGGGCTTCTTACAAGCCTTGTTTTTTGGTCTGGACTCTACATTCCTTTAAAATAATCTCTTAGGTTAAACCTTTCTTTGTAGAGAGTAGTAGTGATTACAATGAATGGGCCATTCCACGGCGATGTAGCTGTTCCTAGTCATGTTTTGGCAGGTTGTCTATATTTCTCTGTCCCCTTTATTGGTGATGTATGTTCAATAAATGGACTACGGGCTACCCTAACGGGCATTATGGCCAGAAATCAGTTGAATAGACTATGGAGAACAATGATACTATGGCTATTATTTATATGAGTCAGTGGCTATAACAATGAATTAAATATAGTTTCAAAGCATCTAATAAAGGAGAGGTTTTAGATACATTAAAAATTCAATAACACAATAGTTTTCTTGCAAGCTTTATTGCTTCCACCGAGACTTCAAGAAGCTTTTATTGACATTTGGATATGATCTCAGGTTAGCGTGTATCTCACTAATGGGAAGCTGGCATGGTAATGAAAGATGCGTGGTGATATTTTCCTGACCATTTTGATTTTAAATTACCAGTCTTGCTCAAGTATTTGTTTATAATTCTGCTTTGTCAGGTTCTCAACCAAGTACACCATTTACTCTCTTAATTTTCTTAAGTGTACCATTTTGTAACTGATAAACAAAGGCCCGGGGAAAGCTTAGTTATAATCTCCTTCCATTTCTTCTATCCTTTTCCCTCCTCCCTGCAAGAAGTGCAGTTTCACCTTATATGATGCTAGGGTTTAATAGCATTGCCATGCTGGGAGAAGGATTACTAATGGAAAGCAGGCAGCAGCTTAGGTGAAGCTGTCTCCATCTCCCTCTGACTCTTACTTGTTTGGTATGTTGTTTTCTATCTCAAGCATGTGGAAGATCAGTAAAACATTGAATTCGCCTTAGACCACTCTACCCATTAAATGTTTTTTTCCAGGTTCTCTTTGGAATAGCACCCCCAGATTCTATTCATGCCACTACATAGAGGTAGCAGTGGTGGGGAGGTCCATGTCACCTCCCATCTGTGACATTCATGTGACTCAGGATCTTTGTTTTTACTTATTCAGGAAAGGTGATAAAGACAGAGTAGTTCAGAATGATTTCCTGTTTTTAGAGAACTGCTTTTGGCACAGGGATGTTTCTGAACATTTTCCAGATTCATGAGAGTAACAACAATTAGTTCATTTTACTTTTCTGCTTCTGCTCTAGAGGGACACGATACTTGGAGCGGCTGAGGCGAAAGCTCTTTATTAATGTTTTGAATTAGTGAGAGCCTAGTTCTTAGCATTGTTAGAGCTAGGGGTGAATACTATGTCAAACCAACAAAAGTGAACTATTTCCAAATTATGCTGACTTTACTCTCCTCCCATCCTCATCCCTCTCCCACTAGAAACCGTACTCTGTTCCTGGGACCCCGAGTTCTGATAGTTGAGCTTTTTTATCTTATATTGCATAGAACTAGGCTTCCACTCCACTTTTTTTGCCATTTTCAATTCACATCACTGTGCCCATTCACCCTGACCTCACCTCTTCAAACATGGTATTTACCTTTCTGAAGACCCTTCTTATGGAAGACAGCAAGGAGAGGAGAAAGAGATTATTGTTTGGAAGGAGAATCCCCCTCCATGAGGACCTTAGATGTCAAGGTACTATCTGGAAAGACTATGGAAAGAAGTTAACAAAAGAGGAGTTGTTACCTTGATTATGTCCCTTTTCTCAGCTGAGATACTATGGGAGAATTTCTACGCCAATAAAATCTGCAGCAACCTATGAAAACCAAGACAAATTTTTTGCGGACAAAATCGACGAAAACCAAAATGGATGATAACCAATGTCAATGAAACCGAGGTATTACTGTAGTTCATAGCAGTAGAATTTATGGTTCAAAAGTTATGGACGTTTTAGCCATTTTGGAGACAAAATTGTTTCCCAGTTAATCTCAGTTAACTGTCTAATTAATTTTTCAGCTCCAACAATGCATTTATGTGCTTATCTTTCTACAATTTCACCTATGTTGGAAGTCTTGTGATTTTATTTAAAAAAAAATAATGTTAAGTATACAACTATGTGCAAACAACCAGTCTCAGTCTTCAAGGAGCTTATATTCTAATGGGAATAGGAAGGATATATAAAGAGGAGTTTGAAGAAATTAGCACTGTGCCTGACATATAATAAATGCTTTCATTCATTCATTCATTCATTTATTCATATCTGGTTGGGACCCAAGACTTAGGAATTTTGTGAGTTGGCCTGAGTTTGATGTTTTTGGTTTATAATATCAGTTCTAAATCTAAAAACTATTTTCTATGGACATTGGTTAAATTTTTCTATGATAAGTAAAATCTCAAAACTGGAAGGAACCTGTTACCACCTAGTCATTTCACTCCATGATATTTCTTCAATTAAAAACTGTGGTCATTAAGCCTTTACTCAAAGACCTGAGGTAAGAGGAAATCCATTACTTCCCAAGACATTCCATTCTCCACTTTTGGATAGCTCTAATTATTAGGTGACTTGTCCTTATACTAAGTCTTTGTCTCTACCTATTTTTACCTTCTACCTTTCCTCTCTGGGATCAAACAGAACCAGTCTAATCACATTTCTACATGGCATCTCTCAAATACTTGGAGATAGCTATCATGTTCTAATTATCCTCAGTTACTTAAACTAAGAACTGAATTTAGAGTCAGATGATTTATGGTCAAATTTTACCTTTGTCACTTACTATTTGTGGGATCTTAGGCCTATAACTTAACCTCTCTGGGCCTCAGTTTCCTCATCTGCAAAGTGAGAGGGTTAGAATAGATGACCTGTAAGGACACTTCCAACTCTAAATTCAGCATCTTATGTTCTATAATCGAATTCATGGCATGATATTGAAGCACATTAGAATCTTAGTTACTCTCCTCCGGATGCTTTTCATCTTATCAGTGGCCTCCCTAAAACATGGAATTCAGAATGTAATACCGTACCTGAGACAGTAAAATACAGCAAACCCATCACCTCCTACCTTTGGGAAACTTTGCCTCTGCTAATGTTAGTAATGGTTACATAAAACAACTATGATTTCATCAGTATAGTGAGCTCTGTAGGAACTCTACAGCCATGTGAATTATAATGGTCTGGGTATTAATGATTTGTTCATCCTTCATTTTTGAAGAGGACCAATGGACAGGATGATGTTGGCCTCAGGATAGGCTGTGTTCTAATCAGTCCAATATGAGTTCGTAAGGTTCTACCACAAATCAAACGCAAATAGAACGTTAGGGATGGAGATATTTCTAGATCTGTGTATCTCACATTTCCTTTGTGCTGCTTTGGGGTCTATTTTGCTCATGAATACAGTGTTTTCTTTGAGGTGGGCACACCATGCTGGATGGTTCTGTGCCAACATCTTCCATGTCCCTCAATTGATACTAAAGTTCTTCATAGAGACCTTGAATGTGTCTTTGTACTGCTGCTTCTGACCTCCTGGGAGTGCTTGCCTTGTGCTACTATATCTTAAGGAACTGCCTAAAAGCACAGTGAAGTTCAGGGAATTACTCTGAATCACACAGGATAACTGCCCAACCCAGGTAAATGTCAGAGGCAAGAACTGAACTCTGGTCTTCCTGATTACAAGATCAGAACTCTGTCCCCTATTCCAAGCTACTTCTAAGATAAAATGAACTTCCACATTATTATGTTAGTATTTTGACTCATATTGAATACTGAGTCCACTAACACAACCCTTGGATCATGGCTAAATGATGGCTTAATGGTTTAATGTCAAGTTGGAGGTTGGCCTCTACTGTATTTCCCAGGAATTTGTCCTTGAACTCATAAACTGTAACATTTTAAAATTAATGTAATGACACAAGTCAAAGCCTGGTTAGCAGAATTATCATGCTTTTCAATGATGCTTGCCTTTGCTACACCTGGGTTTAGTGGCAAGATACACAGAATTCTGATGCCATTTGTCACTATATTTTTTGTTGTCTTTTCAGAAATGTAAGTACTTGCTATTTGTTTCAGAATCTTTGGCTCTCTGTCCAGGTTTTTTCTTAGAATTTCAGGTAGTCTTCCTTGTATCCAGATGACATGGACTAAGTTGAATCTTTTTTTATTTTTTAAAAATGTATTTTATTTATTTTGAATTTGGAAATTTTAATTAATTAATTTAGAATATTTTCCATGGTTACAAGATTCATGTTCTTTCTCTCCACTCCTGCCACCCCCTCCCATAGTCAACATGCAATTCCACTGGGTTTTACCTGTGTCATTGATCAAGACATTTCCATATTATTGATATTTGCATTTACATCCCCAATCATATCCCCATCAACCCATGTGATCAAGCAGTTGTTTTTCTTCTGTGTTTCTACTCCCAGAGTTCTTCCTCTGAATATGGATAGCGTTCTTTCTCATAAGTCCCTCTGAGTTGTCCTGGATCATTGCATTGCTGCTAGTAGAGAAGACCATTACATTGAATCTTTTTTTTTTTTAAATATCTCATTTTAATTAATAAGCATTTCTTTTCAGATTGAGTATATCTTTTCACTTTTTACTAAATTCATTTCTAAATATCTATTTGATAATCTTTGTGATCTAAGGGTCCAGATTCTATCTCTCCTACTGAGTTAGATAAACAATGGTTTGATTTCAAAGCACTTTCTTCACTACAAATATAATAGGAAAGTCTTTGACTTTTTTCTTCCTCCTTAGCTCTCCAGGAATACAAAAAGGAAAATAAATCTTAATGGCAAAAGCATTTTGGAAGAAATATACTCTAATGTTTTTCTTTCTTTTTAAACATAATTTGTTTAGAATTATGTATTTCATAATAAACTTAATCAAACCTAATTATATACTTTATCTTACTTAGTCATTCTCTAGTAAATCAGTTTTTTTAATTTTTAGTTTTATACTCATGCTTAATATAACTAGATTTGAGAATAGTGGTTCTTAAAATTGAGGCATATTTCATTTTATTAAACATTGGATTCCAAATCTAATAATGAATCCTGCAGAGTAATTGGCACTTCATAATACTAGTTGGCATTTCTAAGGCTCTTTCAAGTCTACAGAAATCTTTTCTCCATAAAAATTCTGTGAATTAGATAGTCTAAATGTCATCTCAATTTGCAGGTGTGGAAACTAGCTAAGAGCAGTTGAGTGACTTGCCCGAGGTCACATGGTAAATGTCAATTTCTCGATCACAAGTCTAGCCCTCTTTCCCTTGCCCTTCAAAGCCTTATACGGAGCACACGTGCACCTGTGTGTGAGGTTTACTGAGATCAGAGTTTCATGGCAAAATCGAAATGCAACTCAATTAGCTTCTTTTGTTTTCTTTTGCCTTTGAAGAGCAAATCCAGATGTTTCCTGACCCAAGGCAGCTTCAGTGTTGGACTAGAGATCCAGGAGCCTGGGATCCGCACACTACCTTGTGTGTAATTGAGTTCCTTGGACATCTTGACCTGAAGAATCGTGGTAAAGCTCTGCTTTCACAACTTCACTTCCCTGCTTATGATAGCTTCCTTTTAATTGCCTATTGGACGAAGGCCAGCCAATTCAGGCTACATTCAATGTTCTTTGTCAACTGGCTCCACTTGCCTATCTAACATTCGTTTTTTCCTTTTTTCTTTAAAATTTTTTTATTTTGAATATTTTCCCATAGTTACATATTTCATGTTCTTTCTGTCTCCCCCAAGTCCCCCTAAGCCCCCTTAGCTGATGCTCAATTCCACTAGGTTTTACATGTATCATTGATCAAGACCTAATTCCATATTATTGATATTTGCACTAGGGTATTCGTTTAGTGTCTACATCCCCAATAATATCCCCATCAGCCCATGTGTTCAAGCAGTTGTTTTTCTTCTATGTTTCTCCTCCCACAGTTCTTCCTCTGAATGTGGCTAGTTTTCTTTCTCTTAAGTCCCTCAGCCTTGCTCTGGATCCTTGCATCGCTGCTAGTAGAGAAGTTTATTATGTTCGATTGTACCACAGTGTATTATCAGTCTCTGTGTACTTGTTCTCCTGGATCTGCTCCTTTCACAATGCATTAATTCCTGGAGGACATTCCAGTTCACATAACATTAATTCTTTCTACACCTTGACATAAATCTCTACTCAAATCTTGGCTTCTTCCCTATTTTCTCTCTAGTACTAAATATAGAATTATACTGCTCAGTTTCTGGCACTGCTGTTTATTAGTATTTGACTTTGAGCAGATTACTTCATCTTGATGTGCCTCAGTTTCCTCATCAGTAAACTGAGGAAGTATAATTTGATAACCTCTAATTTTTATATTTTATATAAAATATATTTTATATTCATATATTTATATATTTATAATATCTTAAAGTATAAAAAACACTTTACAATTATATCTCATTTGATCCTCCCAATAACTGTAGGATGTAGATACTATTATTAGCCCCATTTTATAAATGAGGAAACTGAAGCTGAGAGAGGTTAAGTGACTTGTCCAATGTCATATAACTAGTAAGTCTCTGAGGCAGAATTCTAACTCTGATCTTCCTGATTCCAAATACAGCATTATATGCACTGAACCTACTAGCTGTCCTTCTAATGCCTTTTCTAATTCTAAATCTAGGATCCTATGAGGAAAAGCCCATTTCCATTTTTGAGCTTTTCTTCATACTGTAACATTTCCCCTTGCCTCTTAAAATGCCCTTTTCATTCCTTCCCACCTAGCCAAATTCTAAAAGCTCTTTCAAGGTCTTCTTCTTGGCATACAGTAAGTATTTAGATGCTTTTTCATTCAGGAGGCTTCCCTGTGTACCTCAGCCCACAATTAACTTTTCCCTTTCTGAATTCTTGAAATATGCATGGTGTTTATACACACATATACATGCATACATATGTATGTCTAAATGTACACATGTATACATAAAATATTGTCTTGTCCTATTCTAAGGATTTACATATATTGAAAATGTGTTTCGTGCTTAAATGTATACCTAAAAGAAAAAGCTCACTATCAGGAGCTGCTCCCTAGCAGAATTTCTGTAACATGAGTGGAAGAGTTGGTAAACAGTTTCCATTGTGTGGTAAAGAATTCTTCATGTAACTGTGAACTCAACAGATAAGAGGTTTTTTTTTTTTTTTTTTTTTTTTTTTTACAATTATAGAAATAATATGAGCTGGCATTGGGTTGAAAAACACTTTATAAATGTTATCTCATTTGATTCTCATAACAACTCTGGGAAGCAGGTGTTATCTATTTTACAGATGAGGAAATTGAGACTGAGATTACCTGCTTAGGGTCCTAAAGCTGGTAAATACTCGATACAGTCTTTCTGACTACAAGTCCCACTCTATCCATTATACCACACAATTGTCTAAGAATAAAGAAACGAAAAAATTTATAGCTAGAAGGGACCAAGGAGATCATCTTAGAATCTGGTGTCCTTTTTTATAAATGAGGAAACTAAGAGCCCAAGATCCCACAGAGCTAAGGATTCCAATTCAGGTAAAAAATTTTAAATATGATGTTCTTTCTGTTTCCTAAGCCAGGAACATGAGAAATTCTAAACTTCCATTTCATGCCAAGTTTTACCTGTTTAGGGAAAAAAGACATTTTGTGAGAAATAGAAGGAACTAGATAGTCAATATATTCTTATTTTTGTATAATACTTAGAGAGAAAAAAAGAAGAAAAGAAGAAATTATTATTCCCTGATTTTAGGTCATAAATGCTTATGTGCCTCATTATAGATATTAAATAATAATGTTAAGGGACCTCATTTGTCAAGGTTCAAATTTTATTCAAATTCTTGTTCTGTCCAGTTTTAGATGAAAATTGCTACAATAGTACCAGGGTCCAATTGAGTTGTCAGTTTAATTTAGAATTAAGTCTTGTTAGTTTTTGATTTATACTTATGGGAAAAATTGAGGATATAAGAATAACATTAAAAGTATTCACATTGGGGCAGCTGGGTGGCTCAGTGGACTAAGAGCCAGGCCTAGAGATGGGAAGTTCTATGTTCAAATCTGGCCTCAGACACTTCCTAGCTGTGTGACTCTGGGCAAGTCACTTAACCCTCCTTTCCTAGGCCTTACCACTCTTCTACCTTGGAGCCAATACACAGTATTGACTCTAAGATGGAAGGTAAAGGTTTTTTAAAAAAAGTATTTATATTATTGTTTATTTAAAACATATGTAATGAGCGTATTGTTTATTCTTTTATGTGATTCCTTTAAAATTAGTAGTTTATCTTAAGAGTCTATATATTTCATGCTGGTTTATCTATACTTCATTCAATTAAACAGACAATTTAAAACCTCTGTTCAGTGTTAGCTAAATCCAAGGAATACCATCTTGTTAGTGAATCTTTAGAATTATATCTTGACAAACTAGAAAAGTAAACTAATCTCTTAAAGAGGGTTAGGTAGGGAGTAAAATTAAATCTAAGCTGATCCTCTGACATCAGGCATATAGTTAAAAAATTATACACAGGGAAATTGAGGTTTTGGACTCTGGTGATCCTCCTTTTAGAAAACTCAGAATACTTTAAATGGGGATGATGAAACAGAACAGGATTTTTCTAATGAAAATGAAATGACAATCCAATTTTTACAATACACACATATACACATATATATTTGTTAAGAATGCCATATTGGTTTCCTCAGTTTTATAAAGACTATAAGACCAACTTTAAAACATTTTATTAAGTCAAGGCAAATTTCTCTGGGTTGGGAATCAGAACTCCTAGATTCCAAACCAATTTCAGATTGAGTTATAAGGTCTGATGACTAGTCTCAAAGATATGAGACTATCCATCAACATATATTTGCTGAACAGCTTTTATGAACTACCCTCTGGGTTAAATGGAGGTACAGAGAAGAATAAGACATGGTCCCTGCCCTAAAGTTTCTTGCAACCAACTTGAAGAGACAAGGTTAGCATACAATAAGCAATGAGACAGCAACATGACACCATATAATTAAGCGCAATGTGGCATGGCCAAAAAAGTAATGGAATCAGAGTTCAAAATGGGGGAGATCATTGTGGATAGAGTTCATGTAGAAGATAGAACTTGAATGGGGCTTAGAAAGATAGTTGTGACTAGAATATGGATAGAGGAGAAGAGAGGACATCCATAGCTGGGGGGTATGGGTGGTGTGGTGTGCATGGGGAATAGCGAGACTTGCTAGACTATACAAGGACTCATTAACAAGTGATGAGAAATAAGAACCATTAAAAATAGTTGAACTTTGACTGAAAGGCAGAAAGAAGAGCTTACAATTCATGCCATAGGTAATAGTGAGCTAATTTAAGGGCTTCCGTATGAAATTAATATGATTGATTGATTAAAGTGGTATCATGAAAATGTAGTGCTGGAAGAGAGATTTTAAGGGAGAGAGACTCAAGGATAGAAAATCATTTTTGATACTATTGCAGTAATACAAATTTGGAGGGATATTATTATTTAGAATATTATTAGTAGTAATACTGAATAAGGAGATAGTTCCAATAATATGCTGCAGATTGGAAGTTCCTTGTAACTAGGAATTAATTTATTCTTTAAATTTGTAACTTCAGTGTCTAGAAAAGCACCCAGCATATAGTAAAGGCTTAATAAATTCTTATTGATTGATTGAGAATCAAGGAGGGGAGTGAAGCCAAAAGTTTTGGTGTGGGAGATTGGATATTGATGTTGCCATTAACATTATTGGAAAAATGGGAAAGGGAATCGTTTTGGGAGTAGGAAGATGATGGGCACTCACTTTACAGAAGCCAAAACCAATTGATTTTATGTATAGTTTCCAAAAAAGTAAACCATTTCAGATTTTCCAGAGTCATTCCTGGTGCTACATTGCTGTGTAGATCTTGTTATACACTTGAGGGAAACATCATATTTTTGTAGTCAGCCATGATTTCTGGGCTCTCTAAAGCCAATTTCAGTGGTCTGTTTTATAGCGAGGGAACAAAGCAGATGGCAGGTACTGCATTAGTTTTAATCCAGAGAACAACTCAAAAAGGTCTCAGGCAACTAAAGCTAACTGCCTACGAAAACAACCAATCTCACCTAAATCTCTACTACTCTAGGAAATTGTTTTTGGTGAATTTTCTTTATCTTTTCTTTCACTCTACTGCCTCAGGAAATTTAAGGGTGAGTTCTGGGGTAAATCCAATGTTCAACTTGATTCTAACTCCTTTTTTATACTAGAGTTCCCATTTTGTTGAAGAGTTTTTATAACAAAACTCATATTGCTAGAGCAGCGAAATACTCAAGTTCAAAAGATCAAATAATACAACATATAAAGTGCTTTGCTATCCTTTAGATACTATGCAAATGCTATCTATTATTGTTATTGCTATTATTATATGATGTTAATAAGTTGGATACAGTTGCTCTATCAACCCACTGAAATAAAGAACTAAGTTGATTTGAAGTAAATCAATTCTTTTCTGAAAATATGTCCATTCAAAAGGTTACTGACATAAAATTGCTCTGTTTCCCCTTTTTATCTATTAATCTTCTTCTGGCACAGTTGATAGACTATTACATGTAGAATCATGAAAACATGATTTCAAATGCTGCCTTAGAAATTAGCCTGGTGACCCTGGGCAAATCATGGACCCCTTTTCTAGACTCAGGTTTTTCACCTATAAAATGGGGTTCTAAATGGCAGCTAAATAGGACTATAGTGAAGATTAACTGAGATTATAGATATATGTACACATAATATGCATTTTAATATTTTATATATAGTATATCACAAATCTTAAAGTACTATAAAATATTAATTATTATTCCAGCAAAATATACATTTCTTAGATATTTAAAAAGTCAGCCTAATAAATTGAATTTATAGTTGGTCTTCCATTTTCTCTCATCTCATTCACTTTTCAATCCTTCACTAAAAGGAAATCATTTCATCCAAAATTATCAATAGTCTAATGGCCAAATTTGATGTACATTTCTTAGTTTCCATATTTCTTTTGACCGATTTTTAATATTTTAAAGTATAGAGCAGTGGTTCCCAAACTTTTTTTGGCCTACTGCCCCCTTTCCAGAAAAAATATTACTTAGCCCCCTGGAAATTAATTTTAAAAATTTTTTAATAGCAATTAATAGGAAAGATAAATGCACCTGTGGCCATCACCGCTCCACTGGATCACTGAAGCACCCACCAGGGGGCGGTAGCACCCACTTTGGGAATCACTAGCATTGCAGAGCATTCTCTCCTCTGGGATATTTTCTTTCTCTCTCTCCCTGGGCTCTCTTCCACTTCTTACCTGTGACCATACCCTAAGACCATACCCTAAGTTATCTTTTTTTTCCCTTTCTTTATACCCTTTCTCTTAATTATCTTATCAGCATCCATGAATTCTACTATCATTTCTATATAGTGACTCTAAGATTCCAAGATCTGATCATTCTTGAGTTCTAGCCCTACAATACCAACTTCCTGTTTGACATTTCCAACTAGATGTCCTGCAGGTATAATAAACTTAACATGTTAAGGGTACCACCATCTTTCACCTAAGTTTTCAGTCTTAGTGTCATCCTCATCATTTTCCTTCTCCCCTCCATCCATTCAGTGGTCAAATTTTGTTTTTAACTCCACAGCATCTTCTGTACATGTCTCCCTTCTTATTATACCCAGGGCTTTAACCTTATTTTATTTAGGTCCTCATTATTCTCTTTCCTGGATTATTGCAAAAATCTTCTAATTGTTCTTCCTCCCTCAAGTCTCTCTCCGCTTGAATCCAACTTCCATATAGGGACCAAAGAAATATTAATAAAAGAGAGATGTCAGATACTGGCTATAATACTTGGAATGTTGTAGAACCATATTAAAATATAATTGGGAAACATTTAACAAAATAAATGAAAATATGATGCATAACTTTATGTTTATAGCTATCCTCATCATGAGTTTTTCTTGTATAAGTGATACGTGTCTTCTTTCACAATATGACAAACATGGAAATATATATTGCATGATAGCACATGTGTAACCTATATCATTGTACCTGTCATCTTGCACAGGGCAAGAGAAAAGAAGAAGGAAGAGATCAGGGATAAGAAAATTACTTTTAAAAATTATATTTACATGTAAAAAATCTTCAGTGATTGGCACATAGTAAATATTTAATAAATATTTGTTGATTAACTGATCTATGTGACCTTGAACAACAACTTCTCTGGAGCTCATCTTCTTCATTTAAAATGAAGGTATTAAAAGTTGATACCTTCTAAGGTTCCTTTCAGATTTAAGTGTATGATTTCCCTATGATTAAAAGTTCCTTTATCTACTTCTCTTTGCTGTCAGTTAAGCATACCACTGTCCCAGGTCCTAAATGGTACATACTTGGAAAAACGGACATTTTGTAAATAATTGAATCATATTTATTTTATGAACTCATGATTTAATTTGACATTGAAAGCTAATCCAGTAGTAGACAGAGGTTAAAAAAACATATCTGACCTGATAGAAGCATAAGTTTTCCTAAGATGGTAGCTTGCCAGGATTTTTAATGTTCTGTGCCAGGTACTGTAGCACTTTTGTGACTAGCCACTAAGGCTGGAAAAATTAGGCTGTCAATTTTCTTATTGACAATGATGTAATTTATTTCCTTACTAAACTTCATTAGTGTTATAGCAATAGATGAGAAGAAGTACTCAAGTTCATTCCAGCCCATAAAAGAACTATTTGCCCTATAATTGCATAGTGGAAGGCAAAGAAGTGCTTTCTTAATCTTAAAAGTACCATATGATGTTTAGTTACATGGTTATTTGGTGTTAAATGAGGGCTATTTTTTCTGACAGGGAACCGCTTTAAATGATTTAATTCAGCTAGAGTATCTAGGTTCACCTAGAGTTTGTGAAATAAATGCCAAGAGCTTGAGAAATTTATATGGCTTGTCATTTTGTTTAATGTATCTTCAGGCTTTGCTAAAAGTCAATGACTTCCTGCAACAGTCTTATTTAATTCCCTTTACAAGATCAGTTTGAAGTCTGTTTCAATATTTTGATAGATACAAGGTAATATGTTTCCTTTGTCATTTCCAGAAATTAGCCTGTTCTCACAGAGTGATCCCAGTAAAGGAGTAGGGATAGGAATCTGTCCTTTGAGTCAAGAAGATCTGAATTCAAGTTCTTCCTTTGACAGAAGATATAAATGTGTATATGGGAAATTCACAACCTCCTAATGTCATAGTTCATTTATTAAGACTACAAACTACAGAAGGGAGGAAACAAGCATTTAATAAATGCCTACTATGTTCCAGGTGCTTGCAAAATATCTCATTTGCCTCCAACAACTCTCAGGGGTAGGTACTGCTAATATACATTTAAAATTAATTATTAATATTAATTTTAAAATGTGAAGAGGAACCAACTATAGCAAGGGATAATGAACTATTGGAATAAGGTTAGGGTCTTGGTAAAAAAGCCATTTCTTCTAACTTCTCCAGTGTCATGTAGTAGGAGAGTTTGGAGTTAGGGAGACCTGACAATTAATCCTTTAGGAGTTAAGTGAATCCAGAAAAATTACTCAACCTTTTTAATAGAGTCTCAGTTTCTTCCTATGTAAAATCTGTTTGTGTGAGAGGCTAATGGGTAACCAACAGGCCTCAAACCCATTGGTGAATTAGGAGGATGTCTTCTCTGAGCATGTGAAGACTTCCCCTGGTGGAAGAAAACAGTTTGTTTCAGTGGCAATGAAGGTAGCTAAAGCAGGTGCTTTGGAGTGTTTAGAACTTAGTCAGACATCTAAGATAGCAAGGCCATCCACTGTATCCCAGATCATTTCCATTTGTCCTGAATTTTGTCTTGCCTCTGGACTTTGATAACTCTGGAAGGGGGAATGAGACTGAATACTTTGTGCAACTCTGCCTCACTTAAATTTAATTCACTTTAAAGACAAGATATCACCATATGATGCCATTGGTTCTCTTTGGAAAATGAAGGATTAATAACAACAGTAATGATTATGCTAGTTAAATAAGATTTCCATGAGTTGAATCCAAAATAAATTTTAAAATTCTATTAAACGTGAAGTATTATTCTTCTCCCTAGGACTATTAAGCCACAGTACTAAAAGGATAGGTAAGAAGGTGCTTATTTCATTTATTTAATCACTTTCTTCTCTCAAGGTTAGATATTTGGCTAGAAATTTTTAAAAATTTTTACAAGGTTAACTTTATAGTCTGATTTTGGAAAAGTTAGTTAGATTTGTCCTATATATGCATGCATATATCTCATTTTTGCATAGTTAGAGATGGAAAATAATCTTGTACCCACAGATTCCATGTTGAATTATACTTATATCTCTGGTATGAATCCAATTTGGTCATAATGAGTGATTTTCTGATTATATTGATGTAATCCCTTGCAAAGATTTTGAGATTTTTTTGCATCCTTATTCGTTAAAATTAAATCTATAATTGCCGTTCTCTGCTTTTTTCATTCTGATTTGAAATATTTTGTGATATTAAAAGTTTTGTAGAATGTCTAATCTATTCTGAGAATAATTTTTATAGGGTAGATATTAGTTGTTCTTTAAATGTAAATCCATCAAGGTAATTTTTTTTTTGGTAATTCTTTCCAAGTTCAGGTTGTGTCCATTCTTAAAAACTGTCAGTTTAGTACAACTTGTCAATTCTCCACAGTCTTTGAAAACACATTGTTTACTCCATGTCAGAATAGGGCACTGGAAGAGGATTTAATTTTTTTTTATTTTAAACCCTTAACTTCTGTGTATTGACTTACAGGTGGAAGAGTGGTAAGGGTAGGCAATGGGGGTCAAGTGACTTGCCCAGGGTCACACAGCTGGAAAGTGTCTGAGGCCGGATTTGAACCTAGGACCTCCCGTCTCTAGGCCTGGCTCTCAATCCACTGAGCTATGCAGTTGCCCCAGGATTTAATTTTTTTAAGAAAGAATAATCATGTCAAAACTCATTTTTTCATTCATCCATTCATGTTTCTCCCCATAGGATGGAATTTCCTTGAGGTCAGTGACTATTTCACTTCTATCATTGTATTTAAAATACCTGACACCTAGTAGGCACTTAATAAATATTTACTGATTGTTTCAACTACTTTTGAGTGCCTACTCTCATAAAGCTGGTGTTAGATAAAGGAATGGTTAGACCCAGTTTATATAATCTAGGAGCTAATGATTTAGTTGGGTAGTTAAAATGAGCATAGAGATAATACAGTATAAGTCACTACATAATGTATCAGGTGAGTGGTAAAGATAGCTTTAATTGTCATTCAACTGAGGGAGAAGAGATCATTTTCCATTGTGACACTGATTTAGGCCTTGAAAGTTTAATGATATTTTGATGGGTAGAAAGTGGGGGAGGAGTGGTAAGATGGTATTTCAGGCATCAGGAAATGTATAATAATGACATCTTACTAAATGATTTGTCAACAACTCTGTGAATCTTTTTCTTTTATATAAAGAATTTTGTGCTTTATATTAGATGAATTTATTTTTGGCTATAGAAACTCATGTATGGAACCATTTTTAACAGTGGATAAAGTATTTGACTGTTAGTTAGGAAGACCTAAATTCAAATCTGGCTTCAAACAGTTAATAGCCATGTATTCTTGGGCAAGTCAACCTTTCTAAGTCAGTTTCCCCATCTGGAAAATGGGGATAATGACAGCATTTATCTTCCAGGGTTGTGAGGTTATAATAAGATTATGTTTGTAAAGTACCCTAAACACTATAAAAATGCTAATTATGATGATGATGATGAAGAAAGATGATAAAATCCCAGAAACTGTATTAAGTAAAGAATGCACTTGTATGATCTCAGATAGATTTATTCATTTTATGTAAGAAAGGAAAAATAAATCAAGAGAGAAGGAAAAAGAGAGATAACTAGAAATCTTTATTCAAAATAGACTTAGTAAAAAAACTAATTTTAATTAAGGCTCATTTTGAGCTTTAATTAAAATTAGTTTTCTATCATCTTAATTAAAATTAGTTTTCTACTAATTAACTTAAGAAACTAAGTTGTGCCTGTATGTTTTATACCTAAATCTAAAAATGTTCTTTAAAAAGCCTTATTTCAGAAGGGAAGATCAGTGGAAGAGACTTGAGGTAAATAATCTCAGCAAGACAGTGTATGATAAACCCAAAGAGCCCAGCTTTTGAGACAAAAATACACTATTTGACAAAAACTGCTGGGAAAATTGGAAAACAGTA
Organism: Gracilinanus agilis; assembly: GCF_016433145.1. Taxonomy (NCBI): domain Eukaryota; kingdom Metazoa; phylum Chordata; class Mammalia; order Didelphimorphia; family Didelphidae; genus Gracilinanus; species Gracilinanus agilis. The sequence continues at coordinate 218,448,229 of NC_058132.1, forward strand.
TGGGAGAGATTAGGTTTAGATCAACATCTCACACCCTACACCAAGATAAATTCAGAATGGGTGAATGACTTGAATATTAAGAAGGAAACTATAAGTAAATTAGGTGAACACAGAATAGTTTACTTGTCAGATCTATGGGAAAGGAAAGATTTTAAGACCAAGTAAGAATTAGAAAATATTACAAAATGTAAAATAAATAATTATGATTATGTTAAATTAAAAAGTTTTTGTATAAACAAAACCAATGCCATCAAAATGAGAAGGGAAGTAACAAATTGGAAAAAAAATCTTTATAACAAAAACCTCTGACAAAGGTCTAATTTCTCAAATCTATAAGGACCTACATCAATTGTACAAAAAAGCAAGCCATTCCCCAGTTGATAAATGGGCAAAGGACATGAATAGGCAATTTTCAGGTAAAAAAATCAAAATTATCAATAAGCACATGAAAGTGTGCTAAATCACTTACAATTAGAGAAATGCAAATCAAAACAACTCTGAGGTACCAGCTCACACCTAGCAAATTGGCTAAAATGACAGCAAAGGAAAGTGTAAATGTTTGAGGGGATGTGGCAAAAGGACATTAATGCATTGCTGGTGTGAATTGATCCAATCATTCTGGTGGACTTGTAAATTGATCCAAACATTCTGGAGGTCAGTTTGGACTTATGCCCAAAGGGCTTTAAAAGACTGCCTGTGCTTTGATCCAACCATAACACTGCTGGGTTTATACCCCAAAGAGATCATAAGGAAAAAGACTTGTACAAAAATATTTATAGCTGTGCTCTTCATGGTGGCAAAAAAAAAAAATTGGAAAATGAGGGGATGCCCTTCGATTAGGGAATGGCTGAACAAATTGTGGTATCTGTTGGTGATAGAATACTATTGTGCTCAAAGGAATAATGAACTGGATGAATTCCATGTGAACTGGAATGATCTCCAGGAACTGATGCAGAGTGAAAGGAGTAGAACCAGCTGAACATTGTACATAGAGACGGATACACTATGACAGAATCAAATGTAATTGACTCTGCTACTAGCAGCAATGCAATGATCCAGGAAAATCCAGAAGAACTTATGAGAAAGAACACTATCCACATTCAGAGAAAGAACTGTGAGAGTAGAAATGCAGAAGAAAAACAACTGCTTGATCATATGGGTCAATGGGGATATGATTGGGGATGTAGACGCTAAGCAATCACCATAATGTAAATATTAATAATTTAGAAATAGGTCTTGATCAGTGACATATATAAAACCCATTGGAATTACTTGTTGACTGGGGGAGAGGAGGAGGGAAGGGAAAGAACATGAATCATGTAACCATGGAAAAATATTCTAAATTAATTAATTAAATAAAATTCTTCAATTAAAAAAAAGCAACCATCCTATTTCTATTAAAAAAAATAAACAGCCTTATTTGCAAGTGGTAGTTTGAAAAATTTAGAATCTCTAGTGTATCCACATTTTAAAGCATTTAAAAATGGGAAATGATTCATCTGATTTATTCTGGAAGTCTTTAAAACAGGACAGAGATCACTGGTCAATGGATTTTGGGCAATTCACAATAGTAGAAGGTAGACTGCTACATTAATTAATCAGGAATGTTGATGGCTTCCAACTTCCGTAATGAATGATTTTCATTTTAAATAATTAGTACATATAGCCTTAACTTATATATATCTTTAAATGCTACTATTTTAAATATTTGACACATAACTATTTTATTTAACTTGTGCTAAGTTTTTATTTTTTAACATTTAACTGCAACTAACTTGAATGAAAGTAGAAGAAAGATTAATTTTAAAGAAAAATCAAATAATTTCTTGAATTGACAGTGCTACAGTAGAAACTATAAAAATCTCCCCTTTCTTCCTTTTTTCACTAGTTTCTCTCTCTCTCTCAAATATTTATATAGCCATCCTCTATTTATTCATTAAATCAAATAATGAAATAAATATTATAAGACCAAGGAACTCTGTAGATGTATCATAGAACTGATTGGAAAATAATTCGTTGTGGCAGAGAGAAACTTATTTCCCAATTTTCTCTCACACCCACTCTTTGCTTCTGATTCTATCACCTGCCCCCTCCATCATTATGAAAAAAAACAGGATATATCCTGTCCCAACAAATTCCAAAACTACAATGGCCCACATCGAGAGACTTAAACTACTTGCAGGTAAAAAAATTGTTTTTGATACACAATACTAAAGCAGAATAGATTATATAGTCTGAATTTCAGGGGAATATAATCTCTTCTGCTGGGGTAATTTAGCAAAAGTCTTCAAATATTTTCTTACCCAGACCCTTAACTTTGCCTTTAAAGATAAATATAAGCAGGTATTTTGGGGAGGAGTTTGAGGAAGCATTTTGCTGGTAACCTTACCTCTGGTTGTACAGGTGGAGTTAATTCTCTGTGCTTTGGTTACTCCTTGGATTTTTCAAGAATCTACTTGGTACTTGGTGTTGGGAAACCTGGTCATAAGTAAGAAACAAAAACCTGGGAGACTGCCTTATGAAAACCACCAAGTTCGATGGAATTTGTGGCTTGTATCAAGGTTTCAATGTCTCAATGCAAAATATTATTATTTATGGAGCAGCCTACTTTGGAGTCTCTGATACAGAAGGTTTGCTCCCAAATTTCCTAAGCACTCATGTTGTAATAAATTGTATGATTGCACAAACAGTGACTAATGTAGCAGGTTTGGTCTCTTGTCCTTTTGGTACAATAAGGTGGTGACTGATGGTACCGTCTGGGAGTTGATATCAAGTATAATGGGACAATTGAGTGTGACAGTAGTCAAAGGGTTTATTTTTATTTTTTTATTTTTTAAATAAAGTTTATTTATTCAGAATATTTTTCCATGGTTCCATGATTCATGATTTTTCCCACCCCTGTTCCCTTTTCCCTCCTGGAGCTGACAAGCATTTCCACTGGGTTATACAAAGCGTCATTGTTTAAAACCTATTTCCATGTTATTCATATTTGCAATAGAGTGATCTTTTAACATTAAACCTCAATCATATCCCCATTGAACCAAGTGATCCATCATATGTTTTTCTTCTGTGTTTCTGCTCTCACAGTACTTTCTCTGGATATGGATATTATTCTTTCTCATAAGTTCCTCTGGATTGTCCTGGATCATTGCATTGCTGCTAGTGGAGAAGTCCATTACATTCGATTCTGTCATAGTGTATCCGTCTCTGTGTATAATGTTCTCCTGGTTCTACTCCTTTCACTCTGCATCAATTCCTGGAGGTCATTCCAGTTCACATGGAATTCATCCAGTTCATTATTCCTTTGAGCACAATAGTATTCTATCACCAACAGATACCACAATTTGTTCAGCCATTCCCCAATCGAAGGGCATCCCCTCATTTTCCAATTTTTTTTTGCCACCATGAAGAGCACAGCTATAAATATTTTTGTACAAGTCTTTTTCCTTATGATCTCTTTGGGGTATAAACCCAGCAGTGTTATGGTTGGATCAAAGCACAGGCAGTCTTTTAAAGCCCTTTGGGCATAAGTCCAAACTGACCTCCAGAATGTTTGAATCAATTTACAACTCCACCAGCAATTCATTAGTGTGCCAATTTTGCCATATTCCCTCCAACACTTATCACTTTCCTTTACTGTCATCTTGGCCAATCTGCTAGGTGTGAGGTAGTACCTCAGAGTTGTTTTAATTTGCATTTCTCTAATCAGGAGGAATTTAGAACACTTTTTCATGTGATTATTAATAGTTTCTATTTTTTCATCTGAAAACTACCTATTCATATCCCTTGACCATATGTCAATTGGGGAATGGCTTGATTTTTTGTAAATTTGAATTAGTTCCTTATATATTTGGGAAATTAAACCTTTGTCAGAGAGTTTTGTTATAAAGATTTTCCCCCCAGTTTGTTGTTTTCAGTCAAAGGTTTTTTAAGGTACTTCATCCAATGTTTTTAGAGGCATGGGTAGGACTTTTGTGCTTGTCCTGCACAATGAATTAAAGAAAATAATCTGTAAACATCCTAACTAAAAATGGAAATAGTGACTATAACTCCTATATAATATGCAGCCATATTTAGCATTAGCAACCCTTGACTTTCAAAAAATGCTTAGTCTTTATCCTGTTCATATCATATCTGTAGAGGAGTCAGGAAGAACTTTTAGAAAAAGAGATTAATTTACTGTGAGCATTATTCAAATAGTAGAACTGATGATTCATTATATTGATTATATTGGTCTGGGGAAAATAAACCATTACTTTGGGTCCAAGGAGACATATCAGTTTAGACCACAAAGTTTAAATACTATTTTGTATAACCATAAATTTGTTTTCAAACATTTAGTTTTAGAGAACTCTCACATTTGTACTTATACATTATAGTACTCTTTTGCCCAGCTGGAAAAAAGAAAGTACTATGTAGCATATCATTATTATATGGATTAAGATATATAACTGCCATTTGGTCAGTGAGGGGCACAGGGTTTAGAGTTCTGGGGTTGGTATGAGGTAGAATAATTTGCTTTAGCTCATATTTGGCTTCAGACAGTTACTAGCTGTGTGACCTCCTCATCTGTAAAATGAGCTGGAGAAAGAAATGGCAAACCAGTCCAGTATCTTTACTAAGAAAATTCCAAATCGAGTCACAAAGAATTGGACACTACTGAAAAAACTACTCAACAGCAAAAGCTGACATTTACAGTGTACTTTAAGGCTTGTAATGTGCTTTGCATATATTATCATTTTTGATTCTCACAACAACACTGTGAAGTAAATGCTATTGTGTCATTTGAAATTGTTGTAAGCCCTGGAAGACTACAACTCGCAGGACTCTCTGCTACAACTTCCCCTGACAACTCCCACTTCCTTTGTGGGAGGTGTCAGGGAAAGTATAAAAGAGAAAGTTTGGTGCCTTTTCTCTCTCTCTCTACCCTGCAGATCTCTGTCTTGGCACCTTTTCCCCTTTCCATCTACCTCCTTTCCCTTTCTAACTTAAATAAAACCCAGCTTTTCTAAACCCTAAAGTTGCTCTCTGATCTTTTATTTGAGCCCCTGAAGGGCTCTGGTCAATTTCCCCTTGTGGGCTGCTACCTTCCTTTCCCTTCCTCTACCTTCTTCTCTCCTTTCTCCCATCCGTCCTTCCCTTCCTCCAATTTCCTCCCTTCCTCTTCCCCCCCTTCTCCCCCTCACACTATTATTATCCCCATTTTACAGAAGAAGAAACTAGGCAGAGGAAAGCTGTGTTTTGCTTAGGGTCACATAACTTTAGTATCTGAGGGAGTATTTAAATTAAATAAAAATTAAATAATCTATTAAAATATGATTTTATGTCAGGTTAGCGTTAGTCATTTCCTTTATCCACCCTTCTCCCAACTCTTTAAAACTATAGGGATGGGGCAGCTGGGTAGCTCAGTGGATTGAGAGCCAGGCCTAGAGACCTAGAGAGGTCCTAGGTTCAAATCTGGCCTCAGACACTTCCCAGCTGTGTGACCCTGGGCAAGTCACTTGACCCCCATTGCCTACCCTTACCACTCTTCCACCTATAAGTCAATACACAGAAGTTAAGGGTTTAAAATAAAAAAAACTATAAAACAACAACAACAACAAAAAAAAAATTATAGGGATTATTTCCTTCTTTGTATTTGTATTGTTAGTACCTAGTACAATGTCGAGTATATATTTGGTGTTTTATAATGACTAATTGATGGTTTGTTATAATAAATCGATCTGTTCTATGTAGAATTCAATGTCTATGAATAAAAAGTCTTTTCAAGGGAATTCTCAGCCATCAGAGTATTCCTGCCTGATAAAGAAATGTAGAAGGACTTTGAATGGACATTGAATTGACTCCTTTAGGTTATAGTTATTGGTAAAGCTGGAGAGAGAAATTTCTGGATGTATTGCTGCTGTTCCTTTTCTCTTAATCTCACAAAGAACCCCTTTCCTTTAGAACTATCATGTGGGAAATTTCATAGCACTAAACCCATTATAAAAAATGATATGTCAAATGATATAGGTCTTCCTATTATTGCTTTCTTTAAAAATGGAGTTATTAAAGGATGTATGGAAATGTTTCACCTTTTATATTTCCTACCTAGGAGGCTTTAAGTTTTTTTTTTTTAACTTGAAACTCTTACTTCAAAGGTGTATAAACAGCTTGACTAATATTTAGTACTTAACTGTAAAATTGATGTGAGAATATTCAATGAACATTCTTCACCTTACCATCACATAATTCAATTTAATACAAAATAATTATGTTCCAACTCCACCCACCAACATTTCCATTTTTAAAAAATTTTAAACATTTATTAATATTTATATTTTAGAAAAGTTAACATGGTTACATGATTTATGTTCTTACTTTCCCCTTCACCACCCATATTATGTCCATTTTTAATGAGCCAACTCTGCTACAACTTCCTCTATGAAGCCTTTGTAGACCTTAAAATTTTGCCATTACTGTATATAATATTCTTCTGGTTCTATTTACTTCACTTTTCATCAGTTCATTGAAGTCTTTCTAGGTTTTTTGAAGTTATCCTTGTTATTTCTTATAGTACAATAATATTCTGTCACAATCATATATCACAACTTGTTCTACCATTCCCCAATTGATGGACATCCCCTTGATTTTTAATTCTTTGCCACCACAAAAAGAGCTGTTAAGAATATTTTTGTATGTATAGATCCTTTTCCTTTTTCTTCAGCATCTTTGGAATACAGACCTAATATTACTGGATTAAAGAATATGTACAGTTTTAAAGCTTTTTGAAAGTAGTTCCAACATGTTCTCCAGAATAGTTAGACTAGTTCATAACTCTACCAACAGTGCACCAGTGTCTCTATTTTTCCACATCTCCTCCAACATTTTTCATTTTCCTCTTCTGTCATGTTAGTCAACCTGAAAGGTGTGAGGTAATCCCTCAAAGTTTTTTAATTTGTCAAATCAGTAGTGACTTAGAGCATTTTTTATGTGACTAATTTTATTTTCTTCTTCTAAAAACAGCCTGTTCATAACTTTTGCCCATTTATGAATGGGTGACTGGCTCTTATTTTTATACACTTGGTTTTGTTTACTGTATATTTGAGAAATGAGGCTTTTACCAGAGAAATTTGCTTTAATTTTATTTCCCCCAGTTTCTTGTTTTCCTTTTATTTTGGCTACATTGTAATGCTTATGCAAAACCTTTCAAATTTAATGTAATGAAAATTATCCATTTTACTTCAGGTAGTTAAGAGCAAAAATTTCAGAGTAATCTCAATCTGAAATAATTTGCTTATGAAGAATTCTATACAACAATGAATTCAGAAGCTTAGTTGAAAGGAAAAGAAAATTCCAGGGGCTTATGTTTATGTAGCTATCAAGACAACTCCTTTCCTAGTCAACTAGATTCCTTTTTGGAACCAAAATTCTAAGGTTTTTGTTTTTTCCAGTAGGTAAATCAGAATTCTAAAAAAAAAAGTTTTAATAGCCTCTAAGTATCTCTGATTAGTATCTCTTGCTGAGGGGCAGCTAAGTGGCTAAGTGAATAGAACACCAGGCCTAGAGATAGAAGTTTCTGGATTCAAAATGGCTTCAAATACTTCTTAGCTGTGTGACTCTGGGCACATCATTTACTCTACAATTATCTAGGCCTAATTGTTCTTCTGCCTTGGAACCAATACTAAGAATCAATTGTAAGACAGAAAGCATTTAAAAGAAGCAAAATAAAAGGAATATTCTTGTTCTTTATGTCTAAAGTTCTATGGAGAACTCTGACCTCATTGCAGCTTTGCTTTTTGAGTCCTTCAATTTTTTTCTTTTTCTGATGAAAAGGCAATTTTATTAAAATTATGCATTTTTTTCTTCAAGAGATGTTTTACTTTAAAAGTTCAGTGTACATTATGGGTCTAATGACTGGAATTGTCGGTTCCAGATTAAACAAACCATATCAGGCATATGGTTTAGAGAATCTGAACTTTTGTTAATCGGGGAAGAATGAAAACATTCTTTTTTAGGGTTGAATTATAACATTTCAACCAAAATTTTTCTACCTTTTGACCTCAAGAATAATACTACTATTTTTTTCTAGTCTAGAATTTGTAATATTCCTCTGGCAGGCAATGAATTTTTTTATTACAATTATCATAATTGTACAATATTTCAACAAGAATGAATGAATTTGCCTTTCTTATCTAATCTAAAAAGACAGTTTTTAAGATACCAGTCCTCCTTTTTGTGATTAGAATAGTAGATATCTCATTTCAAAATCTATGTTCCTCAAGGAGAAAAATTTGAAGGAATTCACAATACCAATCAAAAAGTGGATTCCAAAAGTATTTTCAAGAATACTGTAACATAGTAGTCAAATGTGACCTTTATGTTATATTCTTAAGTTGATGCCTCATGTAATAATAAGGTATCAGAGTTTATGAAACTAGACCTATGAGGGATAGAGGGGTTTACATTTCTCATTTGAGAAATGAGGCCTTTATCAGGGAGATAAAGGGAAACCATCGTTTACTTTTGGCATAGCCAAATAATGTCTTTGGTACTAGATTTTGTTTTTAGGATCTATTCCTGCTTAGTGTGCTAGATATCTTTGTGCTGACTTAGGTGATGACATCTCAATACATTTGACAACTGAAGTAAGGCTTATAACCTGGGATCTCCCATCTAATGAGAGAGACCATGCCTTGCTCTACACACTGGACAAATGCTTATTTCACCAGCCCATTTGATTCTTGAGATTTATCACTAGTGATCCAAAAGGACCAGGGCATGGTAATTGCTCTGTGGTAATACCACTTAAACTCTGTTTAACAGCCTTGCTAAATTGTATTTAGATGATCTTTAGAAGAAGTTGGTTCAGGAAGAGGCACCAGTCCTTTTAGAAAATAGGTATGGCTCTAAACTGTTATTACCATAACACAAAGCTTGTGTCTAAAGCATCGATAGCTGATTATGTTTTAGAGATGGTTGCTCAGGAGACCACTTAGCAGCTGGTAATCACTGTTAGAAGGGAGAGATGCTTTTCTTTCTTTTTTCTTAAAGAAGAATTTGAAAATAATTTCTTTCTAATAAGGAAGAGACAGTTATGGGATTTCACCTAGGCAATGAAAAGACATCCTCAAGGGTCAAAAGCTCTCTCTGTTCTGATAGAAGAAAAACATGCAGAAACTCTGAACTCAGGAAAACAAATGCAAGAATTGAAAAGGCCGATTTTGCTAAAAGCAGTTATAGATAAGATTTCTGCTTATAAGGAATAAAAAGCTCTTAGATATTTAAAGATCAAGTTCTAATGCTTAGAATTCTCCTGTAGGAAACCCTTTAGGGATTTTGATTATATCTTACAAAATTTGGGGGCAATTAATATTCTCTTCAGCACTGGTGATAAAACAGGTTAAGTTAAATAATAATTAAGGATCAATGGAAAAGAAAATAACTTGTGGGTATTTCTTTCCTTTAATATCTAGCTCTTTGGTAAAGACTAATTAATTGTAATATTTTTGTTTAACAGGTTAATAAGAGCATTTTAGAGTTGGAAAAGGAATACTTGAATGAGAAAGAATGCTAAACTTTCTGTTTTAACAATCTGTATAGGAAGCTTGGGTTGGGAGATGCTGAGCATGTATTTCTGTGATGTTGGGTAAGTTACTTCTTATTTTTGGGTTTTAGTTATCTTACTGAGGAATGGTGGGAGTTGACCTAGATGCTCTAATTTCTCTTCTACCTCTTTCTGATATCCTGAGAACTGCATCTCTACAATCTAGACACTATGACTCATTTGGTGAGAGAATTTTTTTCCTTGAACGTGAAGACCTTAGAAAGACAAGAGCACTATTTTAAGAGCCAGTGTTTAAAACCCTAGGACTGTTTTGGCGAACCTATGGCACGTGTTCTGAAGGGGGCTGCTACTTGCCCTGTCTCCATCATTCCTGAGGACATTTCTTTCCTCACCTGCCCCTCTGCCCAGCAGCTCAGTGGGAGCGCTTCCTCCTTCTCCTGTCTGGGGTAAGGGGGCAGCTCACATAAGGTGTGAGGGTAGTAGTTTGGGCACTGAATCTCTAAAAGGTTTGCCGTCACTGCCTTAGGACAAGAACTTTATACAATATATTAGTCACTGAAATATTAATACTTTTAGGTTTATAAAATACTTTATGTACATTACCTTGTTTGATTCTCACAACTTTTTTCAAAGTTAGGCATTATTTTCAATTTATAAATGAAGAAATTGAGCCTTAAAGAGCTTAAATCTCTTGCTCATGGTTTACAAAGTTATTAAGTTTTTGAAGCGAGATTTGAACTCAATCATTTAATCACCACAATGGAACCTACTATGTGCTATACACTGTATTAAACATTAGTGATACAAAGACAAAATGAAACAGTCTCTGCCCTTAAGAATACATTCTAGTCAGGTAGGAAGTAATATCTACCTGACTTCAAGTCTAGTCAACTTCCCACTATAACACCTTTCATCAATTAGACTCACTACTTGCCTAATTTTTTCTTTTTCTAAGGAAAGGTTTTGTTAATGTTCTTTTTTTTTTTTGCAGTAGAATTTCTGGCATGTGTGCTATGTAAAATACAAATATTCAAATATGGAAATAGGTTTTTAGTGATAATACACATATAACCCAGTTGGAATTGCTTGTCAGCTCCAGGAGTGGGGAGGGAAAGGGAAGGGAGAGAACACAAATCATGTAACCATGGAAAAATACTTAAAATAAATAAATACAGTTTAAAAAATACAAATATTCATGTGGATGGGGAAATTCAAAATCCCAAAGAGTGTTTTCACTATGGAACCATTATACCCATTTCCTAAGGTCCATAGACAGAACTGAAAATCACTGTTGGTGCACAATCTTTAGAAGTTCCACAATCCATAGAGTACAATTCCAAGAATAAATAGTGAGACCCAGGTACCCAGTCCCTTGTGCTTTTTATTTATGAAAGCTCATATCAATGGGAAGAAACTCTGTGGTTGTTAAAAAGGGAATTTTTTGATTGAAGGAAGCATTAATTACAAGATGTAACACATTCAGTACTAATAGTACTACTGAATAGTATGAGAAACCACTAAAATCAGCACTGACTCATACTTTAAGCATGTCATTGTATTAAATGTTAATTATCCATACTGTGTAATCTTTTAGGAGTAAGTTCAGTCATTTGTTTCGAACTTGAATTTTCAGGCAGTAAGCACTGGATCTTGGCCAACTATGCATTAATACTTCTGGAACCAATTCTCATATCTACTTTTTCAACACTAACCATACACCTACCATAATGTGGACCCTGGTCAAATTACTTAACCTTGAAGTCTCAGATGCAACTCTCTAAGACTATAAATTGTAGAGAAGGTGCTAATATAAATTGATAGAGAAAATTTCCCAGCTGGAGCTTCCTATACTGATTATATCATAGAAAAAGTTTTTTAAATATATAGCTATTCATTGAGCACTTCCTTTTCCAGTATCATATCCGAAGTGAGCTCCCCTTCTGAGAGAGAGAGAGAGAGAGAGAGAGAGAGAGAGAGAGAGAGAGAGAGAGAGAGAGATTGAGCGACCCTGTGCGTTGTCTCTGCTTTTCCATCATTGGATGGTATACAGGGGACTATATCACCACAACATGGGGCAGTATTTAAGAAATTTCTCTTTATGCCAACTGAATTTGTCTTAAAAAACTGATTTGGTGCTACTTGCTTCAGGTACAAAAAGTATCAGTTTCAGTTCTTCATTGGGCCTTAAATTGTTTAAAGAAATCCCTGTTTCCCAATTTAAGAACATTTGGATAATATTAGTAATCTAGGAAATTTTAGATTAGGGATAGACATGCCACATCTTTTTCTTAGCACTTGATTAAAAAATAGAGCTAATTATTACAAAAATGAATAATATGGAAATAAGTATTGAGTGATAACACATGTATAATCCAGTGGAATTGCTTGTCAGCTCCAGGAGGGAGGGGAGGAAAAAGGGGAGGGAGAGAACATGAATCATGTAACCATGGGAAAATAAAATAAATAAAATTAAAAAATAGAGCTAAGCTATATTTTATAGAATAACAATAAATTTTCAAGGTACATCTCTTTCAATTTTTCTGTTCTACTGGCAGGTCTGGTCCTGTGTAAAATTGTGATACTTGTCTTTACATCTGTCCATCTTCCTGCTTGCCAATTGTCCTTGTTTTTCCCACTCTGGAGCATACATCTTAATGCTATCTCAGATCCTGCTGTGCTACTCAATGCTCATTTGATCTTTTCCTGATCTTTTCATTAGCCCTTCTTCTCCAGTACTTGGCCTGTTCTGACTCTTGTCTTGGAGATTCTAATATTCTCCCCCTCCATCAGTGTGACTTTTAGAAGATTTGCATATATATGTATGTAACATGGAAAATGGAAGGGTGGAATTCCTGTAAGATACAGGGTCAAGCCTCACCCAGAATTCCAGGGGACCCCCCCTGGAGAACTCTGGGTGAGGGAACAGTTTGAAAGCAGTTTACTGCTTGCTGTTCCTGGTTTGGGATTGCCTTGGTGGCCATAGTGGCAGAAGCCATTGCGGTTTCTTCTCAGGAGTTTGCCTGTCTAGTGGAGTTAGACCTTTCTTGCAATAGCATTTTGTTATTCATTTAATTATTTTAGATATTAGAAGTGATTATTATGAGCTTTGAGGGCCAGCTGGATATAAAGGGCAGTTTCTACCTAACAGTTCAGGGCTTCCCAGATCTTATCCAAATCCTAGATATTCCTTCCCTGCCTACTCTACCCTTTACTCTTTGATCAGTAAAAAATTCATCTTTTAGTAGTTGTGCCTGACTATTATTTTGGGCATATTCACAGCTACCATAAAGCTTGGTTCCTTTCAGTGGCCAGCCAAAGAAGTCAGATCCTCTTTTGTCCTTGATAACAAGATATCAAGCTTCTCCTTTTGTCCCTCAATCAAACCTGTGGGGAATATAAATTGAGAAAGTGAACTTCATTAGAGATTTGCCTTTGCCAAACCTTGCCAGAGGACATCAGTCCTGCCTCCATTTCCAACTGATTTCCAACTATTCCCTCACCCAGAATGGGTATATATACATATATAATTTCTCTGGGTTTCCAGACCTAGCCTCAGACACTTATATTTGTGTGACTTTGATTCATAGTTAAGCATGAATCTGCAATTCAATTTCCATGTTTTTATTGTGAGGATCAAATAAGAGAAGATTTGTAAAATGGTTTGTTAATCTTGGAGGAATGCAGAGTAAACTGAATAGAATTATAACAATATGGGAAAAGCCAAACAAAATCAAAAGACTTCAGAACTCTGATCAATGAATGATCCCAGGAGACTGATAATGAAGCATAAAAAGGTTAGGGGCTCATAATAACAGAATAAGATGTACATTTTTGGATATGGCCAGGTGGGAATTTGTTTTGCTCAATTATGTGTATTTATTACAAGAGAGGTTTTTTTTCTTTTTTTTCCAGTAGGAAATGGGGAAAAAAGAAGAAATGGGAAAGAGAGAAAATAAATTCTATTTACTGAAAATTTAAAAAAGAATTAGAGAAGACTTCCAGCAAACAAACAAACAAACAAATAAAAAACTTTAAAGAAGTATATCAGCACCAACTATTGCTATTACCTCAATGGGAAAAGGAAATCTCCTCAAATCAAAGTTCTGGGCATTATTGCTCTTTGTTTAGGCAGGCCAGATTATCTAAACTAGTGATGGGCAAACTACAGCCCACGGGCCAGATGCAGCGCCCTGAAATGGTCTATCCAGCTACACGACATTATTCCTAATCTGACGAATATAATGAGTAGGATACAATACAAAGAAACTTCAAAAGAGTTGCCTTAGAAATAGACCGACAGATGAGCATTTCCTTTCCTTTGGCCCCCTCTTTAAAAAGTTTGCCCATCACTGCTCCAAACCATTCATGTTTGCAAGTATCTTGTATTTGGTATTATATGATTATCTATGTCATTGGTTTTTAAACTTTTGGTCCTAGGATCTCTTTATGCTCTTAAAAATTATTGAGAACCCCAAATATTGTTTGTTTAGTTATGTTATTTCTATCATTTTTTATTCTTATTAGAAATTAAAATAAAATTTTAATGCCTAATTTATTTTAAACTTTTAATGCATCAATTATATTTTAACATACATTCCATATGTTCATGAAAAATAGCCATGTTTTTCAATAGAAAGACAATTTACAAATGAGTGGCATTATTTTATGTATTTTTGCAAATCTCTTTAATGTCTGTTTAATAGAAGACAGCTGGATTCTTGTATCTACTTCTGAATACAGTGTGTTGAGATATATCATTTTGGTTGAAGTATATAAAGAAAATATGGCCTTACACAAATAGCTTGAAACGGGAGGAGAGGAGCATTTTAATAGGCAAAAAATGTCTTAGCACTATGCAAAATATAATTTTGATCCCCAAGGGTCTTTGACACACCCTTTGAGAACTGCTGTTCTATAGAATAATCTTCTTATAGTACTATAGTAGATCAAATTTTTAATTCCTAGAACAACCCTCTAATATAGTGAGAGTCAAATTGTATAAAGTGTCATTTCTTGATGATCATAAAATGATGCAGATATTAAAAAATACCAAGTGAAGTTAAAAAAATTAGACTGGGAGTCTCCTGTCTAATTATAGCTTCTGGTCTTCTTTGAAAGAAATAAAAGGAGCTATAGAAATATATTTCAAAATCCCATAATAAAAATATACAAATATACAAAAGTCAATTCAGTTTAAGTTTTAATAATCACGTTTAAAAGCTATTAAATCTTAAAACTACACTAAGGCTTTGGGATACTCTGCACAGGCTGGACCCAGAAGCACATTGGGAAAATGAAATAATAGCAAACTCATCAGTTTCTCCAAACTGTAGTTCTGTGTTGTTATAATGAACACTTTAAAAGAAATTATATTCCCTTCATTTTTATAGTATATTAGTAATGAAAGGGAGTACTTTGAATCTATACAGTAAAGCGAGATGTATCATGCACATTTTTTCATTGCTAGGTCTTAATTCCTCCAAGGTATTTTGTCTTTGATGTATTTTTGACATGTTTTGCTTTGGAGGAAGTTTGGAAATTTTATGGTTTGTTTTTATTTTTCTTTCAGTTAGACCTTATTGGAATGCTTGTGATGGGAAGAGATTGGGTGATGTGAATGTTTACCCTGTCAATTGTGATCACTTTAGTGGTCAGTTTGGCTTAATGGTTTTCTTTAACACAAAGAAAGATTCTGTGGGGATGGAGAATACATCAAGAAATGGCTGTGATGCTTTACAAAAGGCATCAATAAAAAGGGGGAAAAAAGTGAAAAAAAAAACCCAACAGTTTGCGGAGAGGCACAGGGGAATCACATTGATGCTTAGTAGCTTTGTTTGATTTAAAAGTTTTTAAAAGAGCCAGAAAGATATAAAATCTATTCAATTTTTTTTGTTCTTTGCCAAAAATACGTCCTGGAATTTCAGGGAGTTAAACTAATTGAACAAAAGAAAAAGATCAAAGCCAGTGTTTAGAATTTAGTTAAGAAACACACACAGGAAATTGAAGTAATTTCAAAAAGAAATAAAACTGCACAAGGTATTGGGTGGGAGAGCTATGATATTTCACTTTTCCCATTGAGCACAGAGGTATTCTCTTGGTCAGAGCAATATGGTTTGGAAAACATGTTGTCAAAAATTTTATTGGTAAAATAATACCGTACACTTAAGAACCAGTCACTTAACTCATTTAGAATCAGCCTCTCTGGACTCAGTTTCCATCTGCTTCTTTTGCTCCCTCTGACTTTTAGAAGCAATGTAGTGTTTAGTGACAAGAGCACTGCATCTGAAGCTCAAGGTCCTGGATTCAAATTCCAGCTGTGCCTAATCCCTATCTTTTTGCCATGAACAAATCACTTCTATTCTCTGGGTTTCAGTTTTTTCAATCATAAAAATGAGAATTGTGGCACAAAATTATCTCCAAGTTCCCTTTTTACTTGAAATCTATAATCCTCTGATTTAACCGCTAAGGCTCTGCTTTGTTTTCCCTCTTCTTTATAAAGTGGGAACAAAAAGAATGCGCCATGACTTGTGGAAATTGTACCTCCTGTGACATGCAGAAGAGATAGAGAGAAGTTGTAATTTACAGTGACCAGAACATCCAGTTGCAGATGAGTCATCTTTGTCTTGTTAACTGTCCCTTTGTCCTAACTCCAGAAGAAAGAGACCCCACCCTACCTTAAGGAAGCGGTCTCACATTCTGACCTATTCAGTCAATGATTCCTCACCACATCTGATAATATAGCTTATTCATTATAGTCAGCATTTGTTTGAACATTTAAAAACTTCAAACATTTCAAAGGAAGATTTGTTTCACCTGAAATTCATATAGGTGAAGAATGCAATTGATTCCATTAATATACAGTGACAAGACTTGAATGCATTAAAAAGCTTATTATAATTCTGCTGTTATTCACCTTGTTCTCATTTTTTTAAGAGTTGAGATAAAAATAATCCTAGAGCAAGTCACTGACCTGCTATTATTCTTTTAAATTTAATATTCTGCAGACTATCATAGCACCGTGAATAAAATGACTGCTTTTCATAATTGAAAAAAGAATTGAAATGTATGGTCCTGAAATGTAAGGCCTATTGTGAGAATCTTCTGGTCAACTCAAGTAGCAGTCAGGGAATCATATGTATCTTTTCTTGTTCCAATTGGATTTGATTTATTTTCTTAGACTGCTATACTTTGAGAGCTTTTCACTCCAAATGACTTGATGCTTATGAATATTTGCCGCATCTAATAAAAATCTTGTTTTTAAATTTTTATGGATCAATGTTCCACTGAAGCATGTGAAGGTAACTCAAATGTTTGTGACAATGGTCCAGGTCTAGTATAGTTCATTTATTGAATACAAGGAGTGTTTTGAGATCTCTATTTGCAGTAGGGGGATTTATTTTCAGTTATGAAAGATAGCAAATTTATGATATACATCTAGCTGTTGGGTTATTTCTTGGTAAATTTTTTCAGCTTACAATGATGAGTTGAACTGTTTTATCATGTTTTTGCATAATTGTCATTATACATTAAGTCTGGGTACCTTAAAAATCATTTATAGTTTATAGAGATAATCTGATCCTGAATTGCCATGAAACTCATCTGTTTCTATAAACAAATGCACAACATTTGTTCAGCATCTTTTTTCTTTCATAAATTGTTGGGCCTTTTATTGTTTTTGGATGTTATTTTTATTATTACCAAATTCCCATCGTTTAAATGGGGCCCTGGAATAAGTTCTTGTTCTGCTCTTATTCTACTATATTTAGTGTCATATGTACAATTGAAGAGGTAGATAAAATAGTCGCTTTTTTGTAGTTGACAGGATGTAAGCTTATCATCTTGATTTATTGAAAGTATTCTCACTTAATATCTAGTAGTGGACAGGAAGACAGAATAAGTGCCTCCTTTTGTTCTCCATATATTTTTTATCTTCTCTGTTGGATCTCTATATTTTGAAACTATTTCATTCTATGTTGATTGGATGTCATATACATTTGATATGATTACCTCTATTTAAAAAGTTCTTAATTTTTTGGATTATTGTTATTTATTATTATTAAAATGCTAATGTTTTATAATGGCTGTTTATACCTGATCAAATGAAGTAGTTTTTAATAAAATAAATGCAAATCAAGCTACATTGAATTATTCATGAGAAGACTATCAAAATCATGAAATTTATGTGCATGAGGAAATTTCTCAGAAACAGAAAATTTCGGAAATTTTGACCTGGCTTAAAGGGAAATTGGAGAAACTTGAAAATTCCTAAGAAGAGTAATGACAGGACCAAAATTATGCTTGATTAAGTCAATTCTTTTTTTTTCTTCCTTTTTTGCATAATAGGTTGGAGAAGGAGAGGCTAGAAGAGGGCTGGCTGGCAAAGAGACACTCCGAAGTTCTGTTTTCAAGGGACGACTAGGATTATAAGAAGATATGAGTGGACAAGACCAAGAAATAATATGGATCAAAACTGGCACAATGATCTTAAACTCAAACTGAAGACTTGCATCACTAATCTATTTTGTACAGCGAATCTATCTTCTCTTTACAAAGATTTGTTAACCAATTACATTTTCATCAGAACAAAGAGCAAGGATTGCATAACATTACTGGGGGAGGGGGAAAAAAAAAGTAAAACCTTCTTAAATTAGTAGGATTTAGAATCATTTGAATTTAAGGGATCTTTTTTAGCTAACCTCTAGCTTCAAAACTGAATTCAAATGCCAGTTCCTTTCCCTCTTCCCCAACCTTTGCCTTGTCTCCTACTTACTGGCTTCCCTCCAGAAATGAATGAATATTATATATAAACATATAAACAAATATATATACACATTTTATTTGCATGTATTTATGTTGTTTCATTCAATAAATACAAGCTTTATGAAGTAGAGGATTATTTCATTTTTCATTATTATATCCTCAGTGCTTGGCACATAGCAAATGCTTAAATAATGCTAATTGAATGAAAGAGTAAAGGTGAAAAGTGTAGGGCAATTGTTTCCAAATATTTCTGATTATATATTCCTATCATTAAATTTTTTTTGAGTATGTACTCCAGTATATACATATTTACTTATTTACAAATTATGTACATGTACTACTTAATACATATCTACGTACATGATAAAACACATAATAGAAATTAAAAAAGATGAGATAAGATGAAATATTATTTTGAAAGTAATATTTTTTTTCAGTGATACCAAACCCCTTTTTATCAACAAGAAGTTATTTAATTTTGTTGTTAAGTTATTTCGGTCGTGTCCAACTCTTCATGACCCTATTCATCTTCTTGGCAAAGAAACTCGAGTGGTTTGCTATTTCCTTCTCTAGCTCATTTTACAGAAGAATAACTGAGGCAAACTGGATTAAGTGACTTGACTGAGAGTCACAGGGCTAGTGTCTGAGTTCAGATTTGAACTTGGGAAGAAGAGTCTTCTTTATTCCAGGTTTGGCATTTTCTCCACTGTGCTATAGAGATCCTGCTCTATAACCAGAGACTTATCTGAGTGGCCTAGGGTGGTCGTTGGATGTAAAGAATGAAACAGATTGGAAGCACGGGGTTTGTTAGCTCAAAGTGCTCTGAGGTACAATGGAGTCACCAGTTTATTATATAGAAAGTTAAAGATCCCTTTCCCCCAAGAGCCCAAGAAAGTTTCCCACAGTTACACAGAGCAGTATTTTTTACTATAGTCAAAACAAAAGCCTTAGAAGCCTCCAGGTGTAGATAAAAACCTATACTAAACTATCAACTATATGTGTTATCATTAAGTGAAGCCTAGGACTTCTTGTTAGACTGGAAAGCCCCTGAAGTTCTCAGCCTTGATGGTATTAAACAAATTTTTTGAACCTCATTATTTTACTTTAATTCTGGGCAAAATGCCCTGCCAAGGGTTCAACCTTGGCTGTACTAAGCAGCTGCATTCTCAGTCAAAGGGGAACAGTGTTAGCCCCCCTTCTGCTGGGTTACTGAGAGCCCAAAGCTTTTTCAATAAGACTATAATGCATTTTAAAGAAAGGTGAGAATTATGAAAGGAATCAAAAGAGGAATCTCAGATTTTTATCTTAGATATCCCATTCCAGTTCTCGACCCTGAAAGGGAGAAAAGCCAATACATGGCTCTGCCGGTCTATATTGATCTTTTGATGGGGTCAAGATAAAAATATCTACTTGAGATTCTAATTTCTCTTAATAGCTCCTGACACTGTGCCACTTAGCTGTCCCAAATAATTAAAAAATAATATCTTAATTGAGAGAAATCTTAATTTTAACACTTTTGCGATGTCATTTGAAGATTTTTTAAAAAGTCATTTTAAGGAATATTGTGGGGAAACGCTCTTCCTGGTTTTACACTTAGACTATATTTCTAGGTGATTTTAATGTTTATCTGAGTTGAAAAAGATACCTCAAGAAGATTATAGATCCAAATGAAAGAAGTATATCATTGCTAGTGTTTACTAAGTCATGATACTCATTTTTCAATCCCATCCATCAATTATTCAGGGTTTTTGATGTTGTTGAAATTCATATAGTAAAAATCCATGTTTCCTGATGTCAATCAGTTGTTCTGGTAAACAAATCAGAGATTGTTTCATTTTTATATTTTTAATTAATAGATTCAAAATCCAGTGAAACTTAATTTGGAAGACTTTTAAATAGCTTAGAAAATTTTCTTCTCATGTTTTTTAAGTGTACAGATGTGAATTTTTTTTAATAGATGATATACTTATTTTCAGCAATCCAGAGGGAAGAGAGTAAGTAATTCAGGAGGAGAATGTGGTCATTTGTGTCAAATACGAAGGTGATCAGATTTTAAAACTAAAATATCACTGGTAACTTTAAAGAGAGAAATTTCAATTGGAGGAGCTGAAGATAATAAGAAGCTTGATTATTTAGGAGACTGGAAGGATAGTGGTATCCTAGTTAGAAAGAGGATAATTTAGAAGATGGGTGGGTTTGGGAAAAAAATAATGTAATGAGTTCCGAGATACACATTACAATCCATCTATGTCTATACATCCTCTGCTATTCATTCTTTCTTGCAAACAGAATATCCTAAAGTACAGCATTTTTAATAGCCATCAGCACAGACCATGAGACTTATGAGAGTCACCTGAAACAGCCATAAAGGGATCTGAGAATTATATCTGCCTCCTGATTAAGAAATAACCAAGTGTGCTAAAAAGCCATTGCAAGTTGTAGCCAGATAGAAGGAGAAGCATTGGGAGAAGGGATAAGGTTGACAATGTGTCAACAATAAGGTTGACAAAGAGAATGGTGTCAATGTGTGGAGGCAAATGATCCATTATCAGTGATGGGAAGGGTGATATGAAACCTGTCTTCACCTTCTCAGATCTTGCTAGCAGGCTAGAGCCTCCTTTGGATTAGTCTATAGACTTCACTGAAATACTGTGATGATTAATGGTGATAAGGGATTTGGAAGGTGAGGGAAATATTTCTAAAAGTAAAGAGAAGAATACTGGAATCATATAATTATAAAGAATCTTAATGATTATCTAGAAAAATTCTCTACCTAAAGCATAAGAAATTATGTTGAGATATTCTGAATATTTTAACTGTCAATGTTTTTAAACATTGGATAATTAAAACTTAGAAATAGTTTTCATGACCACTGATACTTGAATGAAATCTACTTTTAATTCAGATACCAAATGGATTAATATGCATATTAATCCATTTGGTATCTGAATTATATATTCTATAGAAATTCTATCTGAATTTTACATATATACCATTTGGTATCTGAATATATATATATATATATTTGATATCACATATTTTGCTTTATGTGATGTTTAAAATGTGCCGAAGATGAGATATTTTCCCTCTGAAATCTAGTAATATTAGCTAAACAGAGGAAATAATTAGTCATATTTTGCTAATTTACTCTTGTTAATATTCTTTTTAATTACTGAGTACACCTATGATATAATATTAGTAAGTTTTCAGATACCCCTGATCCCTGATAATTTTCTGCCAATCTCCCTCCCTTTGGTTAGTTTTGTGGATGTTGTAGGTGGAGGACTGAGGGTACCATTTCTAGTCATGTACTTGTTTTTATAAAATAATAGGTTGATTATATATAACCCCCCAATACCTAAAATATTGATGCTGTTTCAAAATTAAAATCAAGTACAGATCTCTTTTAATATGAGAAGAGAAGCAGATGAGAGGTTTTATATATACATATATACATATATATATTTGTTATTGTCCAAATGTTTTCAGTTGTGTCTGACTTTTTAGGACACCATTTGGGGTTTTCTTGGAGAAGATATTGTAGTGCTTTGCCATTTCTTTGTCCAGCTCATTTTACAGATGAGGAAACTGAGGCGAACAGGATTAAGTGATTTGCCCAGGGTCACCACAGCTAGTTAGTGTCTGAGGCCAAATTTGAACTTAGGAAGCTACTTAGCTGTCCATTACACACACACATTCATAGACATACATAAATAGCTTTATAGATCCATCTCTGGTAAATTTCTCTCTAAAGGTGTGTGTATTTGTGTCTTTAAACCCTTAAATAGGTACATGCTGCATTTGCTTGGATTCTATATAACTTTGCTACCAATCAATGTTTCTCTCCCATAGAAATCTATCCCCCAAAGCAATGCTTCACTTTCAAATGTCAAAACATTCTACTTCTTGAAAGACCAGCTTCCTCTGTGTGCAAAAGGTCTTCCTCAGATTCACTCAGTGTTCTCTCCTTAGCATTAAAAAGTAAACAGACGCGACATATCCTTAAAATAACTATCTGAACTTCAGTCACCTGCAGCATCCCAGAAGCCCTCTAAATGAATGAACTGTCAAGCACCACACAGAGGTGGGAATTAAAACTGCTGAACTTAAGATATTAAAGACAATATACTGAATCTTTAGGTCAGCTGCCAGCCACAGGGTTCACCTCCGTGTTTCATGTGGCCACTGTGTCTTGGCATTCTCAGCAGCGATTTAAAACATTCCTTTGGAATAACAGCCTGTGTGCTACATGACTTAACCTTAGAGCTTTCAGCATTTCAGCCAGAACCCAATTAGTGCCGACATTTCTCTAGTTAGCTGGTGCATGTGGTACAAGAAGAAGTACAAAGGAAAGAAAAAAAAAAAGAAAAGGTTTAGTTACCAGACTGAGGAAATGATCAGGGACTAATTATGTATTTGTAGAGCCTAAAACTCATTTCCTGAGAACCTGAGTACTAAGCATCACTTACACATCAGTTGTTTATAAGGTAAACCACAGGGTCTTGAAAACTATTTTTCTCAGCTTTATTTTCTGCCTTTCTCCAAGGCAGACCCCAGAAGAACTGAACTTGAGTCCTAGTTTTAGTACTTTCCAGCTGTGCAATCTTGGGCAAATCTCTTCACCTCTCAGGGCATCAGTTTTCTCATTTGTAGAATGGGGATAATCAATCAATAAACATTTATTAAGCACTTATTATATCCTATGTGTTGAGGATACATACAAAGAAAGGGAAAAGAATAGTGCTTTCAAGGAGATAGAAATTGTTTTAAATTACCTGGCTTGCATTTACCTGGCTCACAGAATGCTGTTTGCAATCTTAGAGCTTTTAAGTTCTATAAATGTGAGCTGTTGTCATTTAATGCCCCAGTCCTTGTAGGCTCGAAAAGTACTGTTTTCTGAGCATGATTTGAACAAAACTGCCACATATTAGCTCACACGTTTCCTTTTTAGAGTGTCTGTCCTGTTTCCATTTTTTTATTCCAAATTTACCCATCCTTCAAGCCCCATCTCAAATCCTAACTTCCCTGTGAAGCCTTTCTTAATTATATCAGCACAGCATTTACCATCTTCTCTAATCTCCCATAGTATTTACTATCTGTGCTATTTCACTTAGACTTTTTACACGTTGCTTTAATTGTTTTCGGGAGGCATAACAGTGTAATAGATATAGAGTTGGCCTGGAAACCAGGAAGGTTTGTAATTCTGGGCAAATCACAACCTCTAAAGATATCAGTGTTCAGACTCTTGGGTCTGAAGACTCAGATGCTCTCTTAAAATTACTGAGGACCTAAAGAGCTCTTATTTATGTAGATTTACCTATCAATATTGATCATATTATAAATGGATAACATTTAAAAAATATTTAGTTAAAATAATGATAAACTTATTGTATGCTAACATAAATAGCTTTTAAAAATGAAAAGTGCATATATTTTCCCAAACAGAAAAAAGAATGAAGAGTAGAATTGCTTTAAAATTTTGAAAATCTCTTGCAAATGTCTGGCTTTATAGAAGAGATTTGGATTTTCATATTAATTTTCAATATATTTTGCATTCATTCTGTCGAGATAGTTGTTTTGGTTGAAGTATATAAAGAAAACTTTATTTCACCAGCACATATACTTATATGTAATTGAAAAAGGGAGAAATATTTTAATAGGCTAACCACATTTTAGTATTATTGTGACAGTAACCCTGACCTCAGGAAAATTGCTGTTCCCATTTTCTCTAAGACCATAAGTTACAAAGAAGACGCTGACTTTCTTTCATTCATAGTGTGAATTTTTTCATAGGCAGTTCCCACAAATCAGTGAAACCACAGATTCAGTACTTCTCCCTTGAATTGCTAACTCTTTTGTATCTTTTATTTACAGCATTATAGGATAGTGGATTTGGATTTTGAAAATATTAATTGTCTAAATGCCACCCTTCCTCATTTCACAGATGAGGAAACTGAGGAACAGAGTGTTTATGCATGGCCCCAGCCATATTGTAAGGTTCTTATCTATTTTCTACTCATGGGTATCTTCTGCAAGCCTAGTACTATACTGCTTGGTGCTCAATAGACACTTGTTTGGTAATCTACTGGGCATCATTTGCGTTTTGGTTTTCACATTAGTACCCTGGTTATATTACCAAAGTTAAGAAAAACATTCTTAGTACACTGTTTTTGGAAATAAGAAGCTATCCTGACAATTGAGAGGTGAAAATGTTGCTGTTAGGAGGAAACAAAAAAAATCAGAGAACAGAAAATACTGGACATGTACCTTGGACCTGTAAGATTTCTAATTTGTTTTGTCAAACCACAAAAGATTTCGACAATTGAAGGTAAACATGTAAGCTTTTGGATTCTTTTGTAAATATTGTAAGATTGATGTTTTTAAGGCTCTTCTTATTCTAAAAGTAAAGCTATTCCATAAAAGTTCATATTCCATTATGGGCTATTTAAAAATATTTCAGATTGGTTTATTTTTGCCTTATTATCACTGTTTTTTTAAATTCAGCATTAGTGATTTTTAAGAAAACATCTCACTGGATAACATTTCTATAGTATATCAAATAGCTAATCCAATTCTATTCTATTTTTTAAAAATCATGGAGAATAATCTTTTAATAGTACTATCCCGTAAGTTTATTTAATATTTGAAACTTTGGGAACTGAAATCAAAAGAGTTACTTGGAAAATTTGGAATACTCTGTTGGTAAGCAAACCTGAGAGGCAATAGTGTGGTATAATGGAAAAATAGTTGGATTTAGAAGCAGAAGATTAGCATTCAATTTCTCTTTCTGCCACTTAAATATTTGTGTGACTTCTTAGATAGATTACTTGAATTCTATGGACTTATTTTCCTCAAATGTATAATAAAGGGATTAGACAAAGGTCTGCTACTAAAGCTCTCAGAAAAAAAGTACTCCCATTTAAAATTTTAATCTGCATTCCTTTTATACTTCCTTTTCCATCTGGCCACTTAACTTTTTAAGTTCTTTTCTTTAGTGGCTTTTTTGTGTCTCCTTTGTTGTGTGACCAATTCTAGTTTTTGAGAGTTTCTTTGGTGAGTTTTTGTATATTTTCTAAAAGCTGTTGATTCTCATTTATTTTACCCAATTTTTCTTCTACCTCTCTTATTATTTGATTTCTTTACTCCTCTTAGAGCTCTTCCAAAAGTTCTTTTTGGGCCTGACACCCTTTCACACTTTCCTTTGAAGCTTTACATATTACTGTTTTGCCATCATTGCCCTCTTCTGAGTTTGTATTTTGATCTTCCCTGCCACTAAAATAATTTTGCAAGGTCAGATTTTTTCTTTGTTTTTGCTCTCTTTTCCAAGCCTTTTTTTGTGCCTTTGTCTATATTCTGAATTTTAGTTCTGTTCTTGGGGTGGAGGGAGTACAGTCTTGAGCTTATATTCTATTCTAGTGCTTGGGGGTGGCCTGGCTGCCTTTGAGTCCTGCAGTGTGCACTTTGAGGGGATGATCTGGCTGGCTTGCTGTAGGGAGGCTTGCCGCTGTTTTGTCCAGATATTGCCTGTGATGGATTCCACTGGATTGTATTCCTAACCCCACCACACTGCCATTTCCCCCAGGTGCTCTGTGCACTGGATTGAGCTGTATTCTGCTCTTACTGCTGCCAATTTCCCTTGGGTGCTGTGTGTGCTGGGCTATTTCTCCCACTATCAGTCCCCCAGATACCAAGTGTACTGGATTATTCTCCCCAAATACCCCAGTGTTATATTATAGGTCTTTCCTGCTGGCCTTCTACATTGTCTTTGGATAGAACACTGTTTCACCTTGTGTTTTGTTGCTTCTGTCTCTCCAAAATTCATTGTGAGGCATTTTTTTTTAAACCCTTGTACTTCGGTGTATTGTCTCATAGGTGGAAGATTGATAAGGGTGGGCAATGGGGGTCAAGTGACTTGCCCAGGGTCACACAGCTGGGAAGTGGCTGAGGCCAGGTTTGAACCTAGGACCTCCTGTCTCTAGGCCTGACTCTCACTCCACTGAGCTACCCAGCTGCCCCTATTGTGAGGCATTTTTAAATGGTTCTTTGGAGATGGGTTTGGGCTAGCTCAGAGAGTTCCTTATTCTTCCATTTTAGCTCTCAGAAGAGGAAGTCCTAAATCAGTATTCCTAACATTTTCTCCATCACTTTTTAAAGAATCTAGACTATACAAAATCAAGCACTGAATTATAGTACTTGCCTTTTACCAAGGCACAGATATTCATATTGAAAATTTAACAAATAGCTCTCTGAATGTGCTGGTGGTATTATCTGGCTCCAGCTCACACCTGGTTAAACTAGATGATAGAAGAGCTTCCCGGGGTTCTTTTTAGGTCTAAATCTATGATACTATGACCTTAAGTGATAATTTAAACTTCAAGCTTTAAGTCCAGCATAGTAAGCCAATAGTAAATGATAGATCCTAATCTGTGTTACCACTGGCATAATTGGTTGCATAATACTGGTATACACACTTGACCTTTTGGGACATTAGTCTCTTCAAGTTAAAAATTATTGTGATGATTATACCAGATGATAATACCTCATTTACATAGTAATGCCAAGTTTACAAAGTATTTTCCTCTTGGGAAAACTATTAGGTAGTGCTAATACTATTCTTCCTATTTTACAGATGAGGAAAATTAGGTTGAGGGGTTCTTATTGTAAAATGATTTGACCAAGGTCTTATAATCAAGTAAGTGTCTAAGCTGAAATCTGAAATAATTTCTCATGACTCTAAGTGCAATATTTTTTCCAGAGCCATAATTAGTGATTTTTTTCTCTTCAGTAGCAAGCAAACCCTAGTA
Source organism: Gracilinanus agilis (assembly GCF_016433145.1). NCBI lineage: Eukaryota > Metazoa > Chordata > Mammalia > Didelphimorphia > Didelphidae > Gracilinanus > Gracilinanus agilis. Next base: position 218,475,340 of record NC_058132.1, read on the forward strand.
TTCCAAAAGCAAGTAGAGGGAAAAATTCAATTCAAGAGCTTTGGGGAGAGTGATTATCAGATATAGATCCAAAGAGCAATTTACCCTTAATCGGGCCACATGGCCTATTCACCCCCATACCTGCTCAGAACTTTGAACTGAGACCAAAGACTGATTATAAAAAAAACTCTTTAAACTCAGCAGAACTCAATCAAAAGAACCTTAAATTGAACAAGGGGTGAACTTTTAAACCTCGGAACTGAATGAGTTTTATTTCTGTTTTAGAGAGACTGTATCTTACTGTATTTTGCTAATTCGTTTTGTAAATTAATCTTGCTTATTTCGTTGATTTTCCTGTTGCACTGAATCATTTTAATTTAATGTAGTTTGTGGCTACTAGATTAATTCTGTTTATGATTTTATTGTAACTCCCAAATAATGAAAAAAAATATTAGAACTGGTAAGAGGTTTTGACCAGCTTGTTATCTGATACTCATATTATATTTCCTAATTTATTTCAGGTTTCATTTTTACTGTAATCAACAACAATGCTATGGTCTCGTACCATTTGAAAGTTACATATTTTAAAAGTTATAAATTGCCTTAATTTTGTTCGACTTTGGAGAGTTTGGTGATTGCCTTGTGATTTAAATTGTAATTTTATGAGAGGTCTTTTAAAAATTTACTTTAGATGCTTAGTACCCTTCTGTATAAATGATAAGGTTTTTATGTATTTATTTTAAAGAATTGTTGTCTTAAAGGATAAGCTTTATATATTTTATTGTGAAGAATTGTTGTCTTATATTTTTTATATTAGTCTATGTTTTAGCCTCTTTTATCAGAAGGGTCTAGAATTCTTGAGGATAATGTAGACCAGAAGGTTTCCTTTTTTTAAAATATCAGATTTTGCTATGGAAGCAATAACAGAGTTTGTGAGAAACTCTTAGCCAAGATTTAAAAATTGTAACAAGTATATGATTTTTTGAACATCATTGTTTATTGTTTTAAAATGTGTTGTTAGAAATATGGTACTCTATTTGGATGTGCATTGTGAATCTGCTATTTTGTAAAACCCACTTTCACAGAAAATCTCATTTTTGCGTAACAAAACCCTTCTAGTTCTAAGCTACATATGTATTTTTGATTTTTAAAACACTTTTTTTTAGAGCAATTGATTTTTCCTTTTTCTCATCTTGTACTGGAAGTACATATATAATCATTATTTATCCTTTTTTTTTGATTCTACAGCGAAATAAGCTCAATGCAAATACCTGAGCCTGAGCCTGAGAATATGGGACTGTGATTAAATGCCTCTCTGATTCCAAGAAAAAGGCACATGGTCAGAGACTTGACTGAGAATCTGCATGAATTGCAGGAGTTCTATACCAATACTTGAAGGGCTTGAAAATTGGGGTTTGAGTCCTGGAGTCCCAGTCTTTTCTAAAACTTTAGAGGACGTGGGTCCCTCAACTTAAATTCCTAGTGAAGCACCTAAGATTGGCTATCATTTAATGGCTCATTCCCTGAGAAGGTGCAGGGAAAAAATTGGATCAAAGAAAGGCATTTCCCTTATTCCTCTCTATATATAGAGTAAATGGCAATTTTTCTGTAGTCCTGGCTTTAAATGGGTTATAGCAAACTGCTTAAATCGCTTTCATTGGGCCTTGAATCAAAGGCCTGTTTATTTCCCCTACATTTTTTGCACATTTTACATTTCATTCACAAGTTAATTTTTTCTCCTTTTTTTTGAATTTTATTCTTTGTATTTGTATTTTTTTATTATTTCTTTTGCCAATTGATTTCATGCACCCCCATGACTCACTTAGCCATGCATCCTTGGCTGACTTTTTCAGGGGATAATGTGTTAGTTAAATATTTTCCTCAGGGGTGTGTGTGTTAAGTTTTTATAATCATAATGTCTGAACTATAATCTATATTGCAAGTCAATTTTTACTCCTTTAGAAGTAAACTCAGGGGGGTAATGTTAATTCTCAGAAGGAAATGTATGTTTTATAATCTATAATGTAAAGTTTAAATTCTTTGAAAGTAATTTCAGGATAAGGATTTTGCCATCTCCCCAGAATCCAGACGACGAACCTGTTTGGTGGAGGCACCAAAAGATGCCTGAAGAGCCTTCACTGGATCATGAAGATCCAATTTGAACTTTGGGGCGCAGTTTATCTGAACTATGGGGTTGGATGCATTTATTTTGAATGGACAGTTTATGTCAGAAAGGGGGACTGCCCCCTTAATGGTTTTTTGTCAATGTACCGAACATTGGTTTTGTTCTTTCTCCCTTTTATCTCTAAATTATTGTAAACTCTAATTTGATTATATTTTCCTGATCCATTGGGGAGATTTATCTCCCAAAGGATCACAGGGGGGGTAATGTGTTAGTTAAAATCACCTGGGGTTCTATTTGGAAGGATTGAACCTCAATATAGTGTTTGACAAACTTCTGTGGACCTGTGGGGGTCCTTAAAACTACATTTCCCGTGGTCCAACGGGTTTCATGGGTTTCCTGTTTTGGATGACGTATTAAAGGTGAGGGACTGTTTTTAAGTAGGGGGTAGTGACTTGGAACTGTCTCTCTTGAGTTACCTGAGCTCAAGGAGAGAGGAAGGTAAATGGCGGAGGTGAGGTTGGAATAGGTTTCTTACAGGCGCATGGTCAGTTTATCTCTATCAGCATGGCTTTTATTAAAATACTATTCTCCCTTTTGATCTCGGCCCTCATCATTTTTAATCATAACAGTAGTAATTTAGAGCATTTTTAATGTGACTATTTATTGCTTTGATAAATTCTGAAAACTGTTCATATCCTTTGACCATTTATGAATAGGGGAATGGTTTTTATTTTTATAAATTTGGCTCTTTTTTGTATAAAGTTGAGAAATTAGGTTTTTATCAGAGAAATGTGCTGTAATTTCCCCCTCATTTTTCTATTTGCCTTCTAATTTTGGTTGTATTAGTTTTGTGCAAACCCTTTATAATTTTTTGTAATCAAACCTATCTATTTTACTTCTTTTGATCTCTATCTTGTTTGGCCATAAACCAGTCCTTTATATTTAAATCTGACATTTACATTATTCATTCCCCTTTACTACACTTCTATCATGCTTAATGTCTAAATATATTTGACCATATCTTGGTTCATTAAGGAAATGAATCTTAATTTTCTTTTTCTGTTTTTTTCTCTTCCTGCCTTAAGTTTTAAAACAATGTTTGTGTCTTAAAAAAATGAATTAGATTTAACTTCTTCTTTACTTATTTTTTTCCAAAATAGTTTATATAATACGGGGATTTATTGTTCTTCAGATGTTTGGTAAAAGTCACTTGTAAATCCATCTGGTCCTGGGTATTCTTGTAAAGTAGTTCTTTGATGGCTTATTCAATTTTTTTTCTAAGATAGGATTACTTAAATATTCTATTTCCTCTTCTGTTAATCTGGGCACTTTATATTTTTTTAAATATTCATCCATTTCATTTAGATTTGTCAGTTTTCCTGATTTATAATTGGGCAAAATAATTCCTAATAATTGTTTCCATTTCAGTTCATCAGTTGTTTATTAACCCTTTTCTTTTTTAATAATATTAATTTGGTATTCTTCCTTCTTAAAAAAAACCTTATTAACCAATAGTTTATCTGTTTTTTCTTTTTTTCTCCAGAAAGCCAGTTCCTTGCTTTTTTATGTGGTTAGTTTTTGTGAAGGTTCCATGAACAGCTTTCTATTCCCATTGAGTTTTCTCTAGAGATCTATCATATCTAACTTTTCCAAGATTCTTTCTTTAATCTCCCTGATTTCTTTCTCATTTATTCTATGACAATGTTTATCTAGGTCTGAGAAGGGAATGCTGAGGCCCTTCACTAGTATAGTTTTACTATTTCCTCTTATAATTTATTTAATTTTTCTTTTAAGAATTTGGATGTTGTGCCATTTAGTGTATATATGTTTAGTATTAATTTTACTTCACTGCCTGTGGTTCCTCTTAGCAGTTTATAGTTTTCAGTTTATCCCTTTTAATTAGGTCTCTTTTTGCTTTTGCTTTGTCTAAGAACATACTTATAATCCCTGCCTTTTTTTACTTAAGCTGAAGCATAATAGATTCTGTTTACAACTCCTTCTTTCAACTCTATGTGTATCTTTCTTTTGCAAGTATGTTTCTCATAAACAACATATTGTTGGATTCTCCTTTGTAATCCCTTGTGGTTTCTTCTTCTGTTTTATGGGTGAGTTCATCACATTCATACTCATAGTTATGATGACTAATCATGCATTTCTCCTAATCCTATTATCTTCTCTTAAACTTGTTCCTGTTATTTTTATCTTGTCTCTCCTCTAAAGTCTATTGTGCTTCTGAACAACTATCTTCTTTTATCTGTCCTCCTTTTAATCATCCTGATCCTTTCTCTTATTCCTTTCCTCCTATTTTCTACCTGGGAAAGATAGATTTCTATTACCAATTTAACATATATGTATGTATGTGTTTGTGTGTATGTATGTATCCCTTTTTTTGAATCGATTTAGATGTGCATGAGGTTCAAATATTGCTCATAACTCCCCCCTCCCCCCACAACTTCAATGGAAAAAGCTTTTCCTTATAGGCCTTTGGTAAGTGCGATTAATTTCCCCATTATTCCTTTTCTTTCCCCCTTTTTCTAAGACTTCCCTCCTTCTCACCTATACATTATTTTCTTGACATCATTCCAATGTAATCAACTCATTCCTGCACCTCCCTTCTATGTAGAATCCTACTACTTGTCCTAACAATGATAAAGTTCTTAGACTTTATATGTATTAACTTCCCATATAGAAAGGTAAACAGTTTAACCTCATTGAGTACCTTATGATTTCTCTTTTATCATTATAATTTTTTTCAGTCTTGTATTTGAAAGTCAGATTTTCTGTTTTTTTTTTCATCAGGAATGCTTGAGAGTCATATTTCATTAAATATCCTTTTCATCCCTGCTCTTAAGAATTCTTCTGAGTTTTCCTGGGTATATTATTCTTGATTATAACTTCAACTCTGTTGTCTTCTGGAATATCATATTCTAAGCCTTTTACTCCTTTAATGCTACTAAATCTTGTATGATCCTGACTGTAACTCTATGGTATTTGGATATTTGAAGTATTTTTTCTTGGTTTTGGTAGCCCTGGGATTTGGCTATGATGTTCCTGGGAGTTTTCACTTTGGGATCTCTTTCAGGTGGTATACAGTGGATTTTTTCCTATTTTAATTTTCTCCTCTGATCCTAGGATTTTGGGCAGTTTCTTAAAATGTAATGTATAGGATCTTTCTTTGATCATGGCTTTCAGATAGTCCAAACATTCTTTAATGATCTCTCATATCAAGTATTTTTCCTATTTCTTCAATTTTTTCATTCTTTTAACCATTTTATTTTTTTGTGATGTCTCATGGAGTTATTAGCTTCCTTTTGCCCAATTCTAATTTTAAAAGAATTGTATTCTTTAAAAAATACCAAAAACCTTACCTTCAATATTAGAATCAATCAATATTGGTTCCAAGTCATAGGAATGGTAAGAACTTGGTGATGGGGATTAAGTGACTTGCCCAGGGTCACACAGATGGGGAGTGTCTGAGCAGAATTATATTCTACAGAGAGCTTTTGTACCTCTTTTTCCATTTGGTCAATTCTATTTTTTTTAACCCTTGTACTTCGGTGTATTGTCTCATAGGTGGAAGAGTGGTAAGGGTGGGCAATGGGGGTCAAGTGACTTGCCCAGGGTCACACAGCTGGGAAGTGGCTGAGGCCAGGTTTGAACCTAAGACCTCCTGTCTCTAGGCCTGACTCTCACTCCACTGAGCTACCCAGCTGCCCCCAATTCTATTTTTTTTAAAGGTGTTTTTCTTCAGTATTATTTCTGCTACTTTGCTCAAACTCTTAATTCTCTTTTCATAAATTTCTTCATTTGCTTTAATTTCTTTACTTAATTTTTCTTCTACCACTTTTATTTTGAAAATCTTGTTGAACTGTTATCTAATTCACATTCCCCCTCTTTGTGTCTTTGATTTTAACTGTTTAGACTTCATTGTCTTCTGAATTTGTGTCTTGATCTTTCCTATCACCAGAGGAGATTTTTATGGTCAGGTTCTTTTTTTTGGGGGGGGGTTGTTTGCTTATTTTCTCAAACTTTTTTCTTGATTTTGAACTTTAGATTGAATTCTGTTTCTGATATAGGGAAAGAATGAAGGTCTCTGTCTCAAGCTTTTTCACTCTGCTATTTTTAGAGCTGGTAGTGAGGGCTTGGAAGTTTTTTGTGCTTCAAGATATTAAGATCTGGAAAGATGTATGGTCAATGATCATTTGCTTTACACTGTGATTCTAGGAAGGGTGCCTGATCCCTCTCCACTGAAAGTGCTCCTCTCTGTCTTCGACCTATGCCAGAAGTAGGGATAAGCTATGAATTTGCTAGAGCCTGATTCTGCATCCAGTTCTTGCACAGGGGTCCCCTCTAATTACTCTGTGACTAGTTTCCAAGGCTTCTTATTAACTCTGGCTTGAGAGATCCTAACGTTTGCTGCTGTTTCTTTTGCAACCACTTGCTGCATTCACCACTTGTCCTTTATCCGCATGTGCTCTGATTCAGCCTCCACAGGTCTCTCTTTCTAATTTCCCAAATTGTCTTCGGTTTGGAGAATGTTCATCCTGACATTTTGTTAGACTTTCCACTCCAGAATTTAGTTTGGGGGAAAAGTTATTTTAAAGTTTTTTGAAGGGTTATGTGAAGAGAGCTTTGCTGAGTATTTTCTCTATTCTGCCACCATGGCTCTCTTCTTGGAAATGATGGTTAGTTTAAGGAGATCACCTTGAGTGTAAATGTTTAGGGTGAAGGAAGAGGGGAGCATGCCTGCCATCTGGAAGTTTTTTTGGTTTACTAATTATTTTTGAAAATTATATATGAAATTTATTTGTTTCTATATGCCAAATATTCATAAGAGTCACCCGTCTTCTAAATTTTAGAACCCTGGGGGACATAAAAAAGGAAAAAAAACCCACAAAAAATTCCCCCAAAACAAAACCTTGGGCAGTCCTGAATTAGTGACAACTCTGTTTTTTTATTTGCTATGATTTGCTTCCTCCTATGATCTCTCAGGGTCATGAAGTCCTTTATAGTTCCAAGCTCTTTTTATTTGTACTGCTACTGAGTAGATGTGATTTGTCTGTGCTATTGTGTTTCCCACCTAAATTTATTCCCCACAATCCCATTTTGGTTCTTAATGAGCTCAATTTTCATCCCCACTTCATCTCTTGCAGTTCTTTTACATTCAGAGATCCCCTTGACTTTATGAGAATTCCACTTATTTTAATTAAGAATATTAAAACTTGAAATGTTTATTTTTAAACATAATTACAAAAATTATGCAAAAATAGGCTCTTGCCTATCACTCTACTATCCTTCCTTCTGATTAGGACACTGTTGGCAAAGCAGATATGTACAAAAATTTAAAGAACGCTTAGTAAATGACCAAATTATGCCAAACCATCTGAATTTTTGAAACTTCACAAAAGCATTGGGTTTTAACTTATTTATTTTAGCCAAACTTGCATTTGATGTTAATGTATTTGATCTTTGAGACATATACTTGTGATTTTCTCAGTTTAGGGGAACTTCTTAGAACTTCTTAGAATTTTCTACTAACAATTAAGATCAGTAGCTGAGAAAGTCACCTAGGGGTCCCTTAGACCAGAGGTTTTAAGCACACTACTCACATGCCATGTTGACACCCCTGAACTTACCCAGAATTAGATTAAAATATAAACAGGAAATTTTTAACATAATAAATAAAAATACTATATCATATGGATTATATAACTATGTGGCTTTCTAAATCAATTATGTGGTTGCAGGGATCCTTATGCATGGCTTAGTAGCTCCTGTTTCTATTTGAATTTGGCACCACTAATTTAGAGGATAACTATTAATATTTAAAGGAGTTTTATGGTAGAGTTGGGACTAAGTTAATTTTGAGTTCTTAAGTGAAAGAAAACTTTTGGACACCATTTAACCTTTAATTGTTTTTTCACAATTTGTATTATTTTCACTTAGATATGTTTGCCACTCTAGGGACCTTTAAAACCCTTGCCCAGACACTTCTCTGATAATCTAATGCATTTTAGCAATCACAAGATTGGCAAGGAATCTTTGAAATTATCTAGCACACCCCAGCCACAGTTTTATAGATGAATGTGCCAAGGCCCAGAAAGATTAAGCATTTTGCTCAAGGTTACATTGATAAGTCAAGATTTGAAACCTTATCGTCTGCCTCCCAATACAATGTCCTTTCTACTATGCCATGTTGATTGAGCTTTATTATATCAGGTGACATAAATTTCAGAGGTGTTGTGTGATTTTGCTTTATGGGATTAACATTGATATCATCTGGAGAACTGCTAACTATTTCAAGGAAGGAGGCATTATTTTTTATTACTCTTTGTTCTGGTGAGGATGAATGGCAAATATTTAATTTGGATTTCATTGTTCAAAGTGAAAGGTCATTGACTATTTCTGCAGAAAACATATTTAAATGTCCTGGAGGATGTTGATAGAACTTTCTTTCAAATAGATTGTACATAAATGCCTGTGATATGTTTAGAGTCTCCATTTCATAAGCATCTCAGTTACTGTGACCTTAAAAATAGGCTGCTGAAATCAGACTAGTCAACACACACAGAATGAGCATACAAGAGATAGAAATGTCCCTCTGAGCACAGTTCTAATTACTGTGACTGATGAAAAGAAATCAATCTTGAATCAGATGGAACACAAAGTAATTATTATAAAACTGGTGATAAGTATAGGTAAAAGACTTGCCCTTGAAATTAAAAAGCTAAACTTTGTTAATTATATCTCAGTTAATAAAAACAGATGTGATAAATCTTAAAGATTAGTGAAAATTAATGAAGTCCTTAGTGAATTTTCTAGTAAATGATATAAATCAAAAGTAACAAAATTTTAGAAGAGATTAAATTTCCTGAGATTTTCTAAAGGATAGAAACATTGGAATTCCATTTAAAAAATCAAGGACAATCTTATTATCAATAGTACATTAAAAAAATCACACATTACAATCCCCCCTAAAGCAGGTACTGGCCCCTGAACCCCAGAGAGAAAGCCCAAATCAAAGCTGAAAAGTAGTTTAAATTTGTCTTTAGGTTCTTCCCACCTTCCTCTCTGAATCCCTCTCCTTGACAGCACTAGATTCTCTTACTGACCACTATTTTTCTGCCTGAAGCCCATAATGCAGGTATGATATTCTCTGGAAGTATTCTTCTGCATCAACATTGCCTCATTGTTATTACCATCAAAGAAAATATTTGATTAAAATTACATTGTAAGGTTTAACTTAGAGCTCTTTTCATTTGAAAAGAGGAACTTCTGAACTCATGAATTTCTAATGAGTGTTTGAAAAAAAAAAGGTGATTTTTGTTGTGATAATGGAGTAGAAAATTTCTCTAGGGCTCTTGTTTAGTTTGTTGTCTTTGAGTTGTATTTCCAGTCATGTCAGACTTTTATATGGAACTCCATTTGTGGTTTTCTTGCCAAAGATATTAGAGTGGTTTGCCATTTCCTTCCCTAACATTTTAGAGATGAGACAACAGGTCAACAGGGCCTGGTGACTTGCTCAGGGTTACAAAACTAGTAATTGTCTGAGGCCAGATTTAAACTCAGGAAAATGAGTCTTCCTGATCCTAGGCTGGTACTCTATTCGCTTTGTCATTTAGGAGGTGGAAGCTGTGTGGTATAATGGAAAGAATCCTGTAGTATAATGGAAAAAAACCTCAGAGGTTTTGTGTCTGAATCCTACTATATAACAATTTATTACCTTTATGACCTTAGGCATATCACAGCTTCCCTAGATCTCGATTTCTGTGTCTGAAAATTGAGAGTGATTCTTTAGGAAAGGCATAGCTTTTGGGATATGAGAGTGGAGTTCCAACATACTCTACAATTATCAGATTTCATCTAGAATATCGTTTAGTGTTGGGCATCACAGTGGAAGAAGGATATTGGTGAGCTGGAAAATGTACAGAGGAGAACCAGGGTCTTGAGTGTATGTCATGAAGACTAGTTAAATAAACTAGTGATACTTAGCTTGGAGAAGACTCAGATGGGACATAATAACTATGATCACATATTTTAAGACCTGTCATTTATAAGGAGGTATTAGAATCGTTTTCTCTGGCCTTAGAATATGGAACCAGAAGACTGGGGTAGAAGTTGCAAAAATGCCCATTTGGGCTTGATGTTAGGAATGATCTGCAAATAATATTTCCAAAAGCAATGGGTTCCTACCCTTTTATCCCCCTTTTGGAAGACTTTAAGTGGATCTTAGATGATCACTTATATCCTTTTGTAATTGAGTTGGATTAGACAGCCACTGAGTCCAATGGCTAACTCTCAAATTCTGTGAAAAATTGAGTGAAATTTTCTGTCTTCTTATTCATTATTAGATGCAAAGGGATATTTTTGCTACTGCTAATTTCTACTCCTCCTTACTCCAGTAATTATTACTGATGAATATAGAGGATGTGTACAATAATACTAACAACAATGAAAATAGTAATAATAGCTGACATTTAAATAGGCTTTAAAGTTTACAAGACACTTTACATATATTATCTCATATAATCAATTATAATAGCTAGCATTAGAGTTACAAAGTTTGCAGAGTTCATGTTATCTAACTTGGTTTCATTCTCACAATAACTTTGTGAGGTAGATGCCATTATTTTTTCCACTTTACAGATGAAGGAACTGAATAAAAAATATGGCATGCCAGGGTTGTTCTGGTAAATGTTTAACAATTAACTCTCAGAAAAAAATACCAAAACTTGATTTATTGTTTTGTTGATTGTTTTATTTTTGCCTTTGAAGTCATTGTAGCTTTAAAGAGTCTAATTCTGCCCATATTACCAGTGCCAGAATCTACTCTCTGAAAACCCTAGAAAAACTAAGAATTTGCTCTATTTTTTCCATTGCTTTGCATTTCAGTGATTCTTCTGCAGGGTAGGCTCAAATAAACCTTTCTGATTCTGTCAGAAGTTTTTCAGCAGAGGCAGAATTCTGAGTCACAGCCCAGGATTTATTTTTTATTCACTGAAACGAACTTCTTTTCTTTTCAGTCTGTTTCTAGACTTCTTTTATTAATTTTTTAAAGCATTTTCAACCAGTCTCATTCTCCAAATCTTACTATATGCCCTTTTGGAGTCTATTCCTTTTCTTCTGTAAGCTTAGCTCATCAAATGCTGTAGATTTTGACAAGAGATGGTCAAAATTACTTGAGATATTTCATCCTGACTTCTTGATGATAATCAGACCTAACTATTGTTTCAAAGGGACAAAATCAGATTTCTATAATGAAATCACACATATAGCTTCTATTTCTCACATGAGAGGTAGACTAGTGTAGGCCCAGAGAGCTACAGTACGAGTAAGGAGAATGGGATCTGTCATCTACTAGTTATGTGCCATCAGAAAAGTTACTTAATATCTCTAAACTTAATTTTTCTTATGACTGGGAACAGTGGTATTTTAGCTCACTTGATGATTTTCCTGTATCCTCATTCCCCCCCCCCCCAATTTTCCTTTTACCTTTTTTAATTGTGTTCTAACATCCATTTGGAGTTCCTCCATTAATTCTTTTTGGGTTTTAGAGCAATTCCTATTTTTCTTGTAGGCTTTGGATGCAGCAGGATTAACTTTATTGTCTTCTTCTGAGTTTGTGTTTTGATCTTTTCTGTCATCAAAGTAACATTCTATGTGAGTTTTTTGCTCATTTTCAAATCTTTATCTTTTCTTTTTAAAAATTTTAATAACAAATTTCCACCTGAGTTTTCCAAAGTTATATGATCCATATTGTCCCCTTCCTTTTTTCCCTCCCCAATCCTGGAGTTGACAAGCAATTCAATCTGGGTTGTAAATATATTATCACACAAAACATATTTCCATATTATTCATTTTTGTAAGCAAATAATCTAATAAAACCAAAATCCCAAAACATATACCCAAATAAATAAGTGGTAAATCATATATTTTCATCTGCATTTCTACTCCAACAGTTCTTTCTCTGGAGGTGGAGAGCATTAATTTTCATAAGTCCTGAGAATTGTCTTGAATCATTATATTGCTGTTAGAAGCAAAGTCTATCACATTTGGTTATCCACAATATTGCAGTAACTGTGTAAAATGTTCTTCTGTATTCTCTTTGCATCAGTTAACATAGGTCTTTCCAGCTCTTTCTGAAATCATCCTGTTTATCATTCCTCATAGCAAAATAGTATTCCATCACCATCATATACCACAATTTGTTCATCCATTCTCCAACTGAGTGACTTCTCTTTAGTTTCCAATTCTTTGCCACCACAGAAAGAGCAGTTATAAATATTTTTTTGTAGAAATAGATCCTTTTTTTTATTTTTAAAATCTCTTTGGGATACAGAGCCAGTAGTGTTATTACTGGATCAAAAAGTATAAATTCTTTTATAGAACTTATATAGCACTTATAGCATAGTTCCAAATCACCCTCCAAAATGGTTGGATCAGTTCACAATTCATCAGCAATGTCCCATTATTGTCCTAACTTTGTCACATTCCCTCCAACATTTATTTTTTTCCTTTTCCACCATAATGGCCAATTTGAAAGTGTGAGATGGTTCCTCAGAGTTATTTTAACTTGCATTTCTCTAATTAAGAGAGATTTAAAATATTTTTTTTCTTATGCTTTTAGCTCATTTGACCACATAAAAATCACCTTATGTCTCTGACTCTCACTTTTATCATGTACAAACTAGAGAAAATAATTTCTTCCCACCACAGGGAGATATTGTAAGGATCAAACAAAAAATGGTAGCTATGAAGGAACTTTGGTAACTGTAACATTCCATATAAATGTTAGGTATTTTTACTATATTCCTTCAGAATAAGTAATGATACCTTACATTGGCTAGGAAGGCTAAAGTGTCCTCATTCATTTGTTTATTTGATCCCAGATGGGGAAACCACTATACTCCATGAAAAATTCCTGTCTACTTGAGAGTTTAAAGTTATGTAGGTGAGGAATGAAGAGATGCCTTTCTTGATTAACCACTGACTTTGGAACATTTGATTCTCAGATACTCTTCTAAGTAGTGAATATGTCAGTAAAAACAGATTAACTGAGAGGAGAATCTGCACAAGTATGGGAAAAATCAAGCCAACTTCACAAAGTATTTTGAGGATGAATAATGACTATTTTTTTCCCTAATTCTCTAAGTTGAAAAAAGTGACCAAATATTTTAATATTATTCATGCAAAATGACTTGGGAGTTTTGTTACTAAAGGAGTTTGCTCAACTTAAACCTTTCATTAAAGAAATGTTAAGTAGTATGGTTCCCATGGAAGCCCTGGGACATTCTGCCATTGCTTTGTCTCATGATTTTAAGCACATCAGAGTTTGGGAGGGGAAAGAATTGTAATGATATATTTTAACTGTGTGTTTATAGAGAGGATGGGAAAAAGATAGGGAGGAAGCAAGAGTAGGAAAAGACAGGGAACAAGCACGGGTAAAGAAACCTGGAAATGAGGCTAATCATGATCCTGGTGCCATTATATAACCTTTGTGACACTGATACCAAAATAGCATGTTTCTAGATCCCTAATTTTCCTGGATGTATCTCTTCAAGGGGATGAGATTAGTTTTCCTACGCCTCCCTTCCAATCCTACTGCTTTTGATCTTCACCATAAGTCTTGAGCTTGAAATGACTAAACCATATATCTCCCAATGATTACATTGTCTCTGGTCTCTTTAAGATATTTAGATTACATATTACATGTCAATAATCCTTTTTGGCTCTTTGTGAAATTGCTAACAATTCTATGTATTTATCTGTTATTCAAAATGTGAAACCTGAGTCATGGTATTTTTATTTACGAAATGAAGAGGTTAGACTAGTAATGTTGGCAGTCTCTCCAAGCTTTAAATAAATGTTCTCTTAAAAGAAAAGGTGAACCCATGTTAACTTTTCTAAAAAATAAATATTAATAAATGTTTAAAAAATAAAAAATAAAATAAAAGAAAAGGTGAACATCATTTTGAATGGCTATGCAAGCTCTGACAAGATATAATCCTGTATGGGCCCTTAGACTTTTATTGGTGATGAAATTGGGAGGAATTAGAGCATTATCTGGGTCCAGTTTACCAACTTGCTGTTCTATGTTGTCTTTGAGAGATGGCTAGAGTGAGCTAGAACATTTCTAATAGGATTCTAAAAGGTTTCTGCTTACCTATAAACTTCTGGTACAAAATAGGACATAGGCTGACATTCTAGAGTTACTCTCTCATGAAGACAGAGCACATTTGTTACCTAATCTCTAGCAGCTCAGATCGCAACAGGGATTACTATTTACAGAAATGATGGGAAGTTTGCTTGCAGTTTCTTTGGTTTTGTAAAATAATTAGAAATCATAAAAATGGTTGTGTTGCTGTCATTTTTGAGAATGTTTCTTCACTATTAGAAATATGTAAAAAGAAACAACAGTAGTCAAGATGATAAACATTCATTAAGTACCTCTTATATGCTAACATTTGATACAAAGGGAGGCAAAAACCTTTAAGGAGCTCTCAGTGTAATGGAAGAGACAGCATGCAAAAACATTTGTGTGAATCATATATGCAGGATAAATTGTAGACAATCTCAGAGCAATAAGGAGGATTAGGAAAAGCTTGTTGCAGAAGGTAGGATTTTAGCTGAAGGAAGTCAGGAGATTGAGATAAAAGGAGAGAATTTCAGACACAGGTGACAGCTAGTGAAAACACAGAGTTATAAGATGAAATGTTATGTGATGGATAGCAAAGAGGCCAATGCCACTTTACAGGAGAGTAAATAGAAGAGATTAAGTTGTAAGAAGACCAAAAAGTAGTAAAAGGCCAGATTATAAAGGGTCTAGCCATTATTTTTGAAAATAGTGATTGAAAAACCTATATTCTGAAGAAAAAAATCATTATTATAGAGAATTATAGAACCAGTAGTCTTATTTGAATACTTGGATGGGTGTGTAATTTCCTCAATAAGAGTGTACTTTCCATTGATACATATTGATATCTATTTATGTGATGTGATTCTTAGCCAAATCTTTCCATACAGTATCCATCCAATTTGATGGAGACCTTCCTCAGGTTATTTTAATAACTTATCAGTCCCAACATGGCCCTCACACAGTTCCATATATGCTTTGTTTATTTCTTACTGGGCAAACAGCCCACCTCTTGTTTGGGTCACATATAATAATAATAGCACAATAAAATTTGCAAAATACTCTACAAATTATTATATTATTTCATCCTCACAGAAAACCTGGGAGGTAGGCAGGCACTATTCTTTCCCCCTCCAAATTCACAGGAAAGGAAACTGAGATAGACAGAGAGGTTCTTGCATGACTTTCAAAAGGACATACAGTTAATGAGTATTTGTACCGTCACTTGAACTTAGGGCTTCTTGACTCAGGACCCAGTGCTCTATCCTCTGTACCCCCAAATTGCTTATGTCCTCAGTGATTTTTAAAAAATGCTATTTCTTTTGGGGAAATCATTATTGTCAAGTGTCTTAATATACCTAAATATTTGCTTGACTGTGCCACAGGATTGATAATTGAATTTCTATTGACTCTTGCTTTAGTATCAGAATGAATTTCAAAAAATACAAGAAAAAATTGTGTATAAATATGTAACCATGTGATAAAAGGAAGCTGAATCCAGAATTTTGCTGTAACCATGGCAACTTGCATTTAAATGGATGTTCATTAGAAACCTAAGAAATCATTTATATGGTAGAATTTCTTGTATCAGTTGATTCATGAATATACTACACATGGAACATTGTAAATAAATGTTCTTAATGATGATTTTTTATCTATTACATTTTTCATATTCTTCATGAACAAATTTATGTTTTAGGTAGTTTTTAATAGATGACATTTTGGAGGCTTCATTTGTATTGGAAAATATAAATGCATTTTCTGTTTCAGTCACTTGATACTCTATTAATTTTTTACAGAAAGGAAAACTATCAACATTGACTTTTGCTCAGGTAAAGCTTTATGAGGGACTTTGATGATTTAGTTTTTCTGTAGATCTTTAATATGTGACATATGTATACACACATATATAATATATACATATCTATTTCTATATATGCACATACAAGCACACATATGTACATATATAAAATCTCCAATTTCTCTTTTTAAATATGGACATTTTAATGTAGAGGTCTGCAGATTATGGATATTCTAAGCCAGAGGACAGCAAATTATGAACACTCTAGGCCAGTGGTCAGTAAACCAAAGCCTTCTGTATCTGAACAGTTTCTTATTTTTGTTTCTTTGTTCCAGTTTCCTGAAAGGTTTTGGAATCCTGACTGTAGGTAGCATCCTATTAGCAATGGAATGAGTGCTAGATTTGGAATTAGAGGATCTGGGTTTGGATCCTGTCTCTACCACTATCTGGTTGACCACAATAAAGCTATTCCACTTGCAAATATGATATGGTATGCCTTGTATATTTTCCATTCAATCACTCATAAATGTATTGACTAGAATGGGAATTAAGTAAAAAGCAATGAGATGCACCACTGGGCACCTTCCTCAAGGTTGACATTGATAATTTAATCACCACACTGGGTATGGTTTTAACGCTTGCAATAATAATGCTCTACATCTATTTAGGGTTCAGAAGTCTCACAGCACTCTTTTCATTATCTTGTTTGATATAGCTAGCTAGCATTTGATACTCCTCCCAACCTTGTCAAGTAGACACAGAGTCATTATATTCAAGGCCAAGCTTATAAGTAGGAGGAATTAGGAACCACTTATTTAATGAGATTTTCTGAGCTTTGATTACATCCTTCTTACTTCTCCAATAGAGTCCCTCATTCAGGTTCCTGATATCTGAAATTCTGCTCTTATAGCCTCAATTCAATTCGGTTCCTTAGGCTGGTATCTAATAAAATGTATTTTACTTCACTCATATTCTAAGCTCTATTAGTCATTTACATTTTGGTATCAATGAGTTTTAGAGCCTATTGTGAGAGCAGGTTTTGTCAGGACAGAGGTTAGAGAGTAGAGAGTTCTGGACTTTGGATGTCTGAGAGTTAGTGGAGAGATTCTACCAGATGAACAGAAAACACACTGAAAATGGACTTTGCTGACTTAAATATTCTACTTTGGAAGAAGGGAACTCTCTATATGTCATTGCAGCAATAAAATCTACAGAATAAGACATGGGAAAGAATGGAGACTTTTTTTTTATCCAGAGGAAAGAAATCAGAGACCTGTCTTGATAATTGTTTTTGCCTATCTGATAGATGATAAACTGTCCTTCAGGTTTATCAGGAACAAAACAAGAGAAACTAGGCTTTTTTTTAAACCTTTGCCTTTCATCTTAGAATCTATACCATGTATTGGGTCTAAGGCAGAAAAACAGTTAAGGGCTAGGCAATAGGAGTTAAGTGACTTGCCCAGGGATACAGCTAGGAAGGGTCTGAGGCTAGATCTGAACCCAGGACCTTCCTTCTCCAGGCCTCAGGGCTCTCCAATGTCTGAGTCACCTATCTGCCCCCTGCAGCCCCCAGTGAACTTACTCTTTTTTTTGTTTAATAATTTTTATTTTTTAGAAAAGTTAACATGGTTACATGATTTATGCTCCCACTTTCCCCTTCACCCCCCTCTTCTGCATCCCCCCCATAGCTGATGTGCATTTCCACTGGTTTTAACATGTGTCATTGATCAAAACCTATTTCCAAATTGTTGATAGTTGCATTGGAGTGGCCCAGTGAACTTACTCTTAATCACATGAGGTCTTGTAGCTGAAAGAGAAGAATTTCCTGGTTCTCTGGAATGTATTATAGAATCTTTTTCTTTTAAATTTCAGAGTTCCATTTTTTCCAGGCTGGTTTAGAAACCTCTTGAGAATTGCTTCTTGGCCCTTTGGCTAAGATCATGTGTAGAAACCTCTTGAGAAAGAGGTCTTTCATGTTTAAAGATGAATTTAGAGTGTTTTTGAATGAAAACAGAACCCTGATTTGGGGATAGTTTGGTTTGGCAAGTTACAGGGGTGGCGAGTGGATACACAGATTTGTAAATTAATGTGTCTTTTTTAGTAGTCATGGGAATATAGATTTGGTTATGATTCCATAACTGAGTGCTCCACATGAGTCATTCACCAAATAGGGTACTCATGCTAGATATAGTTGTGACCCCATAGAAAGAGTTCAGGATCTGAAAAGGTTAAGTTTCCCAGAGTCTTGTCTCTCTGGTCAGGGCAACAAATTATCTGGTGAGAAGATGGCCAGAGAGTAATTGGATTTATGGAAATACATTTCTAAGCTTGTCCTTGAAAAGGTTATTTAAATAATTATTTTTAGTTATGTCTTACATTTCTGGTATTGTTTCACTATGATGTTTGGAATATTTTTCCTGAATAAATGCAAGCTTTCTTCACATAGACGTTCACCATTGGACAGTTTTAAAGTAGTAATTTTGCCTGTGAGTTAGAAACAAGACATTGTAGACTTTGACATCAGACTAGAAGTAAACATGTGATAGATAAAGGCAATAGAAGGAAATAACACAATTACTGAATTTTGTAATACAGTTATTTATAATAAATGACACTCTTCAAGAGTGGCTGAGGAAAGAATAAATAACCATAGATAAGGAATTGAAATGAGATTTGAAATGACCTAGAAGGTCACCTTAGAATTCTATATAAATGTCAAAATTGGAGATGTTGCTGAATTGCTATACATGGCTGGCCTGAGGAGGGTAAGGAGTCTGTGCCCTAAAAACCAGGTCCTAATAGGTGCAAAGGAACCCTCCTTTTCATGGAATGGTATGTTAAATGTTAAAGCCTTAAGAGATAAAGAATAAGCCTCACAACAGTGGGTCAGAATAAATAGAGTCCTTAATGTGATGGTTTAATGCTAATAAGGTTGTCATAAACCTTCCTAGTGGATTCTCTGTGCAAGTTGGTCTTTTGGGAAGCCAGACACTACCAATGCAATTACTTTCTTGATTCAATGAATAGTTTATTTGTTCTAACAACAGAGGAGTAAATCACTTATAATGTCGACAGTTTTCTAGAATATATTCATTCATCAATCTTGAAAGAATGCTAAAGGAAATGTATGCATAAATAAAAGATGCATAAAAGAAGACAGAGGCTGTATGTTGATCTCAAAACTTGGTGGCTAAACCATCAGAATGCAGAAAGTTTTTTAGGCACAGTCAGGAGGATGAGTCAGGATGAGATTTCACTTGGAACTTGAGAGGAGAGGTTTTACATAGTTTATAAGCATTATTATTATAATTTTTAAAAAAAGAAGGTGACTTAGGTTTCTTTCTGTTTGGATATGTAGAGGCAACTAATATTTCACTAAACAGCCAAAATTATGGTGTTAGGAAACCATCATTTATTCTGTAGGTGAAAAAGATATTTTGTATAAATTACAAAAATGCAGTTGAACATAATAACCTTGAGATACCTTATGCCTGAGCTAATAATTATGTACAGTTTGGATTTTAATTTTTTGTTCCTTTTTTGACATTTTCCTGCCTACCTACTGACTCTACCCTTCTTGCAGGTATATTCTATACCATTTTTACTGTTTTAATTCATGATGATAGCATAGATAAGATTCTTCAGCTGGCATAGGTCATTTGAGTGATTTGGCATTTGCTGATCTGCTCAAACCTTACCCAGTATTAAGGGTGTACTGGCCCATCTGCAAGTCTTGCCTTCTTGCTTTGAAAGGACATGATGTCTACTTGGGCAGGGAAAAACTGAAAAATTTCCTTCTGTGTCTATAGAGGAGATTTTTTTCTTGTTATGTTTAAGATTACAATGGTTTTAGTAGAAGATTTTTTCATAACTTATCTAAAATATCTTAATTTATGACTTGCTTTTGAATCCATTTTAGGTTATGTTTTAAATCTATCTTAAACAGATCTCTCTCTCTCTCTCTCTCTCTCTCTCTCTCTCTCTCTCTCTCTCTCTCTCTCTCTCTCTCTCTCCCTTTCTTCCCCTAATTCCCCCACCCCCAGTATAGTAGATAGAGAGTTGTTTGACCCCAGAATCAGAAATATCTGGCTTCAAATATTACCTCTAACACATACTGACTGTGTGACTTTGGGTACCTCATCTAATATCTTAGCGCCCTACATAACGCTCTTTAAGACTCTAAGTCACAAAAAAGGTGCCTCTCTACACTCTCATTTGACAACTTCATTAGCTGTCATGGTTTTATTTATCATTTCTATGCAAATATCTTCCAGATTTGAACATTCAGTCCTTGTCTCTCTCCTGAGTTTCAGTCCCACATCACAAACCATCTATTACAAATTTCAAATTGGATGTTTTGGATATAACTAACTCCAGGCCTAATTCTCTGTACACTGTTTCACCTGGTTGCTGGAGTTCCCATAGAGAGTGATCCAGTAATCTGTCCTTGACCCTGTATTATTTAATGATTTCATTACTGATTTAGCACAGATAGTAGGGTTATTGAATTTTTAAATGGCACAAATCTAAGTAAGATATCTAACATACTTAAGTACGGCGCCATAATCCAAAAAGATTTTGGCATTTAGGACAATCAAGAAACATGAAATTTGATATGAATGAATGTCAAGTTTTGTATATGGGTGCAAAACCAAACTAAAACAGACTAACAAATAAAAACCCTCTCAAACAACAGTCTAAGTGTGAGATACATAATGTTCCATTGAGAAATCGGGGACCTTTAGTGTATCTTGAATATGAGAAACATACCAAGAATTCTGGTGTGATCTCACCCTATATTGAGTAAAATTGTACTCAGGGTAGAGAAGGTGAGAGTCTCATTGTACACTGGACTATCATGTTCAGTTCTGAGCTCCACATTTTAGGAAGGGCTTGGATGAGTTGAAGGGCTTCCAAAGGAGGACATCAGGATAGTGAATGATTTTGAGATCATTCTCTATGAGGATAGGTTGAAGGAATTTGCTGTGCTTGGTATGAGAAAGAAAATCCTTGAGGGCTGAATAGAGGGATATGATAACCATCTTCAAATACATTTTTAGCATGCACTCAGCAGATCAATGGATGGAAGCTACCAAGAGGTAAATTTAGGATAGATGTGTAAAAAATATCTCCACATCCCTCATACTACCTTGCTATATATTCTGATCTCTCTAAATGATATAGATTGCCTCAAAGATTGTAGATTCCATTTATCTGAAGACCTATAACCAAATACTGGATGGCTCCTTTTTTGGGTATGTTGCAAAGATTATGCATAGGTCCCTCTTTGAGATTATGTGGCTTAAAAATATGAGAAGCAATTTTTGCATTAGATTGAAAGACAAGTAGATTTATTAGTAAATACACAGATTTTGGTTAAAGTCTAGAGCAAAAGCAAGACTACAAAAGCTTTAACTTCTGGTGAAGTTGCCTGGGTATCTGCTACCCGAGAAAAACCCCAATCACGAGGAGATTTTTATGGTAAATTAGATTTAAAGAATCCTATAAGCAGAAGTGGAATTACATAAAATAGTACTGATTAGATAGTTGAAGATTAATTAGAAAGCTACTAAACTTTACCCTTGTTTGTGTTTCTTTTAATCTTCATTTAAATTGTGTTATTCTTCTAAAGATATTTTAATGTTAGATAATTGCGTATGCCCAATTTTTCAAATTCAAAATAGTCGTTTTTTAAGGAAAGAAAGCACAATTGAGTTAGGTGCATTCATATTCTTAGTTAGCAATGTTTAACCTAAGTAGAGCAGTTTCTACCAGGAGACTATCAATAGTTCAGGTACCACTGTTTACCTGAGAGCAGCTTACCTGAATAATAGGCATAAGACCCTGGAAGAAGTAGAACAACCATTAATTGAAGTACTCTCTTTTAAACTCCTTTAAGTTAATAAAAAGAAAATGATGTTCCATGACTCTGGGAGGTAGGATCCAATCAACAAGCATTTTCAAATTTTTATTTTATTTTTAAATTAATAAAGATTTCTTTTTTCTCTCCCTCTAAATGCATTAATATGCTATTTACCCACAGCCTCTCCAGTATATAACATTTTCCTTTTTGCCACCTTTTCCTATCTGATAGGAATAAAATTGAACCTCAAAGTTCCCATAATTTGTATTTCTCTAATTATCAGTGATTTGGGGCATTTCCTTCTACCCCCACACCTCACATAGCTGTTGATAGCTTGGATTTCTTTCTTTGAGAATTGCTTATTCATATCCACTGATTATAAAGTAACATTATTTTAAATTTGAATAAATTTCTTATACATATCCTGGAAATGAGAACTTTATTAGAGAAGCTCATTGCAGAGATTTTTTCCAAGTTAACTTTCTGTTTCATTTTTAATTTAACATTTAATTTCCATTTATTTTTCCTGCAATTTTTTGATACAAAAACATTTACATTTTATGTAATTGTAAGCATTTGCTTTATCTTCTGTGGTCTTTTCTATGTCTTTTGATCATGATCTCTTCCCCTATGTATCGTTCCAGAGGGAAATTAATTCTTGTACCTCTTATTTGTACCTCCGATTTATGATATATCGTTTCATAGCTATCTTGATATGTAGTATGAGGTACTGGCCTAAACCTCAACATTTATAAAATGTTTACTTTGTGCCAAGAACTATGTTAAGGTAAGCACTAGGACTTCAAACAAAGGCAAAAACAGTTCTTGACTTCAAGGAACATACATTCTAACAGGAGAGGCAAAATGTAAACATTTAGATACATACAAAATACATTCTGAGTAGATAGAAGGTAACCTTAGAAGACTAAGCAAACTGAATTCCTGGATGCTCTGATGATCTAGATCAGTGGTTCCCAAACTTTTTTGGCCTCCCGCCCCCTTTCCAGAAAAAATATTACTCAGCCCCCTGGAAATTAATTTTAAAAAAAATTTAATAGCAATTAATAGGAAAGATAAATGCACCTGTGGCCATCACCAGTTCTCTGGAACACTGCAGCACCCACTAGGGGGCAGTAGCTCCCACTTTGGGAATCACTGATCTAGATAGAAAGCTTAGTAAAGATTCTGGCAAGGGCCATCCACTTCCTCTAAGTGTCGATTTATTCATTCAACATGGTTTTACCATGCCACTTTTTCAATGAATGGGATTAAAATTGTGCCAGGAGTACAGAGAAAATATATTATTGAAAAGTTAATGCTGACATGCCAAAATGTCAGCCAATTCCTGCTTCTTTCTTTTTACAAAATGTCAGAAATGCAAAGATGATGAATAGGAAGCAGAAAATGACATTCACTTCTGTAGTTTTCCTTTAGGTCATTCTTTTTAATCTCTTTCTGTTTTGAGAAGACTCTCAATTTTGTGAACATGGATATACTTCTTCTTCGTACCCAAACCCGTGGAGCATTTCTTTACTTAAAATGATTAAAGGGACCAAGTGTTAACAAAACCAGGGCACTAAACCTTAAGTCACTGAAATATCCCCTTCTTTTTTCCTTTTAGATTCTGTTTACTTTAATATTAAGGCTCTGATATAAATGTGAGGCAAAAAGGAATATTGTCTTTATTTGGAATATCTACTAGTCTTGCAATTTCAGACATTTCAGCTTTAATGGACACTCAAAGTATAATTAATGCCTTCTTCCTTGCTCAGTGTTTCACAGGCACATAAATGATGGTAATAAGAATATTGTGAGAAGAGTACTTCAATAATACCTTAAAAATCTGCAATTTTATTCATGTATGAACTCTTTCTGCCAATTCAGATGATAACTTCCTCACCTTCACTTAGTCTATGCCTTAGAATAGAAGAAGACAGAAGAGTGCAATTAAAAAAAGCACTGATTTTTGAGTCAAAGGATTTAGATTCAAATCCCAAGTCCTTCTCCTTAGTTCCTGGGTGACCTCAGACAAATAACTTTAATCTTTCTTAAACTCAATTTCTCCATTTGTAAGAAGTTTGTATTAGATAAACTCTATAGTGTTCTCCCAACTCTAAATCTTTGATTGCATGATCTTTGTGAGTTGTTGTGAGTGAAAGCTTTCATTACTTGGTGACCATTCTTCTGATAATGAGCTTCTGTGAACTTAGCTATGTTGGCTAGTCCTTGGAATATAGATGACCATCCACCCCATTACCCCCTTGGAAGTACCTACCAGAAAATTGTCTCTAAATACCTTTGAGAATACAGTGTCACCACTGGAATAATCATCCTGAGGTTTTCCTTGCATTTGTAGAGTGCTTATTATTTCACACAGTCCATTCATCCTCCCATTTGTGTCAGACAATAATTTAGAAAGGTAGGAAGCATTGGGATATGCTCATTTGAAAGTGAAGATAGTTTAAGTGACTTTGTTAAAGTTGCATGTTGAGCTAGTGACAGATTGGGAGTTGGAGCCCAGTTCTTCTGACTTTTTGTTACATTCCATTATACTGCATTACCTAGAAGTTGAAGCTACCTAACCATTCCTATAAATTGAGGAGAAAGAAGGATTAAATCCTTTGCCTAATTGAGTATCTTCAGTAGAGGC
Source organism: Gracilinanus agilis (assembly GCF_016433145.1). Taxonomy (NCBI): domain Eukaryota; kingdom Metazoa; phylum Chordata; class Mammalia; order Didelphimorphia; family Didelphidae; genus Gracilinanus; species Gracilinanus agilis. Next base: position 218,499,891 of record NC_058132.1, read on the forward strand.
TCAAGATCAACCTGTCTGGCTTTATAGAATGACTTTCTAGGAGAGATGGGCATATGAAGGTCATTTTGGTTGATTGGAGTCAAGATATACTCTTATTTTCAAATTCTCTCTATAGAGAATAGTGCAATAGTGAGTTTCAGCTGCATAAAATTCTAGAAAAAAAAAGACAATCAACATTTTTCAGAATTTGATGTGATACATTTGAAGCTATCTTAACCCTGGCTAGAGGCTTATGTGGAGGACTATTGTTTAAAAAATCAATCTTTATACAATCACTATCTATAAAACTAATTTCTTCCACCTTTGGCAATGAAGAATTTAAAGAAATATAAAGATGCTCTAAACTTTTTGGTTATTTTCTATTCTGATGATCATTCAAAGAGGGTACAGACGATATTTTAAAGGATGCTCCCTCCACCCCAACTTAATACAAAGGTGCTAGCTTTGAAATCTGTGAAATGGTGTTGTTTAGTGACATCATGTTCCATGGCTTTCAGGAAACTTCCCAAGGTTTTCTTTTCCTGTTTTCTTGCAACAGGGAAAACATCCCCTGAAGCAAGGAAACCCCACAGGTCCTGTCCTTTGTGTAAAAGGATAGGTGTTGGCCAAAGACAAAATAATTGGCTTTTCTCTGGAGAACACTTAAAACAAAAGTTGTTTTATGTGTCACTATTAGAAACTGAAAAGTTGCCCCCACACCTCTTCTTCAATTCCTAAAAAGAGGTTATATTTTCTAACTTCACTTTCCAATGCTTTGAAAGTGGGTGTAAGAAGAACTGAACCATATTAAAAAAAACCCACTTTATTATTGCCTTTTGATTTTATGCCATAGTCATTTCTTTTAATCTCTCGTATCACAGAATTCTTACTTGAAAGAAAGAAAAAATATTTAAGTAATACATGTTACAGTGGTCATGTCTAATGGTGTAGAGTAGACAATATTCCACTTCTGTGGTCTGCCATCTCTACTGAGAGGAGGGAGAAGTCCAAACTAAAATTTTAATCAGCTAATTGCTAAATTAAATTGCATTTCCTAATCAAAGACATTCCAAAAGGCTGTTTAGATATTTGCAACAGGTTACAAGAAAGAGAGGAGGATTTACTAGTTAAATGGAATGAAGAAACATTATATCTCTCATGCTGCATCTTCCTCAACATATTTTTGGGGGTAATTAATGAGGAAAAGAAGAACTGTGGGCACGCTGACTAAATTGTTTATGAATTTCCCTGTTTCATATAGATGAAAACTGAATATTTTGGAATCAATTTTATAGAGATTAAGGAGGAAAGAAATTAATTTTATATTGTCCATGGAGAGGCAAGAAATTATTATAACTAAGATATAGAAAATGAATTCATAAAAAATAAATTAGTTTTAATTAAAAGTGGGGGAAAGGGTTCAAACTTATTGAAAGTGGTGTTTCCCAGAAAAGGTCAGACAGCTTATAAAATGCTTATGTCCATTAGGATATAAGCAGAAGAGAAAGAAGCAAGGATATCTCAGAAGAGATGAGAAATGGTTGATAAGCTCTGTATAACAGCAAGACAGGTAGTTGCGTTTTGTTTTCAGAGAGGGTTACTTCAAAGGAAAGCAATTTGTAAAGGATTTAAAGCACATTTTTTTGGCTTCTGAACATCTTTCAGAAACAAGGTGGGAGGTAGGCTAGAAAACTGCTTTCTTAGATGTCCTTGGCATGAACCTTTTTGTTTTAGTTAAAGAAACAACCTTCATAAAAGTTAAATAAATATTAAAATTGTGTGGTTTAGTTCATGCCTTATTATTTTCAGAATACAAAGGAAGATGAAAAGGACCAGGATAATATGATTCCCATTCTTTGATTTAAATACACTATTCAATTTATTCCCAGCCACAGAGAGAAAAAGGGCATTTCTATTTCTTAATTTAACTACTTGTCCAATGCATTTTCCCCCTGGAAGAAGAGCCCAAGGTTGTATCCATTACGACAACTGTCCTTTTGTAGATGATCATGTTAAACCCCTCTTTTCTCAAGCACGTGGGTGGATTGTGTCATATGCTGATATCTGGGAGAACTAAAGTGTCTGGAAAATTTTCAGAGCCCAGCTTCAGGTTCACAATTTGCTTATTTGTAATGCTATTTTGGGAAGCTTCAGAATAGTAGGAAAAATCTAGCTTTCCATTTACAGCGGTTAAAACCTTCCTATATACTTAGGGAAATTGCCTTTTGCCAACTGTATCCTTCCAGTACAGATATTCCTAACTACTCAGGAAATAAATATTGGGGAGTTACAGTTGAAAAAAGGCAATTTGAGCCAGGCAATTTTAGGCTAACTGTATGGAGTTTAGCATCCTCAGTGTGCTCTTTTGCCACAGTCCTCTCTTCTCAAACATAAGATGTATGTTCTTACTTATATTTAATGTCTGCATTGATAAATGATTATATCTAAAATTTTAATTGAAACCTTTTGTTAATATACCACCTTTATTTCCCCAAATATCCTTTCTTCTCTCCTCAGAAAGCTATCTTGTAGCCAAAAAAAAATTATTAAGAACTTCAGCAAATAACAATGCTCTTTACTCATGGTCTGCCTCTGCAAATAAGGATGGAAAGTACATTATAAAAATTTCTTCCTCAGAATCAAGCATCCAGTTCTATTTTTTGTTGTTCTTTCTATTTATACTCTTGTAGACATTGTGTATATTTTTTGGGGTAGGTCCTGCTGATTTTATTTTGCACTAGTTCATTTAAGTCTTCTCATATTTCTCTGTATTCTTCATAGTCATCATTTATTGTGGCATAGTAATATTCTATTACATTCATATCCCAACTAAAATTTTTTTAGCTATTCTCCATTTAATGGGTATATCCTTTATTTACAGATCTTTGGAGATTGGATATTTGAAAAATCAATAAATTATTCTAAAATATATTTGCCCATGCTTAGCATGGATAAAATATCTGGCTTCTTGTCTCCTTCAATAAAGAGTTCATTAAAAAGTGAATGAGATAGATTAGTCTTTTGTTATAGCCAGCACCTGCCCTAGGCAAAATTTGGAAATAGATACAGTTGAATTTGGGCACTTCCATCATTCCTTGAGTATGCTCTGTGTCACTGGTGATCTGTGTCATTGGCAATAGCACTGTTGTGTATCTCCATGAACTTCTCTTGGGAGAAATATTTCATCTTATTTGTGCAGTGACTGTTAGCAGGAATTGAATCTTCTCCATGGTTCTGATATAATTACCTTAGAGACAGATTTTTTTGACCTGATTAAGAATAGTTTCTTTTAGTGGATTCTTAGAGATGAATAACTTGAAATTAGTCATAGTTTTTATTTAAATTCATAAGCAACTGTAGGAAAGGGCTTTTGTCTAATTGAATTACTTTAGGAAAGTGAAGTGAAAAGAATCATAGGTTGGGAATCTGAAGACTTAGGAAGGGAGGAAGGAAGGAAGGTAAGAAGCACTTATTAAGTGCCTACTATATGCCAGACAATGCGCAAAGCAATTTATAAAAATCTCATCTGATTTTCCTTTAATCCTAGGAGGTAGGCGCTGTTACTATTCCCATTTTAAAGTCAGTTAAAAAACTGACAGGACAGAAATCAAATGACTTGGCAGGGTCACAGAGTTTGTAAGTGTAGGATACTGGATTTAAAGAAAGGCTTTGCTTACTACAGGCTTAGTCCTTTATCTGCTCCTCCACTTAGCTGCCCATGTGGCAGCTACCCAAGATCTACTAGTTGTGCTCTTGACTAGCTTTGTGACGTTGGGTGAATCACTTTTAATCTCATTGATCCTTGAGTTCCTAAGATATAAAATGGTTATCCCTGACTTGACCAACTTACAAAGTCCTTCTGAGAATCAATGAGATAAATAGTGTAAAAATGTTATAGAGGCTACTTTAATTAATGCATTACCTTGAATAAATAACTTCCCCTCTCTTGGCTTCAGTTTCCTTATCTATAAACTAAGAGTTGCACAAAATAACCTCTGTGCTCTTTTCCAATTCTGAAGATATCCTTGGTCCTTCCATAACTGTAGAGCATAGGATTAGATACCCTTCTTCCCTTTACATAGAAAAGTTCTGTGAGTATTTGATAAGTGCTATTTAAGGGAGATGGTAGAGAATAAAAATGCAAACATTTCTGTGATTGATACTGATTTTATATACATGACATTTTGACTTCTGAAGCTCACATGAAAGTGATTCAGAAACTAAATCATTGTGTGTTTGCCCTTGTACCACTGGCTTGATAATTATTCTGGACTTTGATGTTTTAATATCTAATTTCACATAGTAGTGATTTTTGGATCAATTTTACTCTGGGGAATATGGACACAGAGTAAACAGTTTTCCCAGCAAGTGAAATAAAGCATGTTCAGATTAGTTTCCCATATGGGGCCTAAAATCTAGGCCTAGACATCAAAAAGTCTTGGAGGTACAAAGCTCTATTTTATTAAAAAAAAGCTTTCCTTCCTATCTCCAAACTCAGAACACTACTTTTCCTGTTGTTATGTCTTGTATTTTTTGTTATCATGGTATGAATTAAGTCCCATCTCCATTTTCCAATGACAATTGCCTGGGAGCTTGGAACATTTTAGATCTAATTGACAGGAACTATTAAGCTAAAAAAATGACATAAATAACTAAACACGTACAAAGGTATTCCTTTACAAGAAGGAGAAATAAATGGCACCTGTTTTGTATAGTAAAAATTGTACTGGGAAGGGAGTCAGTTAAAGATAGATCCATATCCCAGTCCTGGCTCTCTTGCATAGCTGCTGGGTGGTGATCTTCCTTTTAATGGGCCTCAGTCATCTCTTCTCTAAAATAAGAAACTGGATTTAATCATATCATAGCCATGGCTAGTGACTAACAGAACTGGAACTACAGCTTGGTCTGCTTGATTCTCTTGTTTACTCTTGATATCATATCTCATATGATATTTCTATCATGGGGCATTTCTCTTTCATTCTATTATGCTGCTTCTCAAAAGCAAGTAAAGAAAACATGCAATGTGACCATAAATTAGTGATAATATAAACTCCTTTTGTTCAGGAACCCTGACTTATTTTTCTTTGTTCTAACACTCTGTACAAGTCTTTTGCAGTGGACAAAAATCTAATCTTTTCTCAGATACTAGCTGTATGATCCTGAGCATGTCACATATACTTTCTGCTTTATTTTCCTCATCTATAATATGAGGATAATAATAGCAGCTATTTCACAGGATTGTTGTAGGATCAAATAAGAAAACACAAAATGACAACCAAGGCCCATTGAAAGAAAAATCACCCAGCAGCTATGCCAAAGAGCCACGCCAGGGACATAAACCAATTTTTATCTGACTCCCTTCCCAGGATAATTTTTACTATACAAAAAAGGCACTGTTTATTTCCCCTTCTTGTAAAGGAATACCTTCGTATTCCTTTGTACCATGTTTTTATGTCATTTTTTTTGCTTAATAGTTCCTGTCAGTTAAATCTAAAATGTTTCAAGCTCCCAGGCAATTGTCATTGGAAAATGGGGATGGGACTTAATTCACAGCTTGATAACAAAAAGCACAAGACATAACAACAGGGAAAGTAGTGCTCTGAGTTTGGAGATAGGAAAGAAACTTTAAAAGTGCTATATACTACTATTATGGTTATTATTATTTTGTTGTATAATAGGGAAGTAGGAGTTGGTGAAGATAGTTTATATTATCTTTTCCCTCTTGGGAGTCATAACAATAACAACTCACATTTTCTTAGTATTTGAGGTATATAAAGCATCTTCCTCATAGTAATCCTGGATGGTAGGTAGGTACTATAAATACTGTAATCATTAGTTTACTGAAGGGATGGCGGTCACTGGGAGGGGGAAAAATGACTTGCACACACAGAGCTAAGAAACTGGAAGTGCTGGATCCAGGATTCAGTGTAGGCCTTCTGACTATGCAAGTTTAGTTCTCTGAAAGGTTTTCTCCCCACAGTTTTATGCTCACACTTCTATGAATCATAGTTATATTAGAAAGAGCTATCTATTCATTAACACAAGGCAGCCCTTTGACATCATTGCAAATTATACTTCATTTTTTGGTAAAACATATCAGTCATGGTTATCTCTTAGTTATATGGGAACTGATTGTATGAGTTTGGTTTTCTACTTTCTGCTTTCATTTCTTTCCTCAACCTTGTATCTACCAAGGTCCCATCCATGCCTGAAGAGTAGAGAAAAATGTCAAGAACATATTATCCCCACTTAGGGCTCACAGATGAGATAGAAGTCAACAACTATTCTTTCCTATGAGATGGGAGACCATTAGGATTTGTCATCTATCATGCCACTGCTTCCTAATCTCATCTAGGTCTTATTATTTGCCCTGGCAATATGCTCTTTTGTTCCTTCTCACTGATATCTGACCTCCTTTTATAACCAAAGGAATTCTGGGCTTGCTATCCTCCCAACTATTGTACCTTTAAGATTTTAGGAACTTTCCACCTGACCCATAGCTTAATTTTCTTTTATGTGTTGTCTCCCTTAATTAGAGTATAATAAGTTCCTTGAGAGCAGAGTCTGAATTTTTTCTAATTATACCCTCAGTAGTTAGCACAATGCACGGCACATAGAGTAAGTGCTTGAAAAACGGTTTAAATTCATTCATTCTTTTCCTTTGGGCAGCTGGCCTTTAGATAATTTATAGACCATTAGACAATTCTCTGCTCATTAGCTCCTCCTCCAGAGGATAGAAAGGAAAATCAGTGAGTTTTGCTAAAAAAAGTCCTAATGAAAATGGCTTGATTTGGTAAGGAGAAAGGAAAGAAACTAAATCAGGATACTGCTTGAGAAAAATTAGGAGATTTAATTTAGTCACTATGATTGTTCTGAGGACTCCAATAACTCCAATACTCAATGAGTCAGGGATCTCATTTATGTGAATGATCCCTCCATCAGTATACACCTCAAGCCATCTACCTAGTATGACTTTTGTTCTTGAGGCAGGTAGGATTCACAGTGAATAGAGAGCTGGGCCTGCAGTCAGGAAGATGGGAGTTCAAATCTATCCTCAGACATTTCCTGGCTATTTGACCTAGGGAAATTGCAAGTTACTGAATCTCTGCCTTGGTTTACTTAATTATAAAATGGAAATTTTATAAAATGAATTAAATAAGATAACACATATAAAATGCTTTGTAAACTTTAAAGAGCTTCATCAATATTAGCTATCATTTTTCCTTGCAGTTCCTTATTTGTTAAATGTGGCAGCATAACCTACTATGCATTTCTTCATTACCTCTCTGAGAATTTCATTTTTAACACTTTAAAAACTGTAAAGTTCTGTATTCTGTAGATTGTAAAACAATATTGATAGAACATTGTTATGAAATATGTATTGTTTCTAGGAGAAGTATGGAGTCATTACTAGGTCTTAGCAATTTTTTTTAAGACTTTGTTCTGCTCTTCTGTTTAATGCTGGGCTCAAGATGGTTATGATGGCATATGTTTGGTTCTGGAGATGCTGAGGGTGATGGACTGCTTGAATTCAGAAATTCTGAGTTGAAATAGTGTTAAAGGAAATCTAGTGCCTAAGGAGAGGGTAGACCCAGGTAGGAAACAGAGTGGGTCAAAGCCTCCATTCAAATCAATTATAGGATTGGGTTCTTGAGTGGATGCTGAAAATCTAGTTTTATTTAGAAGAAATTTAAATGGTCTAGTTTAAAAAAAAGTCAAGGTACAATTTATTGCCCATTTGCAGTGTTTTTTGAAGATCTTTTTTTTCTATCTATCTATCTATCTATCTATCTATCTATCTATCTATCTATCTATCTATCTATCTATCTATCTATCCATCTCTCTATCTATTTATCTGTCTGTCTGTCTCTCTCAATATTCATCTCTGTCCATCTTAGTTCTCTCTATGTCTTTCTCCCCACTGATGAACTGTATAACCTAGCTTGGATGATAGATGTTTGTCATCCACTTTTTTTTTTCTGATGTGGTTAGATGGGTTAAACTTTTTGAGTAGCTATGGGTCTTGGAATATGTGCAATATTCTAGGGTTCAATGCTATTAGCAGAATATCATCTGCAAAGAGGAGCTTCTAGGGGATCTTACTAGCTATCTTTTTCCAAATAGTATTCAATGTGGACACTGCTAGAATCCCTCAATGACAGTGGCAAATATTTTTGGTAAATATACATTTTTCTATTTTTTATACTCTTAATATTAATAATTAGAGATTGAAAAGGTTATCTATTTTGTGGCATCTTCTAAGGAGTCATGCATAATTTTGATATGTTTATGAGAGACACCTTTTGTATGAAAAAAATTGAGGGTGGTGTTTTATTCATTGTTTTTTGCTTTAAGTTACAAAAGAGGAATCTTCTATTTTCTATATCTTTAAGTCATTTGTTTGCTAGAAATGTGGCCTATTATAGAATATTTCTTAGGAATGACTGTTTCCCTCTAATATTGTTATCAAGCATTTCTTCAGTGACCATATATATTAATCTTTTAGAAATTTGGTATAGATTTGAACAGCAGTCCATCACTTCATTCCTTCCTTTCTCTCTTGTTTTTTAAAAGCTTTGAGTTTTCTTTTCACATGCCTTCATTATTTTTCTCTCTTTCAGTTACTGTGAATTGATTCCTTAAGGCTCTCACAATTGTGTTTCCTTGAGCTTGGATCTCCTTAATGCATGCTTGGTCTAATTCAGCTGCTTTACTCATCCTTATTCTCTGTAGTGCCATTTCTTCTGCCTTTAAAAGCATCTCAGAGATTGTGACAAATGTGGTACATTTGGTCATTTGCCTTCCTTGATGGTAAAAGGAGCTTGTTATAAAAATCTTTTCCAGTCTTTTTATTTGTTGTTTACCTTTTAGGAATTTATTCCTCAAAGAAAATCATACTTTGCAAATGGAAAAGATACAGACAAGTTAGATCTCATTGTAGAAGCTGGGGCTATCAGATAAGGCTGTTGTGATTCTACATGACCGGTTTCCTGGTAGGGGGTTGTGGTCCCTATCCCGTATCTGATGTGACTTAAATCTCTGGAAATATATTTCAGACAAATTCTACAAAATTTTTTCTACAATTCTAGGTTTCTGCTCCTTGGAACATGGTATACTCTTTGGTGTTCTTTGGCCTGTGCATAATATCATAGACTTTAGAGGGAAAAGTACCTTAGTATATAGATGATAAGCCTCATTTTATAGATTAGAGAGGGTAGGCCACTCGCCCAGAGTCGCATTACTAGTCATTGCCCAATGTATGATTTGGATGCAGATCTTCCTTTATTCCAAGTCCAGTGCCCTATCCACTACCTTATTTGTTGTTGTTCAGTTTTTTAGTTGTGTTCAGTTCTTTATGAATTTTCTTGGCAAAGACACTGGAATAGCTTGCCATTTCCATCTCCAGTTCTTTTTCCAAATGATGAAACTGAGCCAAACAGAATTAAGTGACGTGCCCAGAGTCACACAGCTATTAAATGTCTGAGGCTAGATTTGAACTCTGGTCTTCATGACTTCAGGCTTGGCACTCTATTTACTGCACCACCTTGCTGCTCTTCTACTGCCTTGTGCTGCCTCTCCTATCCATCATATCATGATGCCTTTCTCTATCAATAGCCAGCAGTCCTTGTAGTTAACCTGAGAAATGGGAATTCTTAAAATATTTCTCATTATATTAAAGCCATTTGGTTTTCTGTTTTCCCTGTAGTAAATTTTTGGTGAATCTTGAAATAATCTCTTCTGTGGAAATTTTTGGGCATATAAAAGACATTTTAAATAACACAAATAAGCCTTCACCTTTCAAGGCAGCAAACACAAGGAAAAAAGCTAAAAAAAATACTAGATTGCCATCCACATGTATGCAACTATATATGTGACCCAATTGTGGATACAAACATATCTCTTTATGCCCATCATATCTATACACATCTGGAATATGTACACGTACATCCATGCAGTAAATCGGAAAACAAAGAATTCATTCAGAACTGTCTTCTGTGCTGCCACTTGGTGGCAATCTTGATTCAGGTTTGGGTGAATTTAAGCCCGCCCTGTGACAAGAGGAAAAATGTGTTTGTAATAAAGGCAAGTGACAGGCTAGGACGGATTTCAAGAGTCTTATTTTGGACACAATATTCAGGTGTTCTGGGATTCAGATAGGCTGAACTAGACTATCTTGAGAGGAAGGAAGTGTACAGCTATGTTGAATAAAGACCATGGAGCCTAAGAAATCCAGCAGGCTGGCACTTAATGATTTCTCACTATGCAAAACTTGGCACATTCAATTCAAGCCTTTGATTTTCTGCTGGGTCTTTTCTAGGGGACATGGTTTTAAAAGACCGACATTAATACAGTACACCAGCTAGCTATGGCTATTAAAAATAAGCCTTACGTGCCCCTCCCCAAAAGAGTCGTCTCCTGCCTTAAAATATAAATTAGTTCCATGAAAATTCTGCTAAACAGAATCTGCAACAACCCCTCAGATGACTGGATGGTTGATCCTCATTTACAAATCAGATTTTAAAAAAGAAGTCATTAAACTAGAGCAGTCAGAAAAACAGACTATTCATTAAAGTGTTGTTGTTGTTGTTGTTGTTTTTTTCCAGGAAACACCCTTTGCTTGGCTAAGTGACCCTCCAGCAGGGGGAAGGAAGTGCTGGAGGTGGGCTGCTCAGGCAGCATCGCAGGTCCTTAATAATTGTGCAGTGGGCAGCTGCCACTCTTCTGCACGAGCAGCCACCAGATAAAACATTTAAATCGACATCAATCATTTTGGTAGAACAGAGGAGAAAAAAAAAAGGAATTATATTAGAACCCTGTCATGGGGTCAGTGTCTCCCGCGTTAGACCAGAAATCTTCTCTCCAGAACAGAACCTTTCTTGTTGTAGGAAACAAAAATGAATGTTAACTGTTTTTTAAGGGCCCGGGGTCTGAGTGGGGCCGGCCAGGGTTGTGGGGAAACGATTGATGGTTTAGAAGACATTAAAGGCCCAGATCTCTCTTCATTACGATCACAGCGTAGCAGACAGCAGTCCTGGCCTCCAGCACGGAGTGGCTCCCAGAGCATGGAGCATTAGTGAGAGAGAGATCCAGCCTCATCAGCTGGGGCATCAATCACATCCAGAGCACTTAGAGCAGGTTCCCACCCAAGTCGCTCAGATATGAAAAACGGTGCCTGCTCGTTGAATTTGAAACCATTTCTTCCTATAGAAGCCAAAAAAAAAAAAAAAAAAAGCTGCCACTCTCACCTTCATAATTCTGCTACTGGAGAAGCAGCTCGTTCTTCTTTAGGAATAGTTCAGAGTATCACAGGAACTGCGCTTTGATGCTGAAAGGGAACTTTCCCCCTCATTTTAATGATGGGGAAAACAGCAGGAGCACCTGTTAGCGTGTTAACTCCCCAATTAGGAAAGGTGATTCATTAAATCAATTCCCCTGTCTAATTCCACTCTTTAATATTTTTCACAACAATAATAATAGCTGGCATTTATATATCACCTAAAAATTTGCAAAGGGCTTTATGAATATAATCTCATTTTATCCTCAGTAACCTTAGGAATAAGGTAGTTTTATTATCCACATTTTAAAGATGAGCAAATTGAGACCGAAAGAGGTTAAGTGACTAATTCCAAGTCACACAGCTCTTAAGTGACTGAAGCTGGATTTGAAATCAGATTTTTGTGACTCTAAGTCTCTTACTCTATCCATTATTTTTTTAAAAAATATTTTTTCTGGGCAGATAAAACTCTTACTCTTGACCATAACTTTTATACATGGTTAGGTACTTCACAGACATGTGTCTGCACTAATCCAACACTTAGCACATAGAAGGTGCTCCAAAACTTCACTGACTTCCCTTGACTTGATGATGTGGTGGGAAGAACACTGGACCCAGAAGCAGAGGACCTAGACTGGAATTTTACTTCCTCTACTTACTACTTGGGTGACCTTGACCTCAATTTTCTCAGTGGCCTCCCATTTCTTTTTAAGTAAAGTAAAGGCATTGGATTAGGTAATCTAAAAGGGATTTTCTACTTCCAAATTCTATGATTACTTTGAATGCTGAAAGAGGGAAGGGCTTTGACACCCTCTGAGAAATATCAGTGCTGCAAAACAACTTGCTGTTGGACTCACAGTGGATTGTCCAGCATCCAAAGGGACCATTAAATCAAATCTGGCTGCAGACACTTCCTACCTGTGTGACCCTGGGCAAGTCACTTAACCCCCACTGCCTAACCCTTACTGCTCTTCTGCCTTGGAATCAATACACAATATTGATTTTAAGGTGGAAGATGAGGGTTTAAAAAAGTGACCATTAAGGGGAAAAGTATCAGGGAATGTTTGAATCTGTAGATGGTTGATTTGATAGGTAAATCTCTTTCTTTAAGCTCTTTCCTAGTATAATGCTTGGGGATCACATCAGGATCTAAGTAGTGTAACAGAGTAATAGTGTACTCAGGAAGATCTGAGTTCAAATCCTACCCCATATGCTTACTTGCTATGTAATCCTGGCCAAGTTGGTTAATATCTCTAGGTCTCAATTTCCTCATTTGTATGATGGGGAGATAATTATGTCTACCTTTGGGTTGTTTTGAAGATAAAATAAGGTAATATTAGAAGGGCTGTATAATGGTAGCTATTATTATTATTTGAGATACTTTAGTCTATATTTCCTCTTATATGACCCCATAACAGTCATTTCTATTATATTTTCATTTTCTTCATCTTTTCAGGGACCTTTGGAAACCAAAGAAGGAGAGAATACTATTTGTTATTGCTTTGATTGCTTTCAGATATTTATTCAAACATTATCCCACCACCTTGTTTCCCTCCTCATAAAGCTCCATGAGCTCCTTTTTGCTTCCAACTATACTCTACTCCGTACTTTTACTTCCCCTTCAACACTCTGGGTCCAGCCAAATGTCATATTTCTTTTTTTTTAATTTTTAATTAAAAAATTTTTAAACCCTTAACTTCTGTGTATTGGCTCATAGGTGGAAGAGTGGTAAGGGTGGGCAATGGGGGTCAAGTGAATTGCCCAGGGTCACACAGCTGGGAAGTGTCTGAGGCCAGATTTGAACCTAGGACCTCCCATCTCTAGGCCTGACTCTCAATCCACTGAGCTACCCAACTGCCCCCAAATGTCATGTTTCTTACCTGCAATAGTCCATCTTTTCTCTCTGTGGTTGCACATTCCTCATGCCTGGAATGCATTCTCTTTTCTCTTATAATATCTACCTTCCTTCAAAGTTCAACTCAAGCACTAACTTTTACATGAAGTCTTTCTGAATCTCCTCAGATTCTAATGCCTCTCTTTCCCCAAAATTCTCCTATATTTACTTTCTATGTATTTTTATTTTCATATTCTTTGTATCTCAAAAGAATGTAAGCCCCTTAAGGCCAGAAGATGTTTTATTTTTTTATTTACCATGCCTGTCACAGAGCTTAGAACAGTGATGGCAAACCTTTTAGAGACCAAGTGCCCAAACTGCACCCCCACACCAAATGTGAGCCCCCTGTCTTACCCCAGATAGAGGAGGGAGGAAGCACTCCCATTGGGCTATTGGGCAGAGGGGGGGTGGTCTTGTGAGAAATGTCCTCAGGCGTGGTGGAAAGGGGATGGGGAACAGCCCCTCTGGCACATGTGCCATAGATTTGCCAACATGGGCTTAGAACATTGATTAACAAATGCTTTTTGGTTAAGCAATTAATTGGTCTAGATCCTGGATCTTAATACTTCAACTTTTTTTTCTCTATTTTTCCTTTTGAAAACCCCACATCTGTTGGAATACTAAAGCATTCATGATCATTTTCAGATGTATGAACCTTCACTCTTCTATCCTTGATTAGATTCCTACATTATTTAATTAAAGCCAGTATACCAATGCTTGGTGTTATAGACAATGCTGCATTTAAAGTAAATTGATCTGAGTTCATCTTGCTTTTGTCTTAATTTTGGGTAAATCACTAGTCTGGGACTTAGTTTCCTTATATGAAAAAAGGGGTATTGCACTATTGGTCTCTAAGATACATTCTAATTCTAAATCTACAGTATTAATTTAGTCCTATTTTCTAAATGTATTAGTTGGCAAGAAAGGGAAAATTCTAATATCTAAATTATAGTTTCCAAAAAAAGGTCTTACTTTGGTATTCTTTGTGTATGGAAATGATATTTGGTTCTTGAAAATTTTATTGGCAGAACATAGGCTCTGGTAGGTTCTTAGAATCTGGAAAGGCTTTGAATACAAGTGTGGTGATGGAGATGTGCTTGTTGACTGAGGACCAACCAGGTGAGAGAGAAGTTCATCATCATGTTTGCTTAAAGGTAAATATTTTTTTCAAGTCTTGAAGATCACCAGCTAACTGGGGTTGTGATCATTTTTTTTTGTGGATGGCATACCTAAAGCAGTGAAATCTTAAAATCCTTGGAAGAATAAATCTCATAATTTTGAATGACAATTCAATTGTAGGCTTCTCTCTCTGATTTGTGATTTCTTGTTCAGTGTTCTACTAACATCCAAAAACCAACTAATTGAAAACAAAGTCTTACAGTATAGAAACATGAAAACATAGCTAAGTGGAACTCTCCAGACCACTCATTTTTTCTATGAAAAAACAGACAAAAAAAGATGAAGTGTGTTGCCCAAAGTCATACAAGTAATCCATGCCAGTGCTAGTCCTTCCCTAGATCAGGTCTTTCAGATAGTTTGATTGTCTTTCTGGTCTCTTCGTCCTGAAATATTGGAGTAAGAGTTGGTATGATACCTTTGGGATCCTTTTGCAAATACAGTTGTGAGTGGTTCTTATGTCTCTAATTCTGTTTGAATTTATTGATATGGAAATAATACTCCTGACACCGTAACAAAAACATAGCTTGCTTCTATCATTTTTTAAAAATCATCATGGATGGAGGAGAGTTTAAAAATAACAAAATTTACCGAGTTAGCTCTTGCTTGAGCATGAATGTGTGATGTAATTTGTGTGTAATTTTTAATGAGATCTTTTAAGGCATTCCAGGTAAAGTATTACCTATTCCAGGCAACATATCTTCCACTCATGCCAGCCTGAATTCAGTGTGGTAACCCTGGGCTCTTATTGTCTATGCCAGTAGAGTGCAAGCTTCCTACCAAACTAGAAAGACTTTAAATATGAGCCTGCCAAGAGATAGACTAGACATCTTTTTTTCCAAGAAGTCTAGCTAAGTTAGGAGAAGACGCTCAACAGGTTGACTAAATGGTCATGACTCTTTTTTGGCTGCAATGGCTCCTGAAAACTGTTAATATGTCAAAGAGTTAGAAATCCTCACTAATAGCAGGAGGTTGTAGGATGACCAAATCACAGAACTTTTGTATTGCTATAATCATGGTATTATAGAACTATTGAAATATCAGAGCTTGAAAAGGACCTTAGAGATTAGTTAATTCAACATCTCCTTTTACAACTGAAGAAACTGCAGAGTAAAGATGCCAGAATGTTATGTAGAGATGGATGCATGGAATCCCTGCAAAAACACAGGGACAGCCTCACCCAGAATTCCAGGGGATCCCCCTGGAGAACTTTGGGTGAGGGGGCAGTTGAGAAGGGTTGAGGCAGTTGCTTTGTGGGGGTTGAGGTGAGCAGACTCACTGCTTACTGCTCCTGACGTGGGGGGTTCACCTGAGTGGCCATTGTGGCATAAGCCATCGTGGTTTCTACTCAGGGGTTAGCCTGTTTATTAGGATTAATCTTTATCAATATTAATACAACAATTATTTAGTGATTAGATATAGACACTATTTAGCAAGAGAGCCAGTTCAGTTAAGTACCCTCCTGTGGGGGGGGAAGGACAGCTTCAACCTAACAGATCAGGGTCACCTTTCCTTGTCTAAAACCCTAATTAAACCCTCTAGCTTTTCCTTTTACTTCTTAATATAAGATTTGCCTTCAAAATCTGTGCCTGAGAATTATTTGGGAATACTCATTGCCCAAGTCCGGTCATCTAGTTTGAATCCTGTCAGCTGCCAGTTTTAAGAAGATCAGATTCATCTCAGTCCTCAACATATAAATAATTAGCTTCTACTTATTCCTCTATCAGACCTGTGGGGAATATAAATTAAAGAAAGGGAACATCATTGGGGTTCAGCCATAACAGAAACTTACCAGAAGTACCTCAGTCAGTCTCCATTTTTCCAACTGAAACCTCAACTGCTTGGGGTGAGGGGTTTGAGAGTCAAGAGTGTCTTACCCCTCCCTTCTCACTGAAGCCTGTCAATCAGTGTCTGTGTCTTGAAGGTTTACTGGCCCTGACACATTTATCTGCTTCTCCAAAATATCTGTTATTATCATCATAACAGAGAAACATAAAGTTTTTATTTTTCCATTACAAAATTATATTGGCAACTTTGTATAATATGAGGTTAAAATTATGAACTGCACAACAAATAAATTGAGCTTGATTTTTTGGGGGTTCAAAATTTGTAACTAAGGACCCTTGCACTGACTCTTTATATTTGCTTCATCTTCATAAGATTGCCATTTACAGCCATTTATATTAATCTGTATTTTTCTAAATTCAATAATCATACATTTTCCAGAGCTTCTGAGATAATATCCATATCAATAAGCCCAAAAATATTTTTGGCTAGATAAAATTGTTTTCAGAATCTTAATAAATGTTGGTCTTATTGAAAGTTTGTTTTTCATAAGTTCTGCCTGGGGGGCAATCCATTTTTACATTGCAATAATATTTAGCAGTTTTAGCTTGGTTAATTAATTTTTTTGTAATTGTACTAGCAACAGAACCTAAGAATTAGAAATGAGCCAGTTAGTCCAATAAATACATAACTAAGAATCTCCCACACAGCATGACCAACAAGTTGCCATTCACCCTCTGCTTTGAGGATGAAGATAATATATAATATATGTATAGCACTTCATAAATTGTAAAGGGCTGTGTTCATTTAGCTATTGTTATTATTGGTAGTATTGATTCCATTAATAATGTTTAGTTCGAAGACCTCAAATAATGGGAAATGCAGCTCCTCACTTATAAAAAACATTAGGGAAATAATTCTTAAAGGATTTGACAAATTGCGGGTCCCTCCAATGGGGCATGGTATTAAATGGGGTGGTGTGGCCATCTCATTTGGGGTTTTCTTATGGGAGACTATATTCCTGAGTTTATTTTATGAAGATTAATGCTTGTTGTTTGGCGCACATTGAGTCTCTTCTCCCCTCACCCATGCACAAGACTTCTGAGGGAAGGTAACTCAAAAGTTTGGAAACTTTGGACAATTTCATAAATGGCATTTAAGACATTTACAGAAAGTTAATTTTTCATTACTATAAAATATAGCCATTGTATTTTGTCAGATGATCTCTATCATGACTCCCTCACTCATCTCATTACTTATATCTCAAAGATTGTACAGATATACCCTCATAAGTGCTTAATACAATGACTAGCACCTGGTCATCTCTTTTAAAAGATTTTTTTACTGATACCATTTTTTAATCATATACATTTCTGGCTACATATATCTTTCTCAGTCTTCCAGAGGCAGAAATTAATGCTGGTAGGTTGATTGCTTACTGCCCGGGTGACCTTGGACCATAATTCCTCATTAGTAAAACTGAGGGATTTGGATTGTGTCATTTCTAAGGTCCCTTCCAGAGCTGACATTCTCAGATCACTCTTTCACATGACTCTCCCCTCATTCATTTGCACAGCTTTTATGATGTCTATCAAGTAAACTTGCCTCATGTTGGCGATTCTATTCATTGCTTTGGTGCTGATCCTGGTGCTTGGCAGGTGGCATGAGATAGACAGATTGGGAAATGCAATGACTATCACTGCTATTGGCATTTCTGGCTGGTTTGCATGGCTCAGAAGATAGACTCTTAATTGGCTCTTTTGTTATATGTTAAAGAAGGCTAAATTAAAAAAATAAAAGAAATGGAAAAATCTTTGTAAGGAAGGTCATTGCAAAACAGTGAATGCTGTTGATTTTAGAAGTAGCATTTTCCCCCCTTTACCAAAGTTTTATAAAGAATCAAAATGCAGCAGTTTTCCTATCTGACCTATAAGAGCACAGTTTGCTTGAACTGAATGGACTCAAGGTTATGAATTTATGCTTGTTATTTTCTCCTTACAGTGTCAGCAGTGCAGAAACCCTTCATTGCTGTGTATACTTCGTCTACTCAAGTGCTGCTTAAGTCACTTTAAAACAAAGCAAGATAACAAGATTGATCATGGTCAAGAATCATGAGAAAGCCCTTCTCTCTTAGACACTGTCTGCCATTTGCAGAAGAAAGATGGATTGATAAAAGCTATTAAAAACTTGAATTAATGCATATTTTATGAACTCAACAACATTAAGGGGAAGATTAAACTTAAAGGTGGCCATTTCAGGCTTTACACAGCACTTTCTAATTTTATTTTCATCCTTTAGAGTAGTGTGGGTGTAATGCCAGCAGACCAATTATGTTACATAGATGAAATAACTATCTTCAGCAGCTTTGCAATCAAGAACTTATTGTCTAAAAAATCTTCTTAGTGTTTATAATGTAAAACTTGCCCAGGCATCTGCTTTTTTATCTGGGCAGAATTTACTGTGTTGACTCTACACGTGTCTTTTGTAAGGTTGTAGAGGGTTGCCTGGGAATGAGTACCTGCTGAGATTACAAGGAGCTGGGAGAGCCAGAGTAAATCCTAGTCAGTCAGTACGTCAATAAGAATTTATTAAGTGCCTGCTATGTGCTGGGCACTACACTAAGCAGCAGGGATACAAGAAAAGGTCAAAGGCAGTCCCTGATCTGCAGGAGGTCATAGTTTAATGGGGACATGTCATGCAAACAACTATGTACAAATAAACTATCTGTAGGACAAATTTGAAATTCTGGTAGGTTTTGCCCTGATGTTAGGAGAGAGAGAGGGAGAGAGAGAGAGAGAGAGAGAGAGAGAGAGAGAGAGAGAGAGAGAGAGAGAGAGAGAGAG